>NW_003852399.1:28640595-28650605 GCF_000181295.1 Otolemur garnettii | reverse complement strand
CCTCCCAAGTAGCTGGGACCACAGGTGCCCGCCACAAAACCCGGCTTTTTTTTTTGGCTGAGGCTGGGTTTGAACCCGCCACCTCCACCTCCAGCATATGGGGACGGTGCCCTAACCTTTTGAGCCACAGGCACCACCCCAACGCCCAGCTATTTTTTGGTTGCAGCCATCATTGTTGTTTGGTGAGCAGGCTGGATTTGAACCCACCACCTTAGGTGTATGTGGCTGGCGCCTTAGCCACTTGAGCCACAGGCGCTAAGCCACAACTGCAATTTATTTCTCACAGTTCTAGAGGCTGGCAAGTTCAAGACCAAGGTGTTTGAAGATTGGGTATCTGTGGAAGGCCCACTCCCTGCTCACAGAGGGTCATCTTCTCACTGTGTGGCATCTTCTCACTTATATGGCAAAGGGAGTGAGGAAGCTCACAGAGGGCCATCTTCTCACTGTGGGCCATCTTCTCACTTATATGGCAAAGGGAGTGAGGAAGCTCTCTGGGTCTCTTTTGCAAGGGCAGTCATTTATGACAGCTCTGCTCTCATAATCTAATCTCCCACAGGCCCCACCTCCAGATACCATCACATATGTTAAGATTCCAATATATAAATTTTGTGGTGAAATAAAATTTTCATATGTGCCAATTTACTATTTTTTTTCTTTTCTTTTCTTTTCTTTTTTTTTTGTAGAGACGGAGTCTCACTCCATCACCCACCTCACAGCAACCTCCAATTCCTGGGCTTGCGATTCTCTTGCCTCAGCCTCCCGAGTAGCTGGGACTACAGGCGCCCGCCAAAACGCCCCGCTATTTAATTTTTTTTTTTTTTTTTGCTGTTGTCGCAGTTTGGCCAGGGCTTGGGGCCGACGCCATACCCACTGAGCCACAGGTGCTGCCCTTTTTCTTTTCCTTTCTTTCTTTCTTTCTTTTTTTTTTTTTTGAGACAGAGTCTTACTCCGTTGCCCTGGGTAGAGTACTGGAATGTCACCATAGCTCACAGCAACCTTAAACTCTTGGGCTCAAGCAATTCTTCTCCTGCCTTAGCCTTCTGAGTAAGCTTGGACAACAGGCACCCACACAATGCCCAGGTAGTTTTCCTATTTTTAGTAGAGACGGGTCTTACTCTTGCTCAGGCTGGTCTTGAACTCCTGAGCTCAAGCAATCCATCTGCCTCAGCCTCTGAACTAAACTATTTTAGATACTTGGCTTTAGTGGAAGTTGGTCAAAAGCTAACCTGGGACTAGCGTGCTTCAAGATAAAACACTAGAAGGGAGGAAATAAACTCCAAGTCACAGCACAGTATACTGTGCCTTACAGAGACCTTGTGTCAATAACTGGTATGATAGTTGTTTCTTTGGAGCTACAGTCATGATTAAAAATGCTGCCCGAAGGACTGCCAGATGTCCTTGACACACATCCTATTTTCTGGGAAAAGATTACTACCAAAGTAATTGAGCTGGGAAGTGGAGACAAATTGCTCCCAGCAGCTTCAGCGCAGGTTCAAAGTACTGCAGTTGAGTGCAATCGCACTGCACTGCGCAGCGTTCCTTCCTCTAGTATGCGAGATAGCAGTGATAGCATTGCACCTACGGATTATCTGCAAGACAGGAGTCGAAAGGGAGAAAGACAAAAGGAACTACAGTAAGAGTCTGGAGCACCTAACAAAGTTACACCAATGGGAAGATGGAAGAGGGAAGGCCTGGAATTCCGCTGCAGGCCGCCCCGGGATGGGCCGAGGGTGCAACGATGATGTATTTATTTACATCGGAGCCCGCATCTGGCTGGAGCCCGCGGTGACGTCACGGGCCCGGCCGCGGGTCACGTGCCCCGCCCGCCCCGCCCCCTCCTGCTCCAGCCTGTGCGGCGGCCGCCTTCGGAGCGCAGAGTCCAGCCGCGGCAACCGCTCGGAGCTCTCCCGGGAACGCGGAACGAGGAGGGCAGTGGGGTAGGCGAGCGGGCCGGAAGCCGGAGCTGACTAGGAGGCGGCAGCAGCGGCGCGGCGGACCCGGGGAGACCCGGTCAACGCTCCTGAAAACTTAGGCGCGCACTCGCGACACTGCGCCCGCGGCCGGAGCGATGAAGATGGTAGCGCCCTGGACGAGGTTCTACTCCAACAGCTGCTGCCTGTGCTGCCATGTCCGCACTGGCACCATCCTGCTTGGCGTCTGGTACCTGGTGAGCGAGTCCGCGGGACGGGAGCGCACCTGCCCGGACTGGGCGTGGGTGCCCCGGGACCCCAGCCCGCGCCGGGGTTTGGCTTTACACTCCCCGAAGTTGGCTCCTGGTTCGGCCTCGGTGTAGGGCGAGGCGGCGCTCATCCGCCTAAAGTTATATTATTAGAAACTTAATTCTCTGGGCGAGCGTGTCCGCAGTCCTCCTCGGCTCAGCCAGCCTCGGCGGGGGCAGGCTGGGAGTTTGGGGCCCTGGAGCGGGAGGTGATGGGTAGTCCGGGGGCGCTGAGAGAAGGAGCGAGCCGTACGGTCAGCGCCCGGGCTGTGGGGAGCGGGGCTCCGCGGGGTCGGTGAAAGTGCACTCGGAGGCGGAACAGCTCCACTCGTAACCTGCCCGGCACGTGTTTCCTTTCCTCTAAAATCCCGCTGAGGTCTGTGTTTTGACGGGTGCGCACAGCCGTAGTAGAGGTGACGGGGCATATTTCGCTGCAGCTGTGGTCAGGGTTGCATATTTGGCATGCCCATTCTTCCTGCCCGCAGCTCGGGTTTGCTGTGCGTTTCTTCCTTCGCACGTTCGGATCCGGGGTTGAAGTGGTCGGCGGCTCTTACAGCCAGCCTTTGAATGGGTCCCTGTGCACATGTTTAATTTAAAGCTCTTACTCTGGGAAAAGATTTGCGTGTGATTTGCTGCGTTTCAGTCTGCCCAGGGAAGCCATTTTCTACTCAATTCTTTCTGCCCGTTGACAGGTGGTCCCAGTACCTTTTATAACAGATGTATTTGGCAAATCTGACTTTTTTTTCAGGTTGGAGCTTTTAAGATCTGATTTGTATGGGGAGCAATGATTCTCAGGGGTACTGAGGAAACCTGATGGAGTCTCTCCCTGTACCTGCCCTAGGTTGATTTTTGGCACTGCTACAATGCACCAGCACTGAACCGTATTCCACTGCATTTTGCATTTTCATGAATGGAGAGTTACACAGGAGTTACTTTGCAGCGAATAGCTCTGCATCTCCAGGAAATGCCTTAAAAATGGTAGCCAAATGGAATATGAAACTCTTCAGTGGGAATACATTATCCTCTTAATCATGAGTTAGAATTTTTTGTTGGTTCATAATTTTTTTCATGTAATAATGGACACTAAGTCGTATTCCCAACCCCTGTTGTGTACTGTTATAAGCAAAACATTCCCTCCTCCCCAATATGGGTGTTCATTGTGCTATTTATAGCTTCACGTTTCCTTTAGTTGCTGCCTATCATGGCCACACAATAGAAATTTTTGGCCTTAAAAGCTTTCAAACAGATCTTTAGTGTGTGTGGGTTCTTTCTGTTTAGTGTAGATGTGGATAGAGCATCAGCATATTGGTTTAACCTTGAATGTGCTAAAAGCCAAGAAATTCTTTATAGGAATTTAAAATTAGAGCAAAAGTACAGTGTGTAGTTTCAAAATAGTTGGTGCTTTGTTGATGATCAAGACAGACTATTTTATACAAATGTCTGTGTCCCCTTTGAAAATGTTCAAATCTTGCAAGTTACATCAGTGAATGTAATTTGTAAAATCTAGGGCACTGCATTAGGCACATGTACTACGTGATCTACGGAAAGATAAATCTACTTGAGCCCTGTTGTTGGCTGTAATCCAACCAGACAGTGTTGGTGTGATAAAAGGAGTACTCAGCATGCTTAGTCTACTGTGTGAGCGTGCTCATTGTGGAAAGTAGTTACTGGTGTGCCTGTCTTAGCGTTTGGAAATATATGGCCTTTCGGAAGATAATTACAAAGCTTTCTAGCAAATGGGAATAAGAATGTTGCTTTAGGGCTGGGCGTGGTGGCTCATGCCTATGATCCTAGCTCCACCAAGGTGGGTGAATTGCTTGAGGTTAGGAGTTCAAGGCCAGCCTGAGCAAGAGCCAGGCCTGTCTCTACTAAAAATAGAAAAATGAGCCGGGTGTTGTGGCTAGCACCTGTAGTCTCAGCTATTCAGGAGTCTGAGGCCAGAGGATCGCTTGAGCCCAAGAGTTTGAGGTTGCTGTGAGCTATGACACTATGGTACGCTACCCCAGGTAACAGAGTGAGACTTTTCTTAAAAAAAAAAAAAAAAAAAAAAAAGTTGCTTTTTGTGAACCTTGTATGTGGGAAACCTGGTTTAAGGGCCAGTAATTTTTTTTTTTTTTTTTTGAGACAGTCTTACTTTGTCACCCTCGGTAGAGTGCAGTGATGTCACAGCTCACACCAACCTCCAGCTCTTGGGCTTAGGTGATTCTTTTGCCTCAGCCTCCCGAGTAGCAGGGACTACAGGTGCCTGCCACAATGCCCGGCTATTTTTTTGGTGCAGTTTGGCCGGGACCACATTTGAACCCACCACCCTTGGCCTATGGGGCCAGCACCCTACTCACTGAGCCACAGGCGCTGCCCTGCCAGTAATCTTTTTAAAACCATTTGTGTTTCAGGCAGTGCCTGTGGCTAAGTGAGTAGGGCGCTGGCCCCATATACCAAAGGCGGTGGGTTCATACCCAGTCCCAGCCAAACTACAACAAAAAAATAGCTAGGCTTTGTGGCTGGTACCTGTGGTCCCAGCTACTTGGGAGGCTGAGGCAAGAAAATCACCTAAACCCAGGAGTTGGAGGTTGCTGTGAGCTGTGACAGCACAGCACTCTACCAAGGGCAATAAAGTGAGACTCTGTCTCTTAAAAAAAAACCAACCAAAATTTGTTTCACAAAACAACTTAGGCTTTTTTAGTAGTGAGTTTCCTTCATAGCTTTAAATGTAATTTGGTTATCTAAAACTTTAATTTTTTTTTTTAAAACCGAGTTTCACTTAGTCACCCTAGGTAAAGTGCTGTGATGTAATAGCTTACAGCAATTTCAAAGTCTTGGACTCAAGGGATCCTTCTGCCTCCGCCTCCCTAGTAGCTGGGACTACAAGCTCCCACCACATCCTGTTATTTTTACCAATGACACCTCCATCTGTCTGGCCTCTGAACTAAGCTCAAGGGATCTACCCACCTTGGCCTCTCAGAGTGCTAGGATTACAGGCCTCAAAACTTTGATTTTCATGAATATTTAATTAATTAATTTAGTTTTTGAGACAAAGTCACACTTTATTGCCCTCAGTAGAGTGCTGTAGCATCACAGCTCACAGCAACCTCCAGCTCTTGGGTTTAGGTGATTCTCTTGCCTCAGCCTCCCAAGTAGCTGGGACTACAGGTACCGCCACAATGCCCAGCTATTTTTTGTCGCAGTTTGGCTGGGGCCGGGTTCAAACCTGCTACCCTCAGTATATGGGGCCAGTGCCTTATTCACTGAGCCACAGATGCTGCCCTTCCTGGACATTTTAAAATAGTTGTGTGCTTAGGGAGCAGGGAAGCCCTGAAGAGAAAGACAGCTCCCCTACATCCCTTACCCGCTCGCCTCAGGAGCCATCTGGATGGAATAGGGTCAGTTATAAGAAACAGGAGGGTTTTCAGAAAAAAGGGCAGACACTCCCGTAAGAGTCTACTATAAGGGCTCATCTTAGTAAATAACTGCCTGTTTTGCAAGTTAAGTGTGGGAAAGGAATTCTTATAACCCTGACAGGATTGCAGCCATTTTAGAAAATTGAGTCAGAAACTAGCAGTGTCCTCCCCAGACTCCTGGAGTGCCTCAGGGCCAGAGTTCCTGGAAACATCCTACCCATAATCCTGACCCATAATCCTAAGAACGTGCCCATAATCCTGACTGGCCCTAGAGAAGAGCCCAGGGTGATACTCTGGGCTCACTGCCCCATTCCAGCTATACTGATGAGGCTAATAAAAGCCTTTTCAACTGTGAGAGCTGAGCTGACACCTGGTCAGTCTCCATTCTCCTTTTTCCCTCTATTAAAGTCTTTCTTTGCCTGAACTGGTCTTTTCTCCTTTCTTGCAGACCCTCACCCTGGTTCTATGCCAGAACCTCTTATCTTTTTTTTTTTTTTTTTTTTTTGAGACAGAGTCTCACTGTGTCGCCCTCCATAGAGTGCTGTAACATCACAGCACACAGCAACCTCAAACTCTTGGGCTTAAGTGATTCTCTTCCCTCAGCTTCCCAAGTAGCTGGGAAACGCCCAGCTTTTGTTTGTTGTTGCAGTTATCATTGTTGGTTAGCTAGCCCAGGCTGGGTTTGAACCTGCCAGCCTCAGTGTATGTGGCTGGTGCCGAAACACTGTGCTATGGCCACTGAGCCAGAACCTCTCATCTTTATGGTGTGTTGGGCCATGGTGGTGAAAGTGCTGAATCCTAGCCACTGTGAGCCACTGTGAGCCACTGCGAGCCACTGTACCCTACTTGGCCTGGTAGATTTTCTTACTGCTCATTTACAGCTAGAAAAACGGGGCTCGGCGCCTATAGCTCAACCGGCTAAGGCGCCAGCCACGTACACCTAAGGTGGCGGGTTCGAATCCCCAGCCCGGACCCGCCAAACAACAATGACAGCTGCAACCAAAAAATAGCCGGGCGTTGTGGCGGGCGCCTGTGGTCCCAGCTACTTGGGAGGCGGAGGCAGGAGACTCGCTTGAGCCCAGGAGTTGGAGGTTGCTGTGAGCTGTAATGCCACGGCACTCTACCCAGGGGGACAGCTTGAGGCTCTGTCTCAAAAAAATAAAAAAAAAAAAAAGAAAAACGGAGGCTAAGAGACCTTTGGTGATTTATAGGTCCCATGGATTTCTTTCTTTCTTTCTTTCTTTTTTTTTTTTAAGGAAGGAATTTATTTATTTATTTTGCAGTTTTTGTCCGGGGCTGGGTTCTAACCCGCCACCTCCGGCATATGGGGCCAGTGCTCTACTCCTTGAGCCACAGGCGCCGCCCCCCATGGGTTTCTTCAATCTGATAATAAAGCGTAATGATTTCAGCTCCTTATACTAGAGATCTTTTTTTCTTGTCTTTTATTTAATTTCAATTTACATGTGATAAAATCCACAGTTAAATGCAAATGTAACCCATATTCCTTAAGAACATTTCCAAAACTCCAGAAAGTTCCCTGGTCCCTCTTCCCAGTTAATCCCCACCACACCACCCCCACTCCATCTGTCATCATATATAAATTTTGCCTATTTATATAAATGGGATTATGCTGTGTGTACTCTTTTGTATCCAGCTTCTTTCACTTAGCATGATTTCTTTTGTGTTCATTCATTCATTCATGTTACCGGAAGTGGGTATAACAATAGCTCATTGCTTTTTATTACTGAGTATTATTTTTGTTTATCCATTTGCTAGATGTTGAACTTTTGGGTTCCTCAGCCTCTTAAGTTGCTGTGACTACAGGTGTCCACCACACCGCCCAGCTATTTTTGTTGCAGTTGCTACTACTGTTTAGTTGGCCAGGGCCAGGTTCAAACCCTTCGTATATGGGGCCGGTGCCCTACCCACTGAGCCACAGGCGCCACCCCTCTGATCCTTGTACAAGATTTTTGGGGGACATGTTATTACTTCTGCGGCAAACAGGAGTGGTAATGTTGTTAACTGGGAAAGCACAGATACTTGTTTAACTTTGTTTGTTTGTTGAGACAGAGTCTCATTTTGTTGCCCCCAGTAGAGTGCCATGGTCTCATGGCTTATAGGAACCTCAAACTTGGGCTCAAGCAGTCCTCTTGCCTGAGCCTCCCAAGTCGCTGGGAATATGGGCACCTGCCACAACACCTGGCTATTTTTAGAGACGGGGTCTCAGTATTGCTGAGGCTGGTCTTGAACTGGTGAGCTCAGGCAACCCCACCCCCCTTGGCCTCCCAGAGTGCTGGGATTACAGGCACGAGCCACCATGCCTGGCCCCACCATGCCTGGCCCATGTTTAACTTTGTAAGAAACTACTAGCCAGGTTTCCCAAACAGTTGCATTATTTCACATTCCTACTAGAAATGTGTTAAGTTCCAGTTGGTCCACACCCTTGCCACCATTTTGGTGGTGTTAGCCTTTTTGATCGTAGCTGTTCAGGTGGGTGCGTAGCAGTGGTTCATAGTGGCTTTAGGTTGCCTTTTCCTTATAACTAATAGTGTGGAACAGTTTTATCCTTGCTTCTTGGCTGATCGTATGTCTGCCTTTGTGAAGTGGCCGTTTTTAATCGGATTATGTCTTTTTCATATTGATTTGCAGGAACTCATTTTTTTTTTTTTTTTTTATTTTTGAGACAGAGTCTCACTTTGTCACCCTTGGTAGAGTGCCGCAGCGTCACAGCACACAGCAACTTCCAACTCTTGGGCTTAAGCGATTCTACTGCCTCAGCCTTCCGAGTAGCTAGGACTACTCAGGTGCCTGCCACAATGCCTGGCTATTTTTTTGTTGCAGTTGTCATTGTTGTTTAGCTGGCCTGGGCTGGGTTGGAACCCACCAGCCTCAGTGTATGGTGCTATGGGCACTGAGCCAGCCAACGCTTTTCTTTTACGGTTAGTACTTTTCTATATTCTGAGAGCTCTTTACCTACCCTAAGGTTGTAAAAATTTTCTGTTTTCTTCTACAAGCTTTATGGTTTTAGCTTTTATATTTAGATTTGTGATCCATCTCAAATTAATTTTTGTATATGATAGGAACTGTAGGGGTTTGCATTTGAATTTATTTCGAAAAGCAGTTTAATAGCTTAACAAAAGTTATAATTCCAAGCATTTTTGGAAAGTCAAGTAAGGTACTTATTCGTCTTCACAGAGCGTGAAGACCAGTCCTGGATTCCAGAGGGATCATGTTATTCCTTTGTTCTTTTTCCCTTTCTCTAACAAAACTAAGTACACATTTTAAACATCAATCCCCTTCACTTCCTACCTGTATTTGCCCATACTCTAATCTCTCTCTGTCCATGTAGACTTTCCAACTAGATGCCTCTGCTCCTCTTGCCAACTTTTTATTTTTACTTGTTTTTATTTTTTTATTGAAAAAGTCTCACTTTGTCACCCTCAGTAGAGTGCAGTGTCATCATAGCTCACAGCAACCTCAAACTCTTGGGCTCAAGCCATTCTCTTGCCTCAGCCTCCCTAGTAGCTGGGATTACAGTTCTAGCCACAATGCCCAGCTAGTTTTTTTTGTTGTTATTTAGAAGGCTTTAGCGGGGTCTGAATCCATCAGGCCCCGACCATGTGGCCAGTGCCCTAACCACTAAGCTATGGGCACCCAGTTGCCTTTTTACTTTTTAATTTTATTTATTTTTAGAAGAGAGTTTTCTTTTTCTTTTCCTTTCTTTCTTTCTTTTTTTTTTCTTTTTGGAGGCTGGGCTAAAGTCTAATGGTGTCATCATAGCTCACTGCTGCGTGCACACCACAATGCCTGGCTAGTTTTTTCTATTTTTTGTTAGAGATGGGCTCTCACTCTTGGTCAGGCTGGTCTTGAACGCCTGAGCTCAAGCAATCCACCTGCCTTGCCTCAGCCTCCTCAGAGTACTAGAAAGAAGTGATGTGGGCCACCAGCCAGTCCCCCTATTTAAAAAGTTATGGACTGGTGGTGGTGGTGGGGCGGCTCGAGTCTAATCCTAGCACTCAGGGAGGCCAAGGCAAGAGGATTGCCCAAGCCCAGGAGTTTGAGGTTGTTGTGTGATGCCAGGGCACTCTACCCAGGGCAGCAGAGTGAGACTCTTGTCTCCAAAAAAAAAATGTTAGGGATTGAGCCACATCTCTTCATTCATCTTCCTTGTCCCCATTCCTGTTATTCATCCTCTTTTTGGTTACAAATGGCTGTGTCACTTGCAAGCCAACACTTAAGCTCTGATGAGCGCTAAGATTCATTTTAGTTTGATAAGCTTACGGTTTCTCTTCCTCCCAGAACTAAATATGGGGGCCAAGGGATGTGACTTTTACTGCGAGGAGGCAAGAAGAATGTTTGGAGGATTAAAAACAATACCTGCTACATCCTTAGGA
>NW_003852399.1:28634042-28639625 GCF_000181295.1 Otolemur garnettii | reverse complement strand
CCATGGCACTCTACCCAGGGGGACAGCTTGAGGCTCTGTCTCAAAAAAAAAAAAAAAAAAAAGAAACAATTGGGCCTAAGAATTGGAAACACCTAGAAAAAGGTATTCTGATGCTAATGCCTCTCGTCCATCCTTAAATTCAGCTTCCCGCTGGACCTCAGGGTTGACCTTTTCCTTCCTTTCTGTGGGATGTCCCACGCTCTCTGGCTCCTTTTCTCTCCCCCCTTTTCCCCTTCTCTCACTCCCTGCTCTCTGCTCTCTTCTGTCTTTCTCATCTCTTCCCCTACTCCCCTCCCTTTCTCTAATGTAAAATAAACTTACACTTTTTTTTAATTGTTGGGAATTCATTGAAGGTACAAGAAACCAGGTTACACTGATTGCATTTGTTAGGTAAAGTCCCTCTTACAATTGTTTTGCCCCCAAAAGGTGTGCCATACACCAAGACCCCACCCTCTCTCAAACTTATACTTTTATACTCCAATCTTGGCCTAGTGAAATTCTACAGCACCAACTGATCAGCTGAGCATTTTCCAAACCAATCACTTTCTCCTTTCGAATTTCTTGTATTGTTTCACTCCCTAGATGGAAGCATCTGTCATGGACACCTGGGATGGGTCCCCCTTTGACGTATCATCCTTTTTTAGCTTCTTTGTTCAGTTGTATTTTAGGAACTCAGTCACTCAGCAAATACGTACTGAATGCCTTTGTGCCATATGCTATTCATAGGGTAGATGAAAGAGGTCAGAGTAGCTGGTCTCATTGGCTTTATGACCTGGCTTTCAAATGATCACTTAGTTCACTGGGAAGGCTACAACTTGATTGTGTACCTAAGTAAAGAAAACCAGAATATCTCACCCCCAAATGTCCCTCTTTGGCATATTTCAAGATGGTGGTTCAGAGAAACTGCAGACCCAGAATAGCTCTGGAAAGCTGTCTTTTGTGGAGGAGATTTGCATCTTTAGAGAAAAACTACATTCGTGAAATAAGCTGGCAGGCTTTCTCAGAGGTCCCTGCACCGCCCCCCCTCTTGCCCAGAAACTTGCCCCAGGCTACCAACGATGCTTTCTGAGAGTCCCTAACCCTGAGATCTGCATCACAAGACTGCTTTCCCTAGCCAGGCCTGTCTGGCCACTCTCCAGGCACTTTTTTCCCCCCATAACCTCAGGATGTTGTAGAAACTTAAGCCATCTACTCCTTTCTTTGAGTTTTCATATTTTGTATGAATCCTTTGCACACATGTGCATGTAATAAATTTGTATACACTTTTTCCTGTTAATATAAGAAAAGGGGAATTCTTTTTACTCTCATAGGAGGCTGATCTATTATATCCTGAGAAGTTCTGCAACTCTTGATTTTTGTATGAGTACAGGATAGTAAAACTGTATTGTATTTATAGAATGATTGATAGTTTTCAGTGAGCTTTCACATTTGTCCTTATTTAGACCTCAAAGCAACGCTGGGTCAGGCACAGTAAGTGGAAAGATACTCAATTAGATTAATAGTTTCTTTCTAGCTGTCAGATTCTATGATTCTACCCATAATTCCAGGGCAAAATACCAGTGGATTCATGGTATGTATGTAATCTTTATTGCCTAGTGTTTTCCCCACAATGTTAGGTTGTAAAAGACTTAAATACTAGGCTAAAGAGTTTGGAGTTTATTCTGTAGGCAGTTGTAGGGAGCGCGGCGAAACTTGCCCTTTTCCTTTGGTTGGTTCGCTGAAAAGATCAACCCACAGTTATGGTAGATGAATAAGAGAAAGGTTTATTTCCAACTACCATGAGCATGGGGGGAACCATAAAATGATTTCTTAAAGTTTCAGAGATGCTCAGTGACTTTTAAAGATGGCTTTTAGAAGGGAGGGAGGAGAGAATTTGGAAAGTATTTTTTTTTTTTTTTTTTGAGACAGAGCCTCAAGCTGTCCCCCTGGGTAGCGTGCCGTGGCATTACAGCTCACAGCAACCTCCAATTCCTGGGCTCAAGCGAGTCTCCTGCCTCCGCCTCCCAAGTAGCTGGGACCACAGGCGCCCGCCACAACACCTGGCTATTTTTTGGTTGCAGCCGTCATTGTTGTTTGGCGGGTCTGGGCTGGGGATTCGAACCCGCCACCTTAGGTGTACGTGGCTGGCGCCCTAGCCGGTTGAGCTATAGGCGCCTAGCCGAATTTGGAAAGTATTTAGTGCGGTAGGTGGTTGCTGGGAGGGAGGATGTGTAGATAAAGGAAAACAGATTGATTTGTAAATTAACCTGAGAGGCAGGTATTGTGCTTCAAATGACCTTGGAGCCAAGTCTATTGGCATGTGATAAGGAGGCCTGCAGCCCCTTTAGATTTTGAGTATATAGAGGAAAGTCTTCTGTTCAGTGTTTCCTGATTATGAAGTCTTTTTTTTGAGACAGAATTTTACTAGGTCGCCCTCGGTAGAGTGCCTTGGCCTTACAGCTCACAGCAACCTTCTCTTGGGCTTAAGCTAGTCTCTTGCCTCAGCCTCCCAAGTAGTTGGGACAACAGGTGCCCGCCACAACGCCTGGCTATTTTTTTTGTTGCAGTTGTTTAGCTGGCCTGGGCCGGGTTTGAACCCACCACCCTTGGTGTATGTGGCTGGTGCCATAACCACTATGCTATGGGCGTCAAGCCAATACTTTAAAAACTGTTGAGTCCAAAAGAAGTAACAGATATCTGTTATGCCCGAAAATATTCTCCCAAATAGCCCCAGTAAACAGTCCCAGACACACTCCGATGTAAGAGGCAAGAGGTGTGGTTTATTCAAACCCGGGTTTGGACTCTCCTAGTGTACACACCAAGGAAGAGCCCCGAACCCGGGGTGTGTGAAGTTTTTATGGGGTACAGAAAGCAAAAAAGGGAGAAGGGTACGAGTACACTTTTGATTGGTGGTTAGTGACTTCACTAGTAAAGGAGGATTTGGATTGGTACAGGTGAGGGGTCGGGGATTTCTTAACCGGGGCTAGGGTCGTGGCAGCTTGATTTGGTGGCTGGAGGGAAATTATCTGTCAGGATAATAGAAACTCATTGTTTATTGTGGTAAGGTGACTCAGTTAACAAGGAAATGGGAACTTTTGGCTCTTCTGCCCGAGGTGGCATTATTGATAGCTATAGTTGAGTAACCTGGAATGGAATGAGAAAGACTGCAGGGTGCGGCCCTGCGGGCTAGGGGCTTGGGAACAGAATTTATGCAGTAAACAACAAAATGGAGCTGGTCTGGTTCTCACATATCCAGGTTAAAAAGATCAAGTTTTACTGGTTGAGGTGGCTCATGCCTGTGATCCCAACACTTTGGGAGGCTTAGGTAAGAGGATCACTTGATGCCGCAAGTTCAAGACCAACATGGGCAATATAGCAAGATGCTGTCTCTACAAAAAATAAGAAAGAGTGGTGGTGGACACTGACCTGTTGTCCCAGCTACTTAGTGGAGACTGCAGAAATAGGAATGCTTGAGCTAATACTTCAAAAATGTGGTGAGCTATGATCAAACCACTTCATTCCAACCTGGGTGACACAGTGAGGCCCAGTCTCTAATTCAAAAAAAAAAAGTCAAGTTTCCAGGCCGGGAAACTGCTAAAAAAGAGGGATTTGCCTCTTGAGAAGTTCTTTGCCCCCCCCCCCATTCCTTGAGGCCTCCAGAGATGGGGGTGGCATTTCTACCACCCTAAATACTGTATGTGTATTCTTTGTCCTGTTCTAAGGAGGCTGCTTATTTTATCCTCATCTGCATAGTTGGAGAAGCTTATCAGCACCATGTGTATTTGTGATCTGTGCTGCTAGGAGAGAGAAAGGGTGCCTGAAATACAACAAGCAACGTTCTTTTCTTTTTTTTTGAGACAGAGCCTCAAGCTGTCCCCCTGGGTGGAGTGCTATGGCATCACAGCTCACAGCAACCTCCAACTCCTGGGCTCAAGCGAGCCTCCTGCCTCAGCCTCCCAAGTAGCTGGGACCACAGGCGCCTGCCCCAACACCTGGCTATTTTTTGGCTGCAGCCGTCATTGTTGTTTTTGGCAGGCCTGGGCTGGATTCAAACCCGCCACCTTAGGTGTATGTGGCTGGCGCCTTAGCCACTTGAGCCACAGGCGCCGAGCCAAGCAACGTTATTTTCTGAAGGTTGTGAAGTGGAAATTACACACATCACTTTAACTTATTCCAGTAACCCAAAACAAGGGAGACTGGGAGATGCTATCTTTGGCTAGACAATTATACCTGACAAGCCAGAGGAGAACAGATCTGGGGGGATGTCTATTAGTCTGACAGGACACCTAGGGGCAGCCTTATTGTGGATTCCTTGAGGAGCCGCCTCCTGTTCCCCCACTGGACACACTCTACTAACTACAGGAAGCTTTTTTTTTTTTTGGAGACAGAGTCTCACTTTGTCACCTTCAGTAGAGTGCATCACAGCTCACAGCAACCTCAAACGCTTGGGCTTAGGCGATTCTCTTGCCTCAGCCTCCTGAGTAGCTAGGACTACAGGAGCCTGCCACAATGCCGGCTATTTTTTGGTTGCAGTTTGGCTGAGGCCGGGTTCGAACCTGCCACCCTCTGTTTATGGGGCCTGTGCCCTACCCACTGAGCCACAGGTGCCGACTTACAGGAAGCTTTAATTCCAGTCTAAGACGATCCTTGTTGATTCTTAGTACCTGGTACTTTAGTTTTTCTCTCTAAATTAGAGTTAATGTAAAAGTAAATAATTACACAAAAAGCATCATACAGCAGCTTAAACAAGTCATAAAAAGTTATTGTTACTGATAAAACTGAATATCCAAGTGTGAGTGAATGCGTTTTTCCCAGGACGACCAGGTGTAGCATGAAGAGCAATTTCAGTATGAAGACACATATAGTCATCCATGTAAGACATAAAATGCAGCTTTTTTATGGATCAGAGAACTATAACTGTGTTTATGGATAAGGACTTTTCCATCTCCAAAGAAAATAATTGTAGACAATTTAAACCTAAAAGGAATGTTGATGGCAATTCAGTTACATTAACAGTGATTACTGATAGGATTTCTTTCCTTTCTCATGTTTCATATTAGATCAAGTTTTTTCTTTTTTTTTGAGACAGAGTCTCACTATGTCACCCTTGGTAAGAGTGCTGTGGTGTCGCAGCTCACAGCAACCTCAAACTTTTGGACTTACAGCAACCTCAAGCTCTTGGGCTTAAGCGATTCTCTTGCCTCAGCCTCCCAAGTAGCTGGGACTACAGGTGTCCTCCACAAATGCTCGCCTGGCTATTTTTTTGTTGTTGCTGCAGTTGTTGTTGTTGTTTAGCTGGCCCCAGCCAGTTTGAATCTACCAGCTTCGGTGTATGTGGCTAGCATAGTAACCACTGTCAGCCCAGCCAACACGCTTTTTTATCTTAGTGATTCACATAAGAACTTTTAACATATATTTAACTTTTCAAAGTCTAAAGTTAATATCTTTGCCTTTCTTTTGAGCAAAATCAGTCCTTTAACTTCAGTGATGTCTCTCTTATGTTTTAGTGTCTTTTTTTTTTTTTTTTTTTTTTGGCAGAGCCTCAAGCTGTCCCCCTGGGTAGAGTGCCGTGGCATTACAGCTCACAGCAACCTCCAACTCCTG
>NW_003852399.1:28629374-28631513 GCF_000181295.1 Otolemur garnettii | reverse complement strand
GAGTTACCAAGTTACTTGCAAGTTACCAAAAACAATAGAAAAATTCAGCAATGTAGCTAAGTTTGAAATAACTATACAAAATCAATTATATTTCTATGTAAAAAAGAATTACAAAATAATATTAGAAAAAAGAATGATAGAAGTATATCAGCAACCAAAATAGAAAGTACCTATCAATATAGCTTTAACAAGAGCTGTGCAATTTTTTTGAATACATAATCATGTACTACTTGTTACAGAATGCACAAGACAAAATATAAATAGCAAACAAATTTTTTTCTTATGTTTTTACCAAAGTCTAAAAAAAATAGTTTTTCTATTTTTAGTAGAGATGGGGTCTCGCTTTTGCTCAGGCTGGTCTTGAACTTGTGAGCTCAAGTTATCCACCTACCTTGGCCTCCTAGAATGCTAGGATTATGGTGTGAGCCACCGCACCCACACAGTACTACGAAATTATCTGAGCCATTTTGCACTTTATATTTTCTCTTTTTTCCAGATTTCAGACTTCTCACTCCCTAGTAGTTGATACATATTTTTAAATATACAGAGTTTATGTCTCATTACTCATCCTAATCTAAGCTTTAGGCTGGGCCTGTCTTTTTATATTCAAAGATGTAACTCCTGTGCTTGGCGCCCATAGCACAGGGGTTACAGTGTCAGCCACATACACCAAGTCTCCTGGGTTCGAACCCAGCCTGGGCCAGCTAAGCCAATAATGACAATTGCAACCAAAAATAGCCAGGCGTTGTGGCGGGGACCTGTAGTCCCAGCTACTTGGGAGGCTGAGGCAAGATGTTGACACCCTTGGCAAAGGTGACATAATGAGACTGTTTCCAAAAAAAAAAAAAAAGTTCTTTAAGGCATGAAAGGGACATGTTTTATTATCCTGGTCCGCAGCACACCATACCACACCACACACCCCAGATCTCCCAGTGACTCTCTGAACAACTTTCCTTTTGCCTCTCTTAGGGGACTATCTTTTACCTTCTGTTCACCCTCCAGGCAGCTTTCTTATTAATTACTTGGATCTTGTGTTGAGAGTCTGTAATGGTGTTCAGCCTAAGAAAGGGGACCACCAAAGTCCATTCAGAGATTGGGAGTGCAAATCATTTTGCATGCCAAGTTTGTGTCAGATTTAGAGTGGCTGTCTGGAACACTCCCTTGAGAAGAATTCTGAGCCTGCTGCCTGGTTAGCAGAGTTGGCTCAGGCTTGGGAATGGGGTGTGGTGGCTTCTTGGGAAGAACCTGGGTTACTGGAAAGAGTGTATATGTCATTTGTGATCAAAGAGCCAACATTCAAGTTTCAGCTGAAAATGATGCAACTCTAAGAACGCTGTGCAGGCAGGTTTCCTCTCAAGTTCACAGTCCTCACCTGTATACTGGTGTAATAATAATCTCACTTGGTAGGGAAGCAATACTGCTTTTGTGATGTAAAATGGCATGTGTGGGAATGCTGGTTTCTTAATTTAGTCCATCACCTGTGAAGAAGACCTGCGGAAAGAATTGCACCTTCGGCTGCTCCAACAAGTCAGCCAACCTCATTGAATCTGGGTGGTAATTTAATTTTTTTTTTTGAGACACAGTCTTACTTTGTCACCCCCTGTAGAGAGCTATAGTCTCATAGCTCACAGCAACCTCAGACTCTTTTTATTTATTTACTTATTTTTTTAACCTCAGACTCTTGTGCTCAAACGATTCTCTTGCCTCAGCCTCCTGAGTACCTGAGATTATAGGCGCCCACCACAACACCCGGCTATTGTTAGACTCAATAGGGTGATCAAGAGGATCTCACTCTTGATCAAGCTGCTCTGGACCTCCTGACCTTAGGTGCACTTTGGCCTCCCAAAGTGCTAGGATTACAGGTATGAACCACTGTACCCGGCACTATAAATTGATCTAAAAAGTTTGCCTGTTGATGGCCTGGCCACATGGCTCACACGTGTAATCCTAACACTTTGGGAGGCTGAGGCAGGTAGCTCATTTGAGCTCAGGAATTCAAGATCCTCCTGAGCAAGAGTGAGACCCTATCTCTGTTAAAAATAGAGAAACTAGACAAGCATCTTGGTGGGTCCCTGTACTCCCAGCTACTTGGGAGACTGAGGCAAGAGGATCACTTGAGCTCAGGAATTTTTTTTTTTT
>NW_003852399.1:28627464-28628681 GCF_000181295.1 Otolemur garnettii | reverse complement strand
CATTGTTGTTTGGCGGGCCCGGGCTGGGGATTTGAACCCGCCACCTTAGGTGTATGTGGCTGGTGCCTTAGCCGCTTGAGCCACAGGCGCTGAGCCTCAAAACTATTTTTTTATAAATTTTTTTGAGACAGTCTCATTATGTCTTCCTCATTAGAGTGCGGTGACATCCACAGGTCACAGCTACCTCTAACTCTTGGGGTTAAGCAATTCTCTTGTCTTAGCCTCCCAAGTAGCTGGGACTACAGGCACTGGCCACAATGCCAGGCTTTTTTTAGAGATGGCCTCTGCCTGCCACAATGCTAGGCTGTTTTTTTTTGATAGAGACAAGAGTCTCACTCTATTGCCCTCTGTAGAGGGCCATGGCCCATGGCATCACACAGCTCACAGGACCGCCAACTCCTGGGCTTAGGTGATTCTCGTGCCTCAGCCTCCCAAGTAGCTGGGACCATAGGCGCCCACCACAATGCTAGGCTGTTTTTTAGAGATGGTGTATTGCTGTGACTCAGGCTGGTTTTGAACTAGTGAGCTCAGGCAATCCACTCGCCTTGGCCTTCCAGAGTGCTAGGATTATAGGCATGAGTCACTGTGCCTGTCCCCACCCCCCATAATGCCTTTTAAGGCTACCTTAACTGCTGAGCTTCTGGTGACAAATCCCCTCAGGTATATCTAAAAGTATCTTGAGCTCATTTTCATCCCTGAGGATTTTTTTTTTGTGGTTGATATAAAATTGTAGTTAGGAAGTCCCCCCTCCTGCATCTTGAATATGCAATACTGTTGTCTTCTGGCTTCTTTTTGTTTTTGTTTTTATTGAATGGTAACTGTGTACATTAATGCACTTCTGGGGTACAGTGTGGGGTTTTCACATGCAATCTGAAATACTTCCATCAAACTGCTCAACACAGCCTTCATGTCATTTTCTCAGTTATTGCTTTAAAACGTTCACATTCTACTCTTAGAAAGATTCACCTGTACCCCTATAAGATAAACCTCAAAAGTGATCCCTCCAAACCTCCTCCCTCCACCCATTCCCTCCTCCCTTCTCTCTCCCCCTCCCCTCTTTTGGTTTTTGTTAAAAGCAGCTGTCTGAATATTCTGTCTTATCTGACCCATTAATTTTCTTGCGACCTCCATTCAAGTCATTGCTGAGTTCTTCATTTTGGTTTCTGTATTTTCCAATTGTGGAGTTTCTGTTTATTCTTTTCTTTTTTTTTTTTTTT
>NW_003852399.1:28625820-28627358 GCF_000181295.1 Otolemur garnettii | reverse complement strand
GCCTCCCAAGTAGCTGGGACCACAGGCGCCCGCCACAACGCCCGGCTATTTTTTGGTTGCAGCCGTCGTTGTTTGGCGGGTCGGGCTGGGGATTTGAACCCGCCACCTTAGGTGTACGTGGCTGGTGCCTTAACCGGTTGAGCTATAGGCGCCGAGCCTGTTTATTCTTTTCAAATGTCATCATCTTTTCTGTGATTCCAGTTGTGTGCCAGAGTTCTCATTCTTTTTTCCCTCATCTCTTTGAAGATCAGGAGCACAGCCCCTTACAGTGCACTGACTTTCGTACCTGGAGCGCCTGTGCCCTGTTGATCTGTTGTCTGCGCTTTCTGCCATCTCCTATTTATTGTTTTCTGGATGTAGTATTTAAAAAACCGAAGAAATAACTTCAGGCATTGGGCGATACTATCTTTCTCCACTAAGGATATTAATAGCTTTTTACGGGGTCTGGCAGTTGGGAATCCCTTTAATCCAATTTCAGGATTCAGATGATGGCAAGGCTGCACCATGTCTATATAAAGACTTCTCTACTTGTGGTTCACTTTGCTCTTGTGGTAAGGCCCCTCAGGGTATTACTGGCAAAGCACTAGGGAATTCTCCCTTGCTCTTCTCCGACCTCCACCCCCTCCACCCCCGCAGGCCCTAGCTTTTGATGCTCTGGCCCAAGCAAGGCTGTGAGGGCTGCTGCTCAAACTCTTAGCTTTTATCTCTTTTCTTTGATTCCATCTTTTTTGGAATCAGCAGATGCTCTCAGTAGGTATATTTGTCTTTTGGATCTTCACTGCCTTGTTAGCTCTCTAATGCCTTCTCACAGACATTTGTTTATATTTTGTCTAGATTTTCCAGTCACCCTCCGCAGGAAGCAGGAAGATTGTTTGTTTTCCTTGCCCAGTTCACCGTTGTTGGAAATGGTAGATCCCTGAATTATTACTTTGCTCTGATGTTTTTCCTTGTTAAGCCTATTTCCAAGTTTTGTGGGGTTTTTTTGCAGTTTTTGGCCGGGGCTGGGTTTGAACCCACCACCTCTGGCACATGGGGGGTTTGAGCCACAGGCACCTCGCCCAAGTTTTGATTTGAATGCCAGGACAGATTTGCTTGTTACTGATCATCCTCTTGCCATATCAGTGTTTATTGTAGTTGTCATTGTTATTTAGCAGGCCCAGGCGGGGTTCAAACCTGCTTTGCCTCTGTGTATGTGGCTGGCGCTCTAACTACTAAGCTATGGGCGCCAAGCTAATGTTAGTGTTTAGCTAATCAAATTTAAGAACAATAATAGTATCCTGGTGCCCACTCAAAAGAAAAACTCGATTTAATTCAAGGCAGGGCGATAGGGAGGGCGATTGGTGTGCTCCCACTTACGGGCACAATGTAAGGGTATATGGCACACCTCGTGGGTGCAGGACACAACCGCAACAGGGACCTTACCTAGCACATGCCAACATTGTAACCTAATTGTTTGTCACCTCTTATTAATCTAGTAAATAGGCTCGGTGCCTGTGGCTCAAGTGGGTAAGGTGCCAGCCACATACACCTAAGGTGGC
>NW_003852399.1:28623336-28625629 GCF_000181295.1 Otolemur garnettii | reverse complement strand
AAAAAAAAAAAAAATCTAGTAAATAGAAAAAGAATAATACAATATTTTGAAATATATTTTATATAAAAAAAACATTTTTTGAGGCAGAATCTCACTGTGTTGCCCTCAGTAGAGCTCTGTGGTGTCATTGCTCACAGCAACCTCCAACTCTTGGGCTTAAGCAATTCTCTTGCCTCAACCTCCCAAGTAGCTGTGACTACAGAGACTAAATTTGATTCACTAAATACCTGCCACAATGACTGGCTATTTTTTGGTTGTAGTTGTCATTGTTGTTTGGCAGGCCTGGGCTGGGCTCGAACCCGCCAGCTGTGGTGTGTGTGGCTGGCACCCTAGCTGCTGAGCTACAGGCACCGAGCCTATATTAAAATATTTTTGAAGCTGCTAGGTGTGGGACCAGGTAACAGGTCCTCGTGTTTCCAGGTGCTTGGTTCCCAGTACTGAAGAAAGGTTACTGGTCCTGAATTGATGGAATGAATGAGCAGAGCAAGCAGGTGCAAGCAGGCAAAGTGCCAAAGTTTTATCAAAGATTACAGCATAGTACATTACAAAGAAGGAATGGGCCAGCCCCTGAGAGTGGAGAAGGTACTGAGGTTAACAAGATTTCTCCTTTTATGCTGACTCCCTAATTTTATGTTAAGTAGGGGTTGTAATATTCATGATTTTCTTGGGAAAGAGTGGAGACTTCCTGGAATTGGGAATCTTCCCCTTTTCTGTCCTTGTAAGGTGATTTCCAGAGGTTGACATGGTATTTGTAGACTGTAGTGGCGCGGGTGCGTGAGATTCCACTCTATCAGTGAAAGAAGGTTGTTTAGGGACACTGTTTCATCAACAGCAGGCATTCTCCAGAGGCTCTATCAAGGCCTGGATCATATTCCACTTTGTGGTGTCTCTACCTCTTCCTGATTAGTCAGACCTTGCCGATTGTCTGTTGTAGACCAAAAATCTGGTCTGACCTTGACCGTCTTCTGCTTTTTTCTTGGGAGCCCCCTCCCTGGGGTTCTAATCAGGCTGTTCCCAAAACAACCCAAGTCAGTATGACCCCATCTGTCTGTCCGTGTCAGAAAGTCCCTGAGACATTGATTAGCCTCTATCTCAAGGCAGCCCACCTGCAAGGTCTCTTTTAGACCTATTCCCACGACAATTCAGGCCAGCCTGACTCAAGCCAGTCCAAAGTAGCATCCGCCTACCCTGCTCATATCTTTCCTGACTTTAAAAGCAATTATGCTCACTTAGGATGCTGTGGAAAATAGTGTTGTTTAGCCTATGATTTCTATACATGTACGTATTGCTGATATAAATAAGAATGAAAATCATGTAACTTTTGTGCTATATTTTTCATTTAACATCATATTGTGAACCTTTTCTTGTCATTAACATCTTTAATGCTGTGTAGGATTTCATTACTTGGCTTTGATATTATTTAGCCATTCTACTTTTATATTAAGTGTTTGTTGTTATGGATAAGTCTGCAATGTTCATTTTTGGATACAACTTTATGTGTAGATTTCTGATTATTGTTAATTACTATCAGTGACTTTGAATGTTCTTAAGGTTTTTTAGAAGCTTTTACAGAGGCTATTATTTATTCCCTCCCTCCCTCCCATCCTCTTTCTTTTTCTTAAAAAAGTCTTACTCTTTAGCCCAGCCCAGAGTGCTGTGGCATCAGCTTAGCTCACAGCAACCTCAGACTCCTAGATTCAAGTGATCCTCCTGCCTCAGCCTCCCCAGTAGATGGGTGTACAGACACCTGCCACACCACCTGGCTATTATTTTTTATTTTTAGTAGAGACAGGGTCTTGCTTTTGCTCAGGCATTCTTCCTGCCTTGGCCTTCCAGAGTGCTAGGATCACGGGTGTGAGCTACTGTACCTGGCCTTTATTGCGGCTTTTAAAAAGTGGAGGTGACAATTACATGGTTAGTTGTTTAGATAAATATTGCAGAGCTCTTCATTTGAAATCCAATACATGACTAAAGGATGAAAACCATTTTGGATTCTTGAAGAAAGTGTAAGAGTCTACCACCACGTAAATAATTGGACAGAAGTTAGATTTATTTACACGTGAGTAATCATTGTCAGGAACAAGGAGAAATGTATGACACTACAGGAACAGTTCGTAAATAGACCAGGAACGGTCTGTGCACCACATAACAAAGTAGACTCAAATAGTGAGATACTCAAAATAGTGAGTATCGAGCACATCACAGTGTCCTCTGTTTCATGCTTTGATTGGCTGTGGTGATGACATAGTCACTCCTGGCAGGTCTTTTTTTTTTTTGGACAGAGCCTCAAGCT
>NW_003852399.1:28621453-28623220 GCF_000181295.1 Otolemur garnettii | reverse complement strand
ACAGGCGCCCGCCACAACGCCCGGCCATTTTTTTTTTCTTTGGTTGCAGCCGCCATTGTTGCTTGGCGGGCCCAGGCTGGGGATTTGAACCCTCCACCTTAGGTGTATGTGGCTGGCGCCTTAGCCGCTTGAGCCACAGGCGCTGAGCCACTCCTGGCAGGTCTTACAATCTTCTTGGTTCTCATCTGTGGTGATGTTTCATTCCTGGGCAGAATTGATGACTAGGTGATTTCTGTTTTCTCTCTTTTGTGAAGTTCTTCCCCAGGCCTGTCATAGTCCTTAGGGCTGTGACCTGTGTTTGACCTTTCCCATCTAAGCATGCTTAGTGGTAACTGTGGCTGGCCCTGCCCCCACCCTTTGCACAGACACAGTCCTGATGGGCCCCTACTGTATTCCCATCATCCATGGTGCCAAATCCTCATCCACTATAGTTGAGGTTTTACATAATAATACAGTTGATACATGTTGGCAACAGACCTTTCTAGTTAAGAGAATTTCACTGTGTGATTGAAAGAGCACAATGGTGACTCATTTGGGACGTTTAATGGTGGTACTATCATGTCTTTGTTTTATGAATGCCTCCTTTATCCACACTGTCTCCTGGAGAACCAGGGTACCTGAAAAGGGACTTGGCCCCAGCACGAAAGAAGGGCCACAGAGCTAGTTGGTGGTTACCAGAGTAGTTAGGGCACAGCCAGGCATAGGAGCCAGGACCCGTTCTGCAGTGAGAAAGACACACTGACAAGCAGCCCGAACTCTGTCCCCAGACACTAGTGACATGGTACAGAGGCTGAGCAGGAAGGAACAGAAATGCGTGTAAGACTAGTTAGTATGCAGCTGTCCAAACCCAGGAAACAGAAAAGCAGAGGGCCCACATCAGTAACAGAGGCTGGATAGAGAGGGGAGGGTTGGAGGCCAGAGGACAAGCTAGACATACGATTGTTGGGACATCCTGTGGGTACGTTCAGCCTTTCACTGTCCTTCCACTGACCTTCCTTATCTCTGATAATGACGAGACCTGTCACCCAGGCTTGACATCCCAGGGTCTGGTTTGCTTCCCTTTTTTTTATCTTTGTACCTATTCAGTTATTATTTCTTTTCTTTTCTTTTTTTTTGAGACAGAGCCTCAAGCTGTTGCCCTGGGTAGAATGCTGCAGTGTCACAGCTCACAGCAAACGCCAACTCATGAGCTTAAGTGATTCTCTTGCCTCAGCCTCCCCAGTAGCTGGGACTACAGGTGCCCACCAGAATGCCCAGCTATTTTTGGTTGTAGTTGTCATTGTTTGGCAGGCCCAGGCCGGATCCGAACACAACAGCTTTGGTGTATGTGGCTGGTGCCTTAGCCGTTTGACCTATAGACGCCACCCAGCAGTTACTATTTCTTAATATTCTTCCTCTACATGGAAAGGTCTTGGGATTTCAGACCTTGGCTCTCCCACATGTAGGATCTGGGATAAAGTCACTTAACCTCTCCAACTAACACAGAAGATGATAGCTTCATAGGGTTGTCATGAGAATCAGAGATGAAATGAATAAAATCCTTATAATCTGTCAGTAAAACTACCGCAAGCTTCTTCACTGTCGAAGGACAAAATTACAATTTAAAGATCTTAGTTGGCTTTATTTGTTATTCTAGAATCAGGCAACGCTTAATGATCAGAGGAGGTTTTGTAGACAGAAAAGGGCTGATGAAAGCAGACAGGAAGAACGTGAAATCAAGTCATTTCCAAATTATTTTTGTGGTCAGGTGAGAACTGGGAAACAGAA
>NW_003852399.1:28616326-28620072 GCF_000181295.1 Otolemur garnettii | reverse complement strand
TTGTAGCCATGATTGTTGTTTGGCGGGCCTGGGCTGGATTTGAACCTGGCAGTGTATGTGATTGGCGCCTTAGCCACTTGAGCCGCTGGGGCCGAGCCATGATTTAATAATCTTAAAACCAATATTCAAGTGTTAGTTATAAGTAGGTTAGGAATTGAATTAAGAAAAGGATTTCCAATGATGGGCTAAAGGGGACAGAGTTAGGAGAGGAGTGGATTTGAGAGACCCTAAGCCCGTGCAAAAGGCGCTGTGGGTCCTTTAAAAAAGACTCAAGAAGAAGTCTTGCTGAAACTGTACCCTTCCCCCAGCTCAACTCTGCCCTGGAGGTCACTAAGTCCTCTCTGGGAGAGTGAGTGTTTGGGGGAGTTAAGAAATGCAGGCTGTTTAGATATCAGTAAAGATGGCCAGAGATACTCCGGACCAGATAAGAAGAGAAAAATGTCTCTTTTCTGCTGTCATCTTGGTATGACCAGAAGAGTCGGTCTGTCTGAGAAACAAGGCTTCTTGGGTATTGTCACTCCTGTGATTTGTGTACGTGGCCTAATTGGGTCTTTTCTGACATCTTGCTTCTGGACTGTGTTGACTGTCCCATGTTCTATTTGTATTAAGATCATAAATACCTTAGACCAATAGAAATAGAAAGTAAATCCATCCAATTAGCATAGTTAGGTGAAGAAATAGTTTAGTTAGAAAATTGCAAGTGCAGCCAGAACCATGACACCGTTGTTTGCCTGTCCCTCATGAGATTTATGACTAAAACGGTGATGTATGGATTAACAATGGAGCTGGCCTAGAGTCAAGGCTCTGTGTGCTGATGCCTCACGCAGCCTCCTGGCCCAGCTTCTTCTTAAACTTTCTCTTGTCTGTTTTCCTTTTCCCTTCATCCTCTTGTTTGCGCCAGGCCACTGGGAGGGAACCCACAGCATGGGGCTGGTCCCCGACATCTGTTTCTATCCCCTGACACTTCCCTTCATCCCTGTGTTCAGCCAGGTTGCTGACTTGAGAACAGGTCCCTTCCCAGTGGCCTTGTTCATACTTGGAATTGTTCTTTTCCACTTACAAAGCTCCAAATTCTCACTGTTCCAGGCCCTGTCCAACTGCTGCCCCCTCTGTTGCAGGTTCCAACCCCCTGCCTCAACCCCAGGCCTCTGCTGTATCCTCCTCCTCCTCTGAGCTTCCATGGTCCTTCAGGCTCTTGTCACACTGCTTCATGCTCTGTGTCATTTGAGTGTGTGACACATGTAACCTTGTGTTCTGCATCCTGAGGAGCACTTAGCAAGGACTCTTAGGCATTGTAGGTCCTAAGTAAACGTATCATGAACAGACCAGGCAAGAGGATAATAACAAGCTGATTAAGAGTTGACAGGTCTAGGGCGGCGCCTGTGGCTCAGTGGGTAGGGCACCAGCCCCATATACTGAGAGTGGTGGGTTCAAACCTGGCCCCAGCCAAACTTCAACAACAAAAAAATAGCTGGGTGTTGTGGTGGGTGCTTGTAGTACCAGCTACTTGTAGTTCTAGGAGGCTGAGGCAAGAGAATCACCTAAGTCCAGGAGTTGGAGGTTGCTGTGACCTGTGATGCCATGGCACTCTACCAAGGGTGATAAAGTGAGACTCTGTTTCCTAAAAAAAAAAAAAAAAAGTTGACAGGTCCAGGCTTGGTGCCTGTAGCTCAAGTGGCTAAGGTGCCAGCCCCACACACCAGAGCTGGTGGCTTCGAATCCAGCCCGGGCCTGCCAGCTGCCCTGGCAACTACAACCAAAAAATAGCTGGGCATTGTGGCGGGTTTCTGTAGTCTCAGCTACTTGGGAGGCTGAGGCAAGAGAATCACTTAAGCCCAAGAGTTGGAGGTTGCTGTGAGCTGTGACACCACCAGACTCTACTGAGGGCGACATAGTAAGACTCTGTCCTCCCAAAAAAAGAGTTGACAGGTCTCTTAGAACCGCAGGGAAGCAGCTGCGTAGCACTGGCTTAGGAGAGCTGGAGAATAGGTAATTTTCTGATATCTGTTAAGAGCTTTTATATGGTGGTTGTTAGGTGTGAAGAGGTAAGGGAACTAACTTGGTTATTATATGCCAGCCACCAGTTGGTCTAGGTGTTTTACATGGATTCATTCATTTGACCTCTGGTTAGATGGCAGTCGTCCCTTCTGTAGTATTTATTCTCCATCAACTTCTTGTTACATTTAGAATAAAATCCAGACTCTGTAAGCAGCCCTCCAGGATCCCTAAATCAGCCTTAACAGGACTTACATTCCTAACTCCTTACTCCACCCCTTCTTTTAAAGCTTTGCCCATGAATCCCAGATTTATCCCCCCCCCCACCTTAAACCATACCAGTTATGGTAACAAGTTAATACATTGCTTTTGTGTGTTCTTTTTTTTTTTTTTGAGACGGAGCCTCAAGCTATCTGGGTAGAGTGCCATGACATCATGCTCACAGCAACCTCCAACTCCTGGGCTCAAGCGAGTCTCCTGCCTCAGCCTCCCAAGTAGCTGGGACTACAGGTGCCCACCACAACACCTGGCCATTTTTTTGGTTGCAGCCATCATTGTTGTTTTGGCAGGCCCGGGCTGGGGATTCGAACCTGCCACCTTAGGTGTATGTGGCTGGTGCCTTAGCCACTTGAGCCACAGGCGCCAAGCCTTTTTTTTTTTAAATTTCAAACAACTATGTTACAATATTTGCATATGTTAGGTAGAGTTCCTCTTGTAATTGTGTCCCCCACCCACGTGTGGTTCTTTGTAATCTTTTTTTATTTTGCAGTTTTTGGCCGGGGCCGGTTTTGAACTCACCACGTCCAGTATATGGGGCCGGTGCCCTCCTCCTTTGAGCCACAGGCACCGCCCAGTTCCTTATACTTTTTGAAGTACGAATTTGATCTGATCTTACTTCATTCTGTAATTTTTCAAAGATAAGAGCATAGAGGGAATGAAATACCAACGAAGCTTGAGGGTTTAACAAATAGCCTCTTTGAGGACAGGACAGGACTAACTAGCCTGTACTTCCTTTAAGCCTTAGATAGGTTCTAAAGTTTTCTTTGAATAGGGTTTTGTGAATCATACTCCCTTTAAAATGCACCATGAAGTTTCTTGGATCTTTGGAAAGAAACAAGACACTATTAGTTGTTTTTTTTTTTTTTTTTTTTTTAGACAGAGCCTCAAGCTGTCCCCCTGGGTAGAGTGCTATGGTAGAGTGCTATGGCATCACAGGCTGAGCAAGAGTGAGACTAGTATAGGGACTAGAGGAAACTTACTTTTCTCCCTGAAGTTTGTTGAAAGATGAACTCATAATTAAGGCAGATTAATGAGAGAAATGTTTATTTCCAAATACTATGCATTTGGAGAGAATCATAGGAGTAATTACCCAGTGTCTCAAGGATCATCAGATACCTTTATAGATAGATGCCTTTTAGAAGGGAGGGGGAAAATGTGATTGCTAGGGAGCATGAATAGATGGGGGAAACAGATTCCTTGTAAATTAACTTGACAGACAGGTATTGTGTTTTAAATGATGTGAGGCTGGTCTACTGGCATTCAGGGGGAGAAAAGGAAGTCAGTTGCCCCGTTTGATCTTTTGACCTGGTCAGTCCAGTTTTATGTAGATAGAGAGAAAGCTCCTTCCAGGCTCGGTGCCTGTGGCTCAAGAAGCTAAGGCGCCAGCCACATACACCTGAGGTGGCGGGTTCGAATCCCCAGCCTGGGCCTGCCAAACAACAATGATGGCTGCAACCAAAAAATGGCCAGGC
>NW_003852399.1:28611286-28615265 GCF_000181295.1 Otolemur garnettii | reverse complement strand
CCTGTGGTCCCAGCTACTTAGGAGGCAGAGGCAGGAGACTCGCTTGAGCCCAGGAGTTGGAGGTCGCTGTGAGCTGTGATGCTACAGCACTCTACCCAGGGGGACAGCTTGAGGCTCTGTCTCAAAAAAAAAGGATAAATAACAATCTAGTTTCAGCTAGGCTCAGTGGTGCTCCCTGGAGCTCAGAAGGCCAAGGTTGGGAGGATTGTTCTGATAGAAGTTCAAAGGGCTCCTTGGGAACATTAGAGACCCTTGTTTTTAGAAATACAACAAAGCAGAATTACCCAGTCTCAGCCCCTGCTGTATATAACACTTGCCCCTCCAGCCTTATCAGTGTTGATACACATGTTTATTATTCAGCGCAGATTCATATTCTAGCAAGTTAGGAAGAAGAAAGGAAAGAGATAGAAATGCAGAGGTAGAAAGGTTAGGATTAACAGTTGGCTGGATATGGGGAATAAGGTTAAAGAAGCCCAAAGCAGGTCAGACTGGAGTATGATCTTGGCACTCGTGAGGTTAAAGTTCCTGGATTCAGACTCTCACTGCAGTTTGTTAGCTCTCTGTTCTTGTGTTCTTAACCTTTGAGCCTCAGTTTTCATATCTGCAAAATGGGGATAATTTAGTCCCTACTTCATTAGGTTCCTGTTGCAAGGGCTTGAGAGAGAGAATCCACACAAAGCACTTAGCATAGTGCCTGAATGTCTTCCATTAATTATTTATGATGATGCTGTTTTTACAGACAAGAGAAAAGGAAGAGCTGAAGTGGGAGATATTAGGAAAGATGATTTCTGCTTAGAGGAACTGAACTTGAAGTAGCAGAGGGAAGTGTCCTCAGAAATATCCAGGAGGCAGAGATGTGGGCCTGGACTAAGAGGGGAGTCATGTTGTTACCAGATAAAGAGGCGGGCTGGTCCGTCCCGTCTATCACTGTTAGCCAGTATACTGGGGATTGGTCCACCATGCTATTTGTCAGAAGGCTAGTGATTCTAGAGAACAGGGAGAGTGGCCTCTCCAAGACTGTTGTGTTCTTCTGTTTCCAAAATTACAGTTTTATCTATAAAAGGTCAAAGCAAAGACCACATTAACTCTTAATTTTAAATAATAATCCGTACAACTCAGTGACAATTTATTACAACATTTCCAATTCAAAAGTTAATTTCCTAAATCAGTCCATCTAAAGCAAAGTCCACAGTAACCTTTATCCTAAATAATAAGCAGCACAACTCAGTGACAACCTGTTACAACTTTTCCAGTTCAAAAATTAATTTCCTAAACTATTCAAGTTGGGTATCTTTAGGGTGAGAGCTAAATTTACAAAACAGTAAGAATGGGAGACCGGGACGTGAAGACCAGCTGTGTCCTGTCGCCCGCCTGACAGACTCCATCTTATTCTCACTGTGTGTGTTTTCAACGAGGGCTACTGCTGCAGGAGGGATGATTTTGGGGGCCCTGCCACTAAGTGGCTTTGCATTCATTTGCTGAAACCATCTTTTGATGGTCTCAGAGCTCTGACGGTTTGAACCTGTGGAAAATGTTTGATCTCTTGAAAACATTTGATCACTTGGGCTACTTACCTTTAGCTCTTTAGAGTGCACATGGCAATCCGTGGTGTTTGTGCTTCTGTGCTTTTCTAGCGGCTGGCGCCAGGGCTTCTGCCTGTGTTTGTGTTGTGCTGGGGGGAGGGGAGATGCAATCCCTCTGTCCTTTTGCGCTCCAGGCTGCAGCCCAGTGGGCTGGCAGTGTTTGCGCCTCGGGAGTGTTGGCCTGCCCCCGTGATGGGTAGGGCTTAGTGCTGAGCCACTGTTGATGTCCAGTTCCACGCGGTCAGTGTAATTTTCTATTATAAGACTATACCCTGGGGTTACTTAAAGAAATTTTTTTTTTTAATTTCAGATCATCAATGCTGTGGTACTGCTGATTTTATTGAGCGCCCTGGCTGACCCAGATCAGCAACACTTTTCAAGTTCTGAACTGGGAGGTGACTTTGAGTTCATGGATGATGCCAGTAAGTTGTAGATATTTTGGTATTTTCCTGGGCAGGGAATCTGATTGCCTGTCTTTCCTATTAAATTACAGGTATTGATTCTTGGGCCCATTTGAGATGATACTTTCCATTGTTACAAATCAACAAATATTTGTGTGCTTCCTGGATCTGCGTCTGTTCTAAGTGCAAGAGTCTAAGATCTGCCTTCTTTTCTTCATCTCATGTTATTTACCCATTTAAAAAATTTTTGCTTTGTTGTAGGCTTTTTACCCTGGACCTTTTGTCTTTCTTAGGAGAAAAAGGAGTAAATGATAGTGCAGAGCAGACTGAAAGGATCATGGATATTTCGATGTGTATTCTGTTAGGTTTCAGCATTTACCCTCCCTGGGAGGTGATCATTTCCATTCTTGAAATGATACAGAGATGGGGTGGTTGTGGGATAAGCAGGGAGGAAGTGGGGCACCCAGCTACAAGATCACGCAACCTCAACATTTTGTATCAGAATCATGCTTTGTCCAATCTAACTGAGAGGGACACTGCTGTGTATAATCTCAAACAGAAGATACGCACATTTCTTTCTTTTCTTTCTCCTCTTTGCTGACACAGAGTCTCATTCTTTTGCCTTGGCTTCAGCCCAGCTCACAGCAACCTCAAATTCCTGAGTTCAAGAGATCCTCCCACCTCAACCTTCTGAAAAGCTGGGACTGTAGGCACCCGTCACAATGCATGGCTAATTTTTAGTAGAGACGAGGTCTTGCTTTTTCTCAGGCTGGCTCTTGCTCAGACTGGTCTCAAACTCCTGAGTTCAAGCAGTTTTCTTCCATTTCCACCTCCTGAATAGTATGATTACAGGTGCGAGTCTGGCTCTGTCACCTGGGCTGTAGGTTACAGCAGTGGTATGATCATAGCTCACAGCAACATTAAGGGATCCTGTTGGGCTTAAGGGATCCTGTTGCCTCAGTCTCCTATGTAGCTAGGACTACAGGCATGTGCCATAACTCCTGGCTACTTTTTAAAAATTGTTAATGGGATGAGAGCTGAAAGGGATGCCCAGGGGATGGAGTCTGTCTTGTGTTATCCAGGTTGGTCTTGAACGAACTCCTGGCCTCAAGCAGTCTTCCTGCCTAGGCCTTCCAAAATGCTGGGATTATATGTGTGAGTCACTATGCCTGGGCCCTCTATGACTTATTGTTTCATATTGTGGATTAAGAAGTCAGGGCATTATACAGGGTGACCATTAAGTTTGTGTGCAATTTTAAATTGCACTCTATTTTAAATTGCATAGGAAGTTTATGGCTACCTATTATCCTGGAATTTGGTACCTTGCCAGACAGATGTGACTTCTGCTATAGCATTTCTTATTCTATAACATTTCTTATTCTTTCTGTTCTGAATAACCCTATTACTCTAGGAATTCTACCAGAAAAGATAATGAGTTCCATTAATGTTAAATTAATATCTTTCTGCATTCCTCTCTGAGTTTAAAGACTATATAAGCTGCACACTTCTAGTAGCAGGATTTCTTTTCTAAGGTAACTGAAATTAGAAAAAGAAGTTTGAAATGATCCCACTATGGTTCTATCTGGATCAAATGATAAATCTGCGTGCCTTGTTCTTATTGCCAGAGACTGCAGGGCAATGGCTATCCAACAGGTTAGGCTTAACTTAGCTACCTTCAAAGGCTTGCTGGTACTTAACACTTTAATTATTTTGTAATGTCCTGGATAATAATTCCAGTGCATTTGAGGTTTTTCTCATACTTTATATATTGAAAGGGATTGGATGAATAGTTTGTAATTACTTTAAAGACTTTGTGTCATTTAAATCGCATAGATAAAAAGGTGTACAGAAGAGGGTATATATTCATTTGGGTGAGTCTTTTAAAAAAGTCTTTTACATTTCCATATATGTTTTGATCTCCTTTAATGCGGTCGTAAATTAAAGGTAATTGTGTCAGAAACCCTTTCTTGGCTCGGCGCCTATAGCTCAACCGGC
>NW_003852399.1:28609208-28610732 GCF_000181295.1 Otolemur garnettii | reverse complement strand
GAGTCTCCTGCCTCAGCCTCCCAAGTAGCTGGGACCATAGGTACCTGCCACAACTCCTGGCTATATTTTTGTTGCAGTTGTTGTTGTTTAGCAGGACCGGCCGGGTTCGGTCCCGCCAGCCTTGGGGTATTGTGGCTGGTGTCCTAACCATTGAGCTACGGGTGCCGAGCCAGATGTATTTTTTTTTTTTTTTTTTTTTTTCTTTTTGAGACAGAGTCTCAGGCTGTTCCCCTGGGTAGAGTGCTGTAGTGTTACAACTCATAGCAGCCTCAAACTCTTGGGCTTAAGTGCTTCTCTTGCCTCAGCCTCCTAAGTAGCTGGGACTACAGGTGCCCCGCGCAACACCCAGATATTTTTTTGTTGTCGTTGCAGCTGTCATTGTTGTTTTAACTGGCTCAGGCCAGGTTTGAACCCTCTGGCCTCTGTGTATGTGACTGATGCCCTACCTGTTGAGCCACAGGCCCCACCGAGTTTTTCTTTTTTTTTTGGAGACAGAGCCTCAAGCTGTCCCCCTGGGTAGAGTGCTGTGGCATCACAGTTCACAGCAACCTCCAACTCCTAGACTCAAGCGAGTCTCCTGCCTCTGCCTCCCAAGTAGCTGGGACCACAGGCGCCCGCCACAACGCCTGGTTATTTTTTGGTTGCAGCCATGATTATTGTTTGGCGGGCCTGGGCTGGATTCTAACCTGCCACCTTAGGTGTATGTGACTGGCGCCTTAGCCACAGGCACCGTCCAGTTTTTCTATCTTTTAGTAGAGTTGGGGTTTTACTTTTTCTAAGGTTGGTTTCAAACTCCTCTGAGCTGAAGCAAGCTACTTGTGAGCTCAAGCAGTCCACCCACCTTGGCCTCCCAAGTGCTGGGATTACAGGCTTGAGCCCCTGTACCTAGCTGCTTATACAAAATTTAGAAACCATCAGTATATGTGAAGAAAGAAATAATATACTTCTGCCTGAGTTCAAGGTTCAGAGATTATTTCAGAGTAATGAAGCTTTTCAGATAGTGCATGTTTTATTTTGTTTTGTTTTGTTTCTTTGAGACAGAGCCTCAAGCTATCCCCCTGGGTAGAGTGCTGTGGCATCACAGCTCACAGCAACCCCCAACTCCTGGGCTCAAGCGAATCTCCTGCCTCAGCCTCCCAAGTAGCTGGGACCACAGGTGCTCACCACAATGCCCGACTATTTTTTGGTTGCAGCCATGTTTTGGCAGGCCCAGGCTGGATTTGAACCTGCCACCCTAGGTGTATGTGGCTGGTGCCTTAGCCACTTGAGCCACAGGCGCCGAGTCAGATAGTGTATGTTGATATGATTCCTTTTATATGATTTCCCGAACACTTTCATTGTCCACTTCCTTCACTGCTAGGTACTATGCTGTCCAAGAGGATTGGCTCTGTGTTAGGCTTTTTTGTAGAATTTTTTTTTCCTTTTCTTTTCTTTCTTTTTCTTTTTCTTTTTTTTCTTGAGACAGAGCCTCAAGCTGTCCCCCTGGGTAGAGTGCCGTGGCATTACAGCTCACAGCAACCTCCA
>NW_003852399.1:28602939-28609131 GCF_000181295.1 Otolemur garnettii | reverse complement strand
GCAGCTGTCATTGTTGTTTGGCGGGTCCGGGCTGGGGATTCGAACCCGCCACCTTAGGTGTATGTGGCTGGCGCCTTAGCCGGTTGAGCTACAGGTGCCGAGCCTTTTTTTTTTTTTTAAGACAAAGTCTTACTTTGTCGCCCCTGGTGTCACAACTCACAGCAACCTCCAGGTATTGGGCTCAGGCGATCCCCTGAGTAGCTGGGACTATAGGCACCCGCCACAACGCCCAGCTATTTTGTTGTTGTTGCAGTTTGGCTGGGGCCACGTTCAAACCAGCCACCCTCAATATATGGGGCTAGCGCCATACTCACTGAGCCACAGGTGCTGCCCTCTGGGTAGAATATTTCATGCAGGCTGTGTGCGGTGGCTCACGCCTGTAATCTCAGCATGGAGGAGGCCGAGGTAGGTGGCTTGCCTGAGCTCACGAGTTTGAGACCAGCTGGAGTGAAACCTGGTCTCTACACATAGCTGGCTGGCATTGTGGTGGGCACCTGTCGTCCCATCTACTTGGGAGGCTGAGGCAGGAGAATCACTTGAGCCCGGGAGTTTGAGCTATGATGCCATAGCACTCTACCAAGGGTGACAAAGTGAGACTGTCTCCAAAAACCAAAAAAGAATATCCATTAGTAGCTGGACAAATTACTTTTCTAAAATAGAGATAATAGTTATACCTATCTTATAGGGATATTAGAAGGGTTAATTGAAGTAACATAACACCTAGTTCACTGGGGGTGGGATGGAGGTCACTTAGAGATGGGGGAAGAAGAAAAAACAGTAGACATTCCCATTGTAGCCACACTGTTAGGTAAGAAGTTCAAGCCCCATGGCTTCATATGCATAGCATGGCGTGAGAAAGCGTCTTTGTGTGCTTGGGTATATGTATGTAGACAGAGACTTTGCAGTTAGCCAGTGAAGTTACTTGGCCTTAGTTCTTGTGTGTAAAATGGATTCAGGTTTATTCCCCCCTTCATTCACCCTGTGAGAGTTCTGTGCAGCATGTAGGAAGTTTCCTTGTGAGTACATCTTCCCTCCCAAGAGGGCAAAGGTAAGCATTGAAGTTATAAAGTGTGTATGTATCCTGAAAGAAGTCACATTCCCTTTTTTCTTTTTAGAGACAGAGTCTCCCTTTATCACCCTCAGTAGAGTACTGTGATGTCACAGCTCACAGCAACCTCCAACTCCTGGGCTTAGGCAATTCTCTTGCCTCAGTCTCCCATGTAGCTGGGAATTCAGGTGCCCGCCACAACGCCTGGCTATTTTTTTGTTGTAATTTGGCTGGGGCCAGCGCCATACCCATTGAGCCACAGGCGCAGCCCTTCATTTTCTTTTTTAAAAGAGACAGGATGTCACTCTGACAGCCAGGCTGGATTACAAGTGGCAAGATCATTGTGTACTCAAATTTCTGGATTCAAGCAATTCTCCTGCCTCAGCCTCCTGAGTACCAAGAACTGAGTACACCACTATGCCCAGCTAATTTTTTTATTTTTTATTTATTTATTTTTATTATTATTATTTTTTGAGACAGAGCCTCAAGCTATTCCCCTGGGTAGAGTGTGATGACATCATAGCTCACAGCAACCTCCAACTCCTGGGCTCAAGTGAGTCTCCTGCCTCTGCCTCCCAAGGAGCTGGGACCACAGGCACCCGCCACAACCCCCAGCTATTTTTTGGTGGCAGCCATCATTGTTGTTTGGCAGGCGGGGCTGGATTCGAACCCACCACCTTAGGTGTATGTGGCTGGAGCCTTAGCCACTTGAGCCATAGGCACAGAGCAAATTATTTTTAGAAACAGAGTCTCCCTATGTTGCTCAGCCTCGTCTCAAACTCCTGGGCTCAGAGATCCTCCTGGCCTGGCCTCCCAGAGTCAGGCTCTGTGAAGTGATGAGAAGCACTGATCCTCCTTTGATGCTCTTAGAACCTTCGTGTTTCTTCCTTTTTGAGAAGAGATTTTTCATTTCTTCATTAAGAGTTGTCAGCTCGGCACTTGTGGCTCAAGTGGCTAATGCACCAGCTATATACATACACCTAAGGTGGTGGGTTTGAATCCAGCCCAGGCCCACCAAACAATGATGACTGCAACCAAAAAAATAGCCGGGTGTTGTGGCGGGCGCCTGTGGGCCCAGCTACTTGGGAGGCTGAGGCAGGAGACTGACTTGAGCCCAGGAGTTGGAGGTTGCTGTGACCTGTGATGCCACAGCACTCTACCCAGTGGGACAGCTTGAGGCTCTTTAAAAAAAAACAAAACAGAGTTGTCAACATCTTTATGGGTTTCTTGTGTTAAGTCAGTAGATATATTTAAAGAAACTTAACTTTTTTAGGATAGGAAATGGTTTTTATTGATATATCTGCATTTCTGTCCCAGAATGTACTTTAACCCTGTGTTTTTATTTGTAAACGTCCTGCTTAAATTGTTCTCTGATCTCTGATCCTTAGGATGCAGAGAGAGTGGTTCTAAAATAAGAATACTTTCCTCTGGGGACAGACCTATAGGGAGTGCCAGGTTGGCGCATTGATCAGTATTCTAGCTGAAGTAGGAACAATGTGGTATGGTAGAAACAGCAGAATTAGTGATGGTTTTAGCCTTTTGCTGTAAATGTTACTGTAGCAAGTTGGATAGCCTCTGAGCCCTAGTTTTACAATCTGTTCAGTGGAACAATAACATCTACCTTGGCCAGGCTCATGCCTATAATCCTAGCACTTTGGGAGGCAGAGGCAGGAAGATTGCTTGACCTCAGGAGTTCGAGGCTGCCATGAACTATGATGATGCCCTGCTAGTCAGGGTGACAGAGTGAAACTCCATCTCAAAAAAAAACCACACACACAAAAAACCCCTATTTCAGTGTTAGACTAAAAAAGGTATTTGTGACAATGTCTTTAAAACTGTCAGGCACTCTGCAGATACTACACTGTACTGGTTTTATGCTCTCTTAGTCATGTGGTCACCCTACTCGTTGCTTTTATTTATTTATTTTTCTTAAGACAGAGTCTCATTTTGTCACCCTCGGTAGAGTGGCATGACAGCTCATAGCAACCTCAGAATCTTGGGCTCAATGAATTCTCTTGCCTCAGTCTCCTGAGTAGTAGCCACAATGCCTGGCTATTTTTAGAGATAGGGTCACACTCTTGCTCAGGCTGGTCTCATGCAGTGAGCTCCATGACCTCATGCAATCCACCTGCCTCGGCCTGTTGTTAGAAACCTAGTCTTCACATACTTCTGATCACACCACTGCACTGTAGCTGGGGCAACAGAGTGAGACCAAGTCTTAAAAAGTATTCAAACAGTGGATCAACTACTGATTGTCTTTTTTTAACCCTTTTGACAGACATGTGCATCGCTATTGCAATTTCTTTTCTCATGATCCTGATATGTGCAATGGCTACTTATGGAGCATATAAGGTAAGTAGCTTGCCATAAGCTGGGCCTTTTCCTGAGTTCCTTATATGTAATCTGTGCAACTATCTATAAGAAGAGGTTATTTCCAGTTCTAAGAATCTTTGAAAGTTTAAATTTTTTGTTAATATCACATAGTACTAGGAAGACCAATAAAACTAATATTAAAGCCTCTTTGAGGCTTTCTTTTGACTACTTACCTTCAGCATACCAGTTGTCATCATGATCTGGTTTAATTTCAGTTTTTCCTTTTCCTTTCAGATTAATTAAAGATTTCTTTGAATAAAAGAATTATTTCGTAATAATAAACACAGTCTATTTTCTGTTATGTTTAGCAACGTGCTGCCTGGATTGTCCCGTTCTTCTGTTACCAGATCTTCGACTTTGCCCTGAATGCCTTGGTTGCAGTCACTGTGCTTGTCTATCCAAACTCCATTCAGGAGTACATACGGCAGCTGGTATGTGGCCCTCTTAATGACAGCTGCTTTTTATGAGGGAAACCTGCGTAAGTGAGGGATTTAGAGGTATACAGATAGACACACACAGAAGTTAATCTTTGGATTTTTAGCTCACACCTGAGTTGCTGGGCAGAGATTTAAAAAAAAAAAAAATAAGAGTTTCTTAGTATACTTTTGGGGAAATCATAACATTCCTGAGTCCTTGAGAGATTAAGTTGATGGTAGGGCTGATGGTGTGTGGTGTTTGACATGCCTATCTAACTTATCATCTAGTTGCTAATAGTCTTATTTTTGTAAAATGCAGTTTGCTCAGTTATCAGAAAAGGGTAGCCTTTTGCCTCTGCTTTTAGTTGGAGAAACACCACTGCTGCACCCAGTTTCCAGGCTTATTTGACTGGAGAATCCCTTTCTTCTCCAGTCATCATTGTGGGACATATTTCCAGCCAAATGTCCTTTGTGAGCATGTGAAGGAACATTGGTAGTGGGTATTAAAAACCCGATGGCAGTTTTGAGGTTGAAGTACTTCTGTGCCTTCACATTTTTTAAACTCTTCCTTTTAAAATTGTGAATGTGCTTTAAAGTTTAATTTCTTTGAAATCTTAGGATTTTTTTTTTTTTTTTTGAGACAGAGCCTCAAGCTGTCCCCCTGGGTAGAGTGCCGTGGCATTACAGCTCACAGCAACCTCCAACTCCGGGGCTCAAGCGAGTCTCCTGCCTCTGCCTCCCAAGTAGCTGGGACCACAGGCGCCCGCCACAACGCCTGGCTATTTTTTGGTTGCAGCCGTCATTGTTGTTTGGCGGGTCCGGGCTGGGGATTCGAACCCGCCACCTTAGGTGTACGTGGCTGGCGCCCTAGCCGGTTGAGCTATAGGCGCCGAGCCAATCTTAGGATGTTTTAAACAGAGAGGATAACCACTGTTTGGAGGTTTTCTCTGAGCATGGGATAAGGAGCAGGGTTTTCCTGGGATGGGAGGGATGAGGCTGGGAGATTTGATGGGACAAGGGGCCCAGCAGGTCTAATGGAAGACAGAGTGGAGCAGAGGAGGAAATGGGGCAGCAGACACTGGTCATCTTGATTACAGCCCTAGCAGATCATGTAACTGGTGTCCTGCAGACCTAGCACAGAAAGGTCCTTCGAAGCATCTATTTTGTCACTGTTGCGGTTATCATTTTTATGAGTACTAGCTGCTGTTTTTTAAGAAAACAGGTCCATATTTTGGTAGAATATAGTGTCAAGAAAATTTTTCTGTATTTCCTACATGCTAATTTTACATATTATGTCTTCTGTGCCAGAAAAGTTTTCTGCATGAGGAGTGTATATATGATGACAGGTTGTAGAATTACTTCTGTGTTTAAGGACTTGTGTTTCTCTTCTCTAGTAGTGATCTGGTGCTGAGCTCCTTGGGTCATAGTGGAAGTGAGGAGGAGACATGATCTCAACAGCCCATCACGGAAGGGGGGCCTGGGGCAGGGCGGGGGTGGTTGAGGAGTGTGAAAACAGCTCTGTGATTGGTTGAATAGTATATTGTATGCCGGGTCCCATGTCTGGCAGAGATGATAAGGAGCATGAAATCCCACATACAAGGCAAGCGGGAGGAGCCCTCAGATGCTGCCTAGCTTTCCTGCTGTGCCCCCAGGGCTCCCTAGCTAGGTCCTCCTTTTGTTGAGAGCGCTTGGTTGTGTAAGGATAATATTAGTGATGCCAACAGTAATTTTAGTGTCTGTTAAAACAAAAATCACCATCTACTCTTACTTATGTCAATTAATTATAAACTAAATGATATTAATAAACCTTCCCTGTGTTCTACTTAAAGATCAGTCTGGGCTAATGAGGCCCATCGGTTATCACGGTGCGTGAGTGTCAGGGATGAAGGGGAAGGTTGATGTTTGCTCCTAGAGGCCTGACTGATACAGTGAATCTGGAGAGATGGTATCTGAGAAGGCTGGAGGAAAGCCCCCACTTAATTCTAAAGCCTGTTCTGTTTATCTATTTAAGTGGGGTCTTGTAAAACAGCTAAAATCTGTCATCCATACCTTTATATTGATCTCAACTGGACATACTCATCTCAAATATGTTCATTTCTCAATGGGAGAAGAATGTGAAGATCTTTGTGAAAGGGTCATAGACTTCCACTTTAATCCCTTTTTAAAAATTAGGTATAACTTTTTGTTGGTCTTGTAAACAAATACCACACTATTTTATTCTTTTTTTTTTTTTGTAGAGACAGTCTCAGTAGAGTGCTGAGTAGAGTGCTGTGGCATCACAGCTCACAGCAACCTCCAACTCCTGGGCTTAGGCGATTCTCTTGCCTCAGCCTCCTGAGTAGCTGGGACTACAGG
>NW_003852399.1:28594115-28602167 GCF_000181295.1 Otolemur garnettii | reverse complement strand
TGGCTGGCGCCTTAGCCGGTTGAGCTATAGGCGCCGAGCCCACTAGTTTATTCTTAACCTGTAAGACCAGTACTACAAAAAACCTTTCAGGCTCCAAGGCTATACAATGGTCCAGAATTTACAGAAAATCCCAGTGTCAGAGGTGTACCAAATGTTCCCTGGATACAGACCACTGACTTTTTACTTTTGGTATAGTAAGAGACAGGGTTATATCTTCAGGTCTCTCTCACGTGTGACTCTTAACTTGATTTTTCTTGTCAGGAGTTAGTGTGTGAGTTATGAAGAGACTAGCCTCTCCTGTCGCACTGTTGCTAGCTTTTTCATCAGTAGAATCAGGCTAGAAGTTTTGTATTAGTCCTAAATAATTCCTTTCTGCTTCAGCCAGTTGCTTTCTGATAAGCAGCCTCTGAATTGCTCCCCGAGGAATTAATCCTGAATGATTAATGAGACTTCCTAATGAAGCTCTTTTCTTTTGCAGCCTCCTAATTTTCCCTACAAAGATGATATCATGTCCGTGAATCCTACCTGTTTGGTCCTTATTATTCTTCTGTTCATTAGCATTATCTTGACTTTTAAGGTAAGCGTGGGAATTTTACTTATGGTCTAAATATTGTTTTCCTGAATGCCAAAGAAGTAAATAAACTTTAATCAGTTCATTGTCTTATTTTTGTATCTGAGCTGCTTTTTCATTTTCTATCATTACAGTTCCTTCTGTTATCTACAGAGGGTGCCAAAAAAGCATGTACGTATTTTAAGAAAGGAAAAAACTGTATTGTATTAAAGTTTTTTTTGGTGGAAGGCCATACAGTCTCACTCTATCGCCCTGTGTTGAGTGCAATGGTGTCACAGCTCACAGCAACCTCAAACTTTGGGCTTAAGCAGTTCTCTTGCCTTAGCCTCCTAGGTAGCTGGGACTACAGGCGCCCACCACAACGCAGTGCTATTTTTTGTTACAGTTGTCATTGTTGTTTTAGCTGGCCGGGGCTAGGTTCAAACCTGCCAACTTCACTGTATGTGGCTGGCACCATAACCACTGTGCTATGGTCCCCAAGCTAAATTTGTAATACTCCTGTCATGTTTGACTGCTGCAAATATAATTGGCAGTCAATTTGACTTTGATTCATCTTTTGTAATTGGTACATATTGAATATTATAAATTCAATACAGTTTTTTCCTTTCTTAAAGTGTGTATACGTTTTGTTGGCACCCTCTATATATTAGAGATAAAGATTAATTATGATTTCATAAGCTAATCAAGGGCTATTCAAAAATATCTTTGGAATAAATTAATAAAATAGTTAAATCTAATAGTAGAATTGAGGGGAAGAGGGGAAAGTAGTTGTATAGTACATTGTTTGTTTGTTTATTTATTTATTTATTGAGAAAGAGTCTCACTCTGTCACCCTGAGTGCCGTGGCATCATGGTTCACAGCAACCTCAAACTCTTGGGCTTGAGCAGTCCTCTTGCCTCAGCCTGCTGAGTAGCTCAAACTACAGGTACCTATCACTATGCCTGGCTAGTTTTTTATTTTTTTATTTTTTTAATTTTTTTAATTTTTATTTATTTATTTATTTTTTGAGACGGAGCCTCAAGCTATCCCCCTGGGTAGAGTGCCATGGCATCACGCTCACAGCAACCTCCAACTCCTGGGCTCAAGCGAGTCTCCTGCCTCCACCTCCCAAGTAGCTGGGACTACAGGCGCCGGCCACAACGCCTGGCCATTTTTTGGTTGTAGCCATCATTGTTGTTTGGCGGGCCCGGGCTGGGGATTTGAACCCGCCACCTTAGGTGTACGTGGCTGGCGCCCTAGCCGCTTGAGCCACAGGCGCCGAGCCTAGTTTTTTATTTTTAGTAGAGACGGGGTCTTGCTATTACTCAGGCTGGTCTCGAACTCTTGAGCTCAGGCAATCTGCCTGTCTCATCACTTCCAGAGTGCTAGGATTACAGACCTGAGCCACCACACCTGGCCCTACATAGTTTATGTTGTAATACTGCAACGTCCATTACAATGCCTATGTAATAGACAATCATTTGTAATTTGTATTTAGAATGTTACATATTCTAGACACTGTTCTATATCCATTAAGTGCATATCATTATTTAGTGAATTACGTATGGTCAGACTTTGAAGCAGTTCTCACTTTTTCACTTATTCACGGTGCTGCAGTGAATATATTTAAATATGTTCTTGTATACATATGTATTTATTTCCTCAATATACATTTCTTAAAATCAAGGGTATGCATAGTTTCAAAGCTTTTGATAGATTGTCAAACTGTTGCTCCCAAAAGTTAAAGGACTTCTACTTCATTATCAGTATCGCATTACCTTTATCAGGTGAGGACCACGTGTTTTTTGTCCTAGTTAATCTGTGTATAAAAAGATCATAATTTGTGTGTGTGTGCTACTAACTGGTAGACAATTCTCAAAATACACCTTGAACTTTCAAATCTCAATACCCTTCGTTGCCTTTATTTTGGCATAAAATTATCCCATTCAAAAATCAAGCCCTAGTAAGCTGGAGGAAGCTGCCTCTCAGTAGTGAAGTCATGTCGGTACTATGATGAAGAAGAGTAGAAAGAAAATGGTTATTAAAAATCAGTGGGCTGGACACGGGGCCTCGCGCCTGTAACCCTAGCACTCTGGCTGGCCAAGGTGGGATGATTGCCCAAGCTTAGGAGTTTATGACCTGCCTGAGCAAAAGAGAGATTCCATCTCTGCTAAAAATAGAAAAATTAGCTAGTGTGGAGGTAGGTGCCTATATCCCAGCTGCTTGGGAAGGTGAGGCAGGAGGATGGATGGCTTGAGTGTAGGAATTCCAGGCTTTAATGCACTATAATGGCACCTGCGAATAGCCACACCAGCCTGGGCAACATAGTGAGACCCTGTCTCTAAAACAAAATAGAAAAGAAAAAATAAATTGAGTCTGAATTTTCCCTCGTAAAACACCACTCTGAATTGTTTGACATTGTATGTGTAGTTTGGAGGGTTGAGAATTTGAGTGAATTTTATCCATGGTTGTTGGGGTCCACAGGCTTACTGCTCCAACTCCCTGGCTCCAACTTTCTGACTACTCAGTTGTCACCCCGTGTTGTCCTCTGACTTCCAAGCCTGTGATGTTAGGGCTGGCTGTCACCTAAGCAGCAGGTATTAATGGCAGTGCTCACTGGTGAAAGGCCACTGAGTCTCAAATCTCTCTTATTGCAGTTTGTCTTTTAAGGATAGACTACTTTTTCACATCTGCCTTCTTTGAGTCATTCTCTCATGCCTTAACATGTATGTGTGCACAAGTGCGTGTGTATGTAGGCATGTATTCCATATTTTATAATTTTTACCTAGAGGAAGATTAGTCTTTCTTTTTTTTTTTTGCAAGGTTAGTCTTCCCAAGCCAACTCCGCCATTGCCAGGTGGGTTAGGAGCTAGGGCCTCCAAGTTCCTTTTATAAAGGCTTTTTAATTCTGCAGGCATTTTCACTTGCACTGGAAACACCCATGTTGGGTTTTGTCAGAGGATCTAGGGTTGGCTTCTAGCACTATTGCTACTACCTGTGTGGTCAGAGCCTCAGTTTCTTCCTTTACCAAATAGCAATAATAATCAATACGACATCCTGCAGGGTGACTGTGAGATAAGCGATGGAAAGGTTTGTCATTTATTCATTTATTCAGTAAATATTTATGAAGAATCTCTTATGTGGTCTGGGTGTAATGGCTCACGCCTATAATCCTTGCATTTTGCCAGGCCAAGGTGGGTGGATTGCCCAAGCTCAGGTCTTTGAGATCAGCCTGAGGAAGACCAAGGTCTCATTTCTACTAAAAATGGAAAAACTAGCCAGGTATTATGGCAGGTGTCTGTAGTCCTAGCTGCTTGGCAAGCTGAGATAGGATGATCACTTGAGGCCAAGAGTTTGGTTTCTGTGAGCTATGACGCTATGGCACTCTACAGATGGTGATTAAGTAACTAGATTCAGTCTCAAAAAAAAGAAATCTCCTATGTGGCAGGTTCTGTTCTAGGAACTGGGGTGTGGTAGTAAATAAATCCTTGCTCTCTGTGGTACTTTTATAAATTGCAGAACGCAAATTGATTACCATGATGTCAGATAAAAGGCTTGTGTACTTTTTTAAAATTATTTTTTATTAAATCATAACTTTGTACATTGTGCAATGTAAAATGCTTACATTGAACTAAGTAACACATCCATCACAATTATACTCATTTCTTAATAGTTCTGAAATGTGGCTCGGCACCTATAGCTCAACTGGCTAAGGCTCCAGCCACGTACACCTAAGGTGGCGGGTTCGAATCCCCAGCCCGGACCCGCCAAACAACAATGACGGCTGCAACCAAAAAATAGCCGGGCGTTGTGGCGGGCGCCTGTGGTCCCAGCTACTTGGGAGGCAGAGGCAAGAGACTCGCTTGAGCCCAGGAGTTGGAGGTTGCTGTGAGCTGTAATGCCACGGCACTCTACCCAGGGGGACAGCTTGAGGCTCTGTCTCAAAAAAAAAAAAAAAAAAAAGTTCTGAAATGTATGTACCATTGCATCATGCACATGTTCTATTTCTTTTTTTACATCTATCTCTTCTGTACTGACTAGACTGCATTTCTTGAGCGGTCTGTTACTTGTTTATGTCCCTCTTAGCACTAAGCTGATGGCCTTGTGCCTAGAGTCTCAGTCACTGTTGTTTTCTGTTAATGTGGGTGTGCGTGTCGTGTTTGATCTGTCGGCTTACTGCATTCATGGCTCTCACAATCTGAATTGGTTCTTACTGTTTACGTTTTGTTACTATGCTGGTTTTCTGAGAGCCCAAATTGGGACACGTGTGAGCTTAGTTCTGTCTTTAAGAGAGAAAAGGAAGCAATGTGTTATTACCGCCTATTTCTGCAGAACTGACAGGAGAAATTGTTTAATTCAAGATACAGAAATGTCAAATAAGAAAAAGGTCACTGAAAGCCCGTACAGATTGTTAGAGACAGCAGGCAGAGGTTTTTCTCCAGTGGGAGTGTGTGGTGAGCAAATGCTTGCGACCTCACAGGAGCCCTTGAGAATGTTGACTGTGGGCTCGCGGAGGCCCCGGCACTAGGTGCTGCCTGTTGTGTGTTGTGGGGTCTCTCAGGTATAGGTTTGTCATTTTAAAGGCCTCACATCTGAAAGTTTCTGTCTTTTTTTTTTTCCACTTTGTCACCCTTGGTAGAGTGCCATGGCATCATAGCTCACAGCAGCCTCAAACTCTTGGACTCAGGTGATTCTCTTGCCTCCCAAGTAGCTGGGACTATAAGCACCTGCCATAACGCCCAGCTGTATTTAGAGATGGGGTCTCGCTCTTGCTCAGGTTGGTCTTGAACCCATGAGCTCAGGCAGTCCACTCACTTCAGCCTCCCAGAGTGCTAGGGGTACAGGTGTGAGCCACGCCTGGCCTTAGTTTCTGTCTTTTTTTTTTTTTTTTGAGACAGAGCCTCAAACTGTCGCCCTGGGTAGAGTGCTGTGGCATCACAGCTCACAGCAGCGTCCAGCTCCTGGGCTTAAGCAATTCTCTTTCCTTGGCTTACCAAGTAGCTGGGACTACAGGTTCCCACCACAATGGCTGGCTAATTTTTGGTTGTAGTTGTCATTGTTGTTTGGCAGGCCCGGGTTGGATTTGAACCTGCCAGCTCTGGTGTATGTGGCTGGTACCTTAGCTGCTTGAGCTGCAGGTGCCCAGCCTAGTTTCTGTCTTTTGACAGTGCTGTGGCATCATAGCTCACAGCAACCTCAAACTCCTGGCCTCAAGTGATTCTCTTGCTTCAGACTCCCAGATAGCTGGGACTACAGGCTCTAGCCACAATGACTGGCTATTTTTTTTCTTTTTTTTTTTTGCCGGGTCCTGGTGTTAGGACCTGGTTTGAACCTGCTACCTATGGTATATGGGGCTGGCGCCCTACTCCTTGAGCCACAGGCACTGCCTTGACTGGCTATTTTTTAAAGACAAGTTCTCCTTCTTTCTCAGGCTGGTCACCAACTCCTCAGCTCAGACCACCTTGGCCTCCCAGAGTGCTAGGGTTACAGATAGCACTGAGCCACCACACCTGAAATTTTTTTGAAGCACAGTCTAAGTTGCCCAGGCTGGAATGCAGTGGTGTGATCACAGCTCACTGCAGTTTCCCACTCCAGGCTCGCGCAATCCGGATCCTTCCATGTCAGGGTCTTGCATTATGATTAGTCTTCTTACATAGCACATAACTAATGTGTAAACATTCCTTTTTCATTTTCATTGAAATTTTTACCAAAGTATACATCCCCCCCCATAAAAAACCGGTAGCATTATTGAATAAACTGGGTAAATTTGAATGAATTGAGTATATTATGTACTTTGCTACGAAAAATTATGCCTTTTCCATTTTTGTTGTTGTTGTTGCAGTTGGCTGGGGCCAGGTTCAAATTTGTGACCCTTGGTATATGGGGCCAGCGCCCTACCCACTGAGCCACAGGCATTGCCCATCTTTTTCTTTTTCATCGTTAAAAAAGAATTTCACATTACTGCCATTTATGAAATAAAGCAGACCCCACCTAATAGTTGACTACCTCCCTACGTTGACCCCCTCCTTAAGTTGACCTAATTTTCATAGACTGGACACACAGCACATGTACATGCCGTAGGCCTAGTTCCTTATGTTGGCCACCTCTGTATGATGACCAGTTTGTTACAGTCCCTTGGGTAGTCAGCTTACAGAGGTTTTACTATATATTTTCATCTTAACATCACCACATTAGTTATAAGAAAAAAACCACCATCAATTATGAATGCAGCTTGAAGACAGGTCTGAGCATAGGACAGAACATTTTACCCTTAAAACAAACTTACTGAGATATAATTCACGTGCCATGAAATCCAGCCATTTAAAGGTTATGAATCAGTGGTGTTTAGCATCTTCCCAGAGTTGTGCAATCATTACTTTAGTTGCAGAGTGTAATTTTGGAACATTTTTATTGGTTGTCATTTACTCTTACCCCCGGCAATCACTGATCTACCTTCTGTCTCTATAGATTCGCCTATTCTGGAAATGTCATATAATTGCAGTCACACAATATGTGGTCCTTTGTGACTGGCTTCTTTCACTTAGCATGCTATTTATAAGGTTTATCTGACTTGGACCATGGATGAGCGGTTCCTTCCTTTTTATTGCCATGTAGTACTCCATTCTGTGGCTAACACCACATCTTGTTTTTATTTTAATCCATTGATAGACATGGGTTGCTTCTACTTTTTGGCTCTTAAAAATAGTGCTGCTGTGGATATTTTTTGTACAAGATTTTGTGTGGATGTGTGTTTTTATTTTCTCGTGTATATACCTAGGAATGGAATTGCTGAGTCATATGGTAACTCCTGTTTAACCCTTGGAGGAACTGCCAGACTTTTGCAAAGTGGCTGCATCATTTTACATTCTTATCAGTGATTTGTTTCTGGATTTCAGCAATCCAGTTTCTGCATGTGTTTAAACTTCTTCTAATCAAAGAATTTTAAGGCTATGAAGGGATTTTGAAGTCATTTAGTTCTAATTCAATTACAGGTGATTGGAATGAAAGTGCAGAATTTATTATAGCTTAAGCATCTCCCATGAAGTCATGTTTTATTTATAGAATGTCTTTATTCTGGTCAGTAATTTTAAGTGTCTTCATTGGATATTTCATTAAGCAAATGGAAATATTTTATTGAATTTTGACTGTGAAGTAAATTTATGTGCTATGGGGTGGCTCCTGTGGCTCAGAGGAGTGGGGCGCTGGCCCCGTGTATCAGAGGTGACGGGTTCAAACCCAGCCCCCGGCCAAAAACTGTAAACAAACAAACAAAAAGCCCGAGGTATAAATTTATGTGCTATGAATCTTATTTATTTATTTATTTGAGACAGAGTCTCATTATGTCACCCTCGGTAGAGTGCTGTGACATCATAGCTCACAACCTCAAACTCTTGGGCTCAAGCGATTCTCTTGCCTCAGCCTCCCAAGTAGCTGGGACTACAAGTGCCTGCCATAACACCCAGCTATTTTTTTTTTTTTTGTAGTTGTTCAGCAGGCCTGG
>NW_003852399.1:28586098-28591558 GCF_000181295.1 Otolemur garnettii | reverse complement strand
AAAAAAAAAAAAAGAAACCTGGGGGGAAAAAAAGAATGGCAGAGGTTACTATATCTTTGTAATTTGCCCCTTGCCCTATGTATGAAAACCTTAGTAAGAGAATTTAGATGATCTCTATTTTGCTGCTTGTTGTTCATACGTAAAAATCGTAAACCCATCAGATAAGATTTTGGAAAATAATTATCTTCACTGGAAGAATCCATGAAAACATTTGTACTTTATGTAAATTATCTTGAAACTACCTGGCTTGTGGTAAGTTAAAAAAGTATGTGTCCTCTATGTAATTGTTTCCAGATTTAAATATTTTATTTATTTATTTAGTTAGTCTCACTTTGTCACCCTGGGTAGAGTGCTGTGGTGTCATAGCTCACAGCATTCTCAAACTCTTCGTAGCATTCTCAAACTCTTGGGCTCAAGAGATCCTCTTGCCTCACTGTTTCATTTTTAGTAGAGATGGGGTCTTACTCTTGCTCAGGCCGATCTCAAACTCGTGAGCTCAAGGTATCCACCCGCCTCAGCCTCCCAGGGTGCTAGGATTACAGGCAGACGTGAGCCACTGCAGCTGCCTATTTTTCTGATTTAAAAAAATTTTCAAAGTGCTAAGCAGTATTAAACTGGCTCTGTCTCCACCTCCTTTGTTCTCAGCGCAGCCTAGCACTTGGTGTCGGTAAGTGCTTGTTATAAGTGGAGAGGATGGGATGCATGGTGTGAATGTATGGGATGGGGCAGGAGGAATGGGTCGAAGGATCCGGTTGGCTGGGACAGGATGGAGTAGACTGGACAGCTGAAAAGGACACGTGCAAGTAGTACGTGAGATCTAAACTAGAGCAAGTTTTGGGCTTTGTTTCTAAAATTCTGCTGACTTGCTTACTCGGTGAGCTTACTAAAATAATTTAACATGTCCCTTTACTTTCTTGGGTACAAAATGGGAATAGACTAATTTCATGCTTTATATTAACTATATGGATGTAAGCATTACTGAGAACTCTGTGGTGTATCTAAACCACATTACACATAGTTTTCCTCAATACTTGCCAAACATTCCTTGGTTGAACTAAATATTATATGAGCATGTACAGTGGTTTTAAGAATAGAGTCTGCTTCGATTAGATACACAAACCCCAGCCTACTCTATCACTAAGGGAGGCCCTTTCGGGGGGTCTGCAGAATCCCATACACTGATTATAAGAACCACATGTTCTACTCAGCGCTTTAAAGAATTCCTTTTGGGTCAGAAATTCTCCTTAAAAAAATAATAACATTTCAAAATTGCTGTAAATACTGGCTTAAGAATTTTTTCCTTCTCTCTAAGTCATTGGGTAAAGCCATTTTCTGCCTTTTCTTTAAAAAAAAAAATCAATTGTAATCAAATTGGTCAAGTATAGTTATTGTCTTGCTAAACCAATGAAAGATCTGAGCAGAGTTTGAGATTTTTGAGTTTGAGGAACCAATGAAGCAAAACAAGATCTATTAGAACCCTTCTCAAACTTCATGGTATATAGGGCTTAAAGAACTAGGACCTTTTAGAATTATTTCTAAATAATTGTTTGTTTTGAGATACTTTTGGTTATTTTTTCAGTAGAAATTTTGTGGAAATTAGGGTACTTAGAGACTTTAAGAACAATGAGTAAGTCCTTAAAGTGTATTCTAGTTTTTTAGAGAAACCTTTAATTTTCCCCTTTGAAAGAGAAAAAATAGGTGTAGAGAAGAGATATGTTTCATGTATGTTTACTTATAAAATTAATAAAACTGGACATTCTCTTCTATCAATAACAGTATGCCTCTTTCAGAAAGGCTTCCCACTGGACAGTAGTTCGTAGTGGGTAGAATTTGGGGCCATGGGCTCTTGCCAACTGTGATTATTGTTTATTGACGTCGGGTGCTAAGGAATTGCTGGATGGTGTTTTTTGGTCATAATTTTCTGTCATTTTGTATCAACTTTTTTTTTTAATGGTGAAAAGTTATATATTTAGAATTAGCCAACTAGACTTGGTTAGATGATCCCCATTTTGTTGGCAACATCCAGTGCTTTGTAATCAGGAGCCACTTGAACACGCACCTTCTTCTCTCCATCATGCCTGGTTAGGGGGTTGACTTAGGCCACATCAGTGTCCTAGAGCTGGTTTGCAGCCTGCTTGTTCCGTGCTTGTAGGCTTTGACATCCACCGTGAACACAAGTGTGTTGTTGTCTCCTACCTTTTTCGTGGCAGAGGGAACTTTATGCTGGCTTAGTGGTCAAGCTTGTTTCTTGTGGGGCTCTTTCGAGGATATTTGGGCTGCTTCCAAAGCCCAGTGTTTTCAGCTGCCAGAAAGTGGTGATAGATGGATTTGTTTTTGTGGGTGTGGATTCCTCTTAGCACTGCCTTCTTGGCCTTCAGTGCCTCAGCTTTGGCTTTGGGAGGGGCAGGAGATTTCTTCTTCTTCTTAGGTGCCATCTTAGCAACTTGCCTTTTCTTTTTTTTTTTTGAAAAAGCTCAAGCTGTCCCCCTGGGTAGAGTGCTGTGGCATCATAGCTCACAGCAACCTCCAACTCCTGGGCTCAAGCAAGTCTCCTGCCTCTGCCTCCCAAGTAGCTAGGATCACAGGTGCCTGCCACACGCCTGGCTATTTTTTTTATTTTTTTGGTTGCAGCCATCGTTGTTGTTTGGCAGGCCAGGCTGGATTCGAACCTGCCACCTTAGGTGTATGGGGCTGACGCCTTAGCCACTTGAGCCACAGGCACTGAGCCGCAACTTGCCTTTTCAAGATCAGGAATCTGAGTTGCTTAAGTTATTTTCTTCCTCAGTTTCCCAGTGAACCATTTTTTCCCCTTTTCTTTTTAAAGAATTATATTTCTAGAGGGGATTTATCTTTTCTTATAATTCTATTATATTGGTAGTCTGCTATAAAATACCAGGGTATCATCACCTGAAGACTCTATTTTTTTAAAAAAGATTTTGTAAAAAGATGATAATGCACTTGTTTTTTTTTTAAAGAACCTTTTATACCTCTATAAAATAATAACTTAATATCATGAAGTATCATTATAAGTAAGTGCTTAGGTTTCCATTTTTCTCACATGTCATCATTTTCTAGCAGCTTATTTAGAAATAGAGTCTTGGGTCAATACATGGTTTTTAAGTCTATATAATTTCTTTTTTTTTTTTTTTTTTTTTGAGACAGAGCCTCAAGCTATCCCCCTGGGTAGAGTGCCGTGGCATTACAGCTCACAGCAACCTCCAACTCCTGGGCTCAAGCGAGTCTCCTGCCTCCGCCTCCCAAGTAGCTGGGACCACAGGCGCCCGCCACAACGCCCGGCTATTTTTTGGTTGCAGCCGTCATTGTTGTTTGGCGGGTCCTGGCTGGGGATTCAAACCCGCCACCTTAGGTGTACGTGGCTGGCGCCTTAGCCGGTTGAGCTATAGGCACCGAGCCAGGTTATGGTTTTTTTGTTTGAACTAATAAGGAGTTTGGGATGTCTGGTTGAAAAGTACAATCATTTTACTAAATTTTATAAGTAAACCTAAATAAAACTTTTTGTTACATGCCTATTTTTAATCGTTCAAAGGGCTTTCTCTAAACAGCTAGTACATTATAGTTAGTAATCATGTAATGCTGAACTCGTACCCTCTTTGACCAGCTGGATCCTCTTCAAGCTGGTTCCTGAGTCTTTTGACATGACCCCTGTCATCTTTGATTACTTCTTTGCTGTCTGGAATGACCAGATAGGCTCTCTTTGCACATTCTTGCCCCACAAACCAGGCATTTTCTCCGAGGATATGCATATCTTTGATAGGAAATAATATCTGGACACATAACCTGTGTTTGTAGGGTAAGAAGACAGGTTGTTTTTTTGGTTGTCTTTATTTCTTCCTTCCTTTTTTTCCTTTTCTGTCCTTTCTTTTCTTTAAAGACAGGGTCTAACTCTGTTCTGGCTAGAGCACAATAGCATCATCATAGCTCATTGCAGCCTCCAACTGCTGGACTCAAGGGATCCTCCTGCTTCAGCCTCCTGAGTAGCTGGACTACAGGTGCACCGCTACCCCCAGCTGTTCGGGGGGATAAAGACAGTCTTGCTCCTGCTTAGGCTGATCTTAAACTGTTGACCTTAATTGATCCTCTCACCTCTCCCTCCCAGAGTGCTAGGATTACAGGTGTGAGCCACTGAGCACCAGGTCACCAGGTCGGGGTTTTGTTTTGTTTTGTCTTTTTTAAAGTCTGTATGTTTAAAGATTGTCTTGACTAAGAACTGAAGGAGTTCAAGTTAGCATTCCATCATAACTTAAGAAAACCAAATTTGCTGAAGCCTACCTTACCTCTGAGATCTGAAATGGGGTTAGGATGCTCTAGTTGTGTCTTTTCCTGGTCCCCAGCTGCTGTAAGAACTCCTCCCGTGTAATAATGTCTGCTTCTCCGTTCACATCCTTATTGGGAATCCACATTAACGTGATAACATGTTGTGCCTGGCTTTTACTTTCTATCAAATATTAGGCCAGATGGCTTTTCTCCCGGGCTGAATAGTTTCTGGTTGACCTCTGTGGAAAGATACTGGGACTCTTGTTGGTAAAAAATAAATGTGCTTTTTTTCCCTTCTCTAAGGCAGCACCCATATTGTTGGGTTACTGGGACTCTTGTTGGTAAAAAATAAATGTGCTTTTTTTTCCTTCTCTAAGGCAGCACCCATATTGTTGGGTTAGTTAAGTAAGATAGATAAGTAAGCACTTTCCCACATTCTGCTCAGAGGAGAGAAGAGAGTTACTAGATACTCAGGATCATTACCAGGCTCAATCTCTCTTCTAGTTTCTTAACTAAACCAAACCAAAGCCTTTGAAGGGAATGCCTAGGACAGAGGGTCACAGAACTCTGTTTGCCTTAGGGTCTTAGTGATTTTTTTTTTCTCGGCAGCACCCTTAGGCCATGATAATAAATAGCTAACTGTTCGTTTTATTAACTCGTCATGTCCAAATGACTTAATAGTAGTGGGTGGTATAGTATCTAACATGTTATTGGAATATTTTCCTTGAAGCTTTAAAATACCTCAAGGTGCCTCTTTGAGTCATCGCTGTTGCCTGGGGCCTCAGCACACTGGTGGGTACCTTGGGGACAGGCATTCTTCCTTTTAGGACAGGGTTGTAGAAGTCACATAGTCGATACATATTATGTAATGTCATATTTTCTACTGCCATCAAAATTGGCTATAAGAGGAAAAACATTAAAATACTAACCTTGTAGATTATGGAAATAGATTTCATTTATATTAAACTGTATTCAAATTAAGGCTTAAAAATTTTTTAAGCTGGGTGGTGCCTGTGGCCCAAAGGAGTAGGGCGCTGGCCCCATATGCTGGAGATGGCAGGTTCAAACCTGGCCCTGGCCAAAAACTGCAAAAAAAAAATTTTTTTTTAAAACTATGCAGCCTTGTTTTGCTTATACCAGTAAAGACTTGTGTCATGGATTCTGTTAAATCTTTTTTTTTTTTTT
>NW_003852399.1:28580476-28584866 GCF_000181295.1 Otolemur garnettii | reverse complement strand
AAAAAAAAAAAAAAAAAGGCTACTTCTTACCTGAGAACCTGTTACTTCATACCAGTTGCCAAGATGTGCGGTTTCATCTTGGCAGATTCTTCATAAAAGTCATTAACTTGCTGAAAAGGGTTGAGAAGGGCTTCGCCTAAAGCATAGTTACTAATCTGGCTTTTCATTTAATATGTCTTTTAGCCTCATGCATACCAGATTCTTGTGCATTAAAAATGCCTCACACATGAATGAAGCAGAGGGTCCCTGAACAGTGAGAGGGGAGGAGGAGAAACAGAAGATTCTCCAAGATTAGAGTAGCTCAGTCCCTACAGGGTTTTCAGGGGTATCCAGCGTTTTGGCTTCTGTGCACCGCCATGGAAGAAGAAGAGTTGTCTTGGGTCACATATTAAATACACAGAAACTAACAAAAGCTATAAAAAAGGCCCTTTGCCTAATTTTTATGGTATCTGCCACTATAAATAAAAAGCCCCCACAAAGGTGGGAGTGGGGATGGTCACTGAAGAGTGGGGCAGCAGTTCTCCAGGAGCTCTCTTGTGTTTGTTAAGTCATGTACTTGCAGGGTAGGGTGACACCTTCAATGTCATCTGTCCTAGCCACCTCTCCACCTCTCAATGCCTCGCCGCCTCGGCATCTGTCCACAGATGTCCCCCAGTGGATGGCTGAGTGACTGCAGTGACACTCCACTCCCCTCTTGCTGTATATAGCATTTGTGATGTGGGTTTTCTTGATAAAATGTCTTTATTTCCATAAAACATACTATGAGCAGTGTAACAGCGGAAGAAATGCCTGTGATGTTTTAATAAGGAGAATGTAGTATCATGGTTACAGCTATGAAGAAACAAACTTATAGACAAGGATGAGATTGTACTAGAAAATTTGACAATTGATTTGTTGAGCAGGAGACAGAAGCGATGTTTCTCCTTTTCCATGAAGGCACGGGGTGGAGGCAGGGATGGGTATGGGAAAGGTGAAACATGGAATGGGGATCTGAGTTCTGAGTTCTCAGGGGTCCTTGCTGCTGTTCCTTACTAGCCCAAGTTCTGTGGCAGCAGCAGCGTGGCGCCCCTGCCATGGTGTGTAGTCACGAAGGGAATGTGTACAGTAGGTGGCGTCACAGGTTCAGCCTTGGGGGACACGTTACCATGGTGACAGCTCACACTGCTAGGTCCTTCTATTTCCTCAGTGCTTAAATATCTAATGTTTATGTAAATATTATAAGTGCACAGAACCATTTTAGCTTTCAGTTTGTGCTGCTGTGTTATGTTTGCATTTTCTTCCTAAATATCTCACCAGTGAGAACCTAGTTTAGACCCAGTTAGAAAGATTTGAGGACTGAATTCTATCTTGTGAATATAATCTATCAAAGAACTTGGATAGCTTCTCTGCTGAGAGTTAAATGAAATAATGGCTTCTTCCTATTCAAGGGAGTAGTATCCTTCCTACTTAAGGGAGGATAAGATACACCTATTTTGCAGTGAATTGAGTATCAGCTTTTATTTGCTTTTGGAAATGATTTCTTACTATAGGTGGTGGTGGGGAAGCATCTCAATACACTCCTCCCAAATTTCTGCCCCCACCAATCGCCTGGAATATTAGATTCATTGACTATTAGATGTCATCAGTTGTAAATAATACCATTATTTTAGGTACCTTTTATTGCAAGATGCTGTCAATTATAAGGCATAGCCTAAATCCAGAGAGGTGTTAAATTGTACAAAAACGTGTATCTTAGAATAAAAAAATACGTAGTTGTGCATGTGCCTGTGTGTTATAGTATATGTCATAGGTGGGGTCATTCAAAAAGTTGGAGGACAATCATCCTAGAGGTCTTAAAGATAAACCCAGATTTCATATTTGTGATGATTCTGTCCCAAATTTCCAAATGGTTATTTCAGTTAATCATGGAGATTTGTGATGATCCAGGTATCCCCCCTTTCCTGTTGGGCCTGAATAAAGGAAACTCACCTCTAAATAGGCACATGTGTTATGACCAATTTAAATAGACATTTCATGTAAACACTGCATGTTTTAAATAAGATGTATTGTAGACAATTAGGGATATAGCAAGTGGCGAAAAAGAAAGCATATATTATTGTTTACTTGGGATTAATTTAAATGGACCTTTGGCAGATTTAAGTGCCTCTAAATAGATTGTTTTGGAGCTATGTACTTTCTCATTTGACATTGTTCTGTCTTCTGAGGTCAGAATTCAGAGAATCGCTTAGTGTAGGCAAAGTCAGGCTTTTTAAATGAAGGTCAGGTAGTAAATATTTCAGGCTTCGTGGATCATAAAGGTCTCTGGCATAATCATTCTGCTTTGCTATTAGAGCTCAAAAGGAGTTGTACACAGTAAGTAAATGAGTGAGTGTGGCTGTATCCTGATAAAACTGTATTTATGGGCTTGGCGCTTGTAGCTCAGCAGCCTAGGGCACCAGCCATGTACAACCCGGAGCTGCTACACAACAGTGACACCTACAACCAAAAAAATAGCCTGGTGTTGTCGTGGGCGCCTGTAGTCCCAGCTACTTGGGAGGCTGAGGCAGTAGAATCACTTAAACCCTAGAGTTTGAGGTTGCTGTGAGCTGTGATGCTATGGCACTCTATCCAGGGTGACAGCTTGAGACTCTGCCTCCAAAATACAAAAAACAACTGTATTTATGGATGCTGAAATTAGAATTTCATCTACTTTTTATGTCTCAAAACATTTTTCTTTTGAATTTTTTTCAACCATTAACTAATAGAAAAAACAGTTTTAGCTCCCAGGCCATGCAAAAAACAGGTGGCAGACCCTATTTAGCCAGACTCCTGCCTAAGTGGAAATTTAGGCAGAGTTTCCTAGGCAATTGTAGGAAAACTATTTGAACTATTCCGGAGAATTTAGTAGCTTTTGCTTTGGCCTTGATGAATTGAGCTTTACCCTCCTATAAGAGGATTAGCAAACAGCAGCACCTAATCTTGGTGATATTTATATATAGAATATCTTTTTCCTGTACAAGTTTTAATGCTTTGATATATATTATTTTACCTACAAATCTATCAAATGTATGTTTAACATATTAGAATGGAAAATCAGTAAAGGGCATTTACTTACAAAACAGTTGCTAGAGTCTTCAAAAACAGTATCTGAAGCTTTTATGTATAGTATTACTCACTGGTTTGCGCACAACGATCCATTCTGTAAATTGCCATTTTAGTCTACTACCAGAGAAAAACTGAGATCTTTCTCCTGCCACTTCTCTTTTTGTCTCTGTGTATGTGGAACCAGAACCACACAGTGCAGTAAGTTTCCGTTTTGCCGTATTTCTGGCTCAGTCGTGCCGTTTTTCGCACTCAGTCGTATTCTTTTGCACAATGTTCTGATACCAGACCTCATTCCACAGCCTACAAAGTGCAGAACAGGCTCATGCTCAAGGACTTGTAGCTGCCATCCTAGTTGCCATTGGTGTTCTGGGTATTTCTACATTTTCGTTTCATTGTGAAGGCTGGGTTGCATGGGACTGGAGGATTTCTCTATGGAAAACATTTCACCTTCGAAGTAACAGCTTCCAACAGCATGCAACTCCCTGGTGGCTTTATTTAAGGTCTGTACATGCCCAGTTCCTGCTGCCCGCCCTTGTGTTGAAAACTGCCTCTTTGGCTTGGCGCCCATAGCATAGCAGTTATGGCACCAGCCATATGCACTGAGGGTGGCGGGTTCGAACCTGGCCTGGACCAACTAAACAACAATGATAACTGCAACAAAAAACTAGCTGGGTATTGTAGCGGGTGCCTGTAGTCCCAGCTACTTGGTAGGCTGAGGCAAGAGAATTGCTTAAGCCCAAGAGTTGGAGGTTGCTGTGCACTGAGACATCACAGCACGTAGACTGAGGGCATCTAGTGAGACTGTCTCAAACAAAGAAAAAGAAAAATGAAAACTGCCTCTTTGGGGAGATGGGCTTGATTTCCAGGCACCTGCAGAGGCTCATAGGCAAACCCACGACTCATCTGCCAACTGGAAAGGCTGAAAGAATGGGGTAGCTCCTCTCTGCCTGCCTGCCAGCCAGCCTCAGGCTGAAAGTTGCTCCTCCATGACTGACTTCCTCTTTCCTTCATGACTGCCAGGATTGTCTTTATTTTTAGAATGTTACTTTTAACACAGTATTATATATGCATATCTAAGTATTACCATATCCAAAGGTTTTTCTTTCTTTCTTTCTTTCTTTCTTTTTTTAGACAGAGCTTCATGCTGTCCCTCTGGGTAGAGTGCAGTGGCATCACAGCTCACAGCAACCTCCAACTCCTGGGCTCGAGTGAATCTCTTGCCCAGCCTCCCAAGTAGGTGGGACCACAGGTGCCTGCCACAACACCCGGCTATTTTTTGGTTGCAGCCATCATTGTTGTTTGGCGG
>NW_003852399.1:28571358-28580160 GCF_000181295.1 Otolemur garnettii | reverse complement strand
GCTGAGCCTTTTTTTTTTTTTTGAGACAGAGTCTCGAGCTGTCCCCCTAGGTAGACTGCTATGGCATCACAGCTCACAGCAACCTCCAACTCTAGGGCTTTGGGCTTAAGCTATTCTCTTGCCTCAGCCTCCCAAGTAGCTGGGACTACAGGTGCCTGCCACAATGCCTGGCTATTTTTTGTTGTTGTTGCAGTTGTCATTGTTTTTTAGCTGGCCCAGGCTGGATTCAAACCTGCTAGCCTCAGTGTACATGGCTGGCACCCTACCCACTGAGCTTCAGGCACAGCCCAAAAGGTTTCTTTTTTAATTGCCTTCTGCCACTTCCTCACCCATCCTCCCTATTTAACCCAAGCAGAAAACCTTCAACTCTTACTTATTTCTTCTAGTATTTTTGAAAATAATACATCTATTAGGTGAATTGTGATGATCGGTTGGAGAAATCTTTTGTCCTGTTGTGAATGAGGTCTGACTCCTGCTCTGCTCCTCACCTTCTTCCCTGCCCTGTCCTCCTGATGCAGCCAGACTAAGTTTTTCGGTCACTCACTCTGACTCTTTGGCAAGATGGGCTTGATTTCCAGGCCCCTGACTCTTGAATATGTGAATGTTGTTTAGGACAGAGCACCGCACTGCACTTTCCCTTTCTTGTATAATTCTTGCTTTTCCTGAGCTAACATTTGCTTTATTTTTCAGCTGCCAAGTGTTTTATTTTTTTTTTTCCAACTTTGTACCTAGCCCTAATTCTTTCTAGGTGGCTATATGTATTGATTACCTATTGATATTATTGATAATTACCTATTGATAAATCATTCAGCTCTGCTGTTGGAGCTCTTTTTCTTTTTTTAAGAGACAGAGTCTCAAGCTGTTGACCTTGGTAGAATGCCACAGCATCACAGCTCACAGCAACCTCAAACTGTTGGGCTTGAGTGATTCTCTTGCCTTAGCCTCCCAAGTAGCTGGGACTACAGGTGCCCACCACAATGCCTGGCTATTTTTGTTGTTGTTGTTATTGTTGTCATTGTTGTTTTTAGCTGGCCCAGGCCGTGTTGGAACCCACCAGCCTCAGTGTATGTGGCTGGCACCCTACCCACTGAGCTGTAGGCGCCGCCCTATTGGAGCTCTTTTACTCTACAAGATAATTCGTCAGTTCTCTTTCTTTCCTGGGGCTTCTCCTTGCCCTGACCGAGGGTGGACAGGGGACCACACAGTTGTTGTGCTGGGCCTTGACTTATTTTAATCTTACCTCATCCTTGTTAGGACGTGAGGACCAGTGAACAGACTTGGAGTGCACCTTGTACTGTCCCCTCCGTCCTACATACCACAATTTCCAGGGATGGTTTTTGAGAATTAGATGACAGCTCTGGATGCTTTCCCATGGAAAATAAACATGTAGACATAAAATCTGGCATGCCATTTTAGGGTACTCAGACTCCTTGCAGTTCATTTGAGGATCCCCAGGAACCTGTGGTCATAATCAACACATCTTTTAACAGTTTGTGATATATTTTTGCGAATATCTGAAAACACTTGTGTAACTCACATGCAACTGTAGAATTCCAAATAAGCCTTTAGGGATTTGGCTCTAATGTTACAGTAAAAGTCCGATTCTAACCATAGTACAGAACCGCTTCCTATTTTTACTGATAAATAGTTGTTTCCTCTTGAATGTTTTATTCATTTCTTTTTTGAGGGAATAAATTAGTTTCTTGAGTTTTAATGACTTGTGTATTATGCCCAGTTGGAATCACTTTTATTCCAGGATGTTAGATTTTGCAACCTCTGATGTTGATTTACTCTCCCTCCAACTGTTGTATGTTGACGTCGCTTCCTGTGGTGACACTCTGAGTCTTTCTGAGTTGACATGAAATGAATGACGAGCTTTTCTCCCACCAGCAGGCTGTCACCTAGTGTGACAGCTTCAATGGAAGAGACATTCAGTATAGATGGTAATCTTCCTAATGAACAGATGCCTTCTGGGGTCATTAGCAAGAGAGAATTTTCTTTGTACAAATGAATTCCACTGTCATCTAGTCTCTCTGGAGCTAAGGTCACGTTAAGACATATTCCAGGGCACTGTTCTTAGAATTTGGTTGTATTGAACATTTGCTTTGAAGTAATCTGTGGTTGAAGTTTATAACACACGAACTTGGGCTTATCTGCTCATTGAGTAACTGTTGTTCGCCGAGGCTTTAGAAGTAAAACATGACCTATATTCTTAGAACTCAGATTATTTTTTGGTCATTGTGGTTAGATTTCTTAAAAACAAGATAGACTGGGTTTAACTAAGTGTCAACTTCTAAAATATGTCAAAATAATTGAGTTTCACCAATTTTGCTGTTTGCCATTTTACTGGGAATATTATTTTTGTTTTGTCATTATAGATATTGGATGGATTTTTAATTTTTATTATAGAGTGTTACAGGTGTATGTATGTTTTGGTTACATAATTTGCTTTTGTACATCTTTTTTTTTTTTTTTTGAGACGGAGCCTCAAGCTGTCCCCCTGGGTAGAGTGCCATGGCATCACGCTCCCAGCAACCTCCAACTCCTGGGCTCAAGCGAGTCTCCTGCCTCAGCCTCCCAAGTAGCAGGGACTACAGGCGCCCGCTACAACGCCTGGCCATTTTTTGGTTGCAGCCATCATTGTTGTTTGGCGGGCCCGGGCTGGGGATTTGAACCCGCCACCTTAGGTGTATGTGGCTGGCGCCTTCGCCGGTTGAGCCACCTTTTTTTTTTTTTTTTTTTGAGACAGTCTCACTGTCACACTCAGTAGAGTGCTATGGCGTCACAGCTCACAGCAACCTCAAAAACTCTTGGGCTTAAGCAATTCTCTTGCCTCAGCCTCCTGAGTAGCTGGGCCCACAGGCGCCCACCACAATGCCCGGCTATTTTTTGTTGTTGTAGTTGTCATTGTTGTTTAGCAGGCCCTGGCCAGGTTCAAACCCGCCAGCCCCAGTGTATGTCCTAACCACTAAGTTACGGGTGCCAAGGCCTTTTGTACATCTTAAGTCAAAGCTGTAAGTGTGCCCTTTACCCAGAATGTGCGTGCTGTACCCGTGTGAGTTTACCCAACCCTTTCTCTTACTTGATTTCTGTTGAGTTTTGCTTCCAGATGTGCACTAAAGTGTTGATCAGCTAATTCCAATTTAGTATTGAGTCCATGTGGTATTTGTTTTTCCATTCTCACAATACTTGACTTAGAAGAGGTATATACTATAATAATCTAAAATCACCTTTCCACGCACTTCACTAGTCCTTGTAGAAAGGACAATAGCAAGTAACAGATTATGGTAGAAACTGCGTGGGAGTCCTTCCCTCACAGCCCTCCCAGTAGGCCATCGATAATACCAACATCATTTAGATAAAAAGGTGATGCTGTCCCTTCTGGAATTTAAAACCAGTTCCACGTGGAGAATTTTGAAAGTAGTCCAGCAGCACGAGGCATCATGTGAAGCATATTTTACAGTCAGCATTAAGTATGTGGGGATGGAAGTGTGAAAACCAAAGACTAATACCAGAAACTTCAGTGAAAGGAGGAATTCTTCACCTACCTTGACCTTTGGGTCAAGGGTTGAAGGCAATAGAATATTTGAGAGAAAATGTTAGGAGGGTGTTAAAATGCTGATTTAAAATGGAACTTTAAAACAAGATTGAGGGTGAATAACAAGAAATAGTGACAGGCTGCCAAATTTAATGTGAAAGCTCAATTTTGACAAATCTGCAGCATCTTTATTTTTCCTTTTTAAGAAAATTTGTGGCTCAGCGCCTATAGCTCAACCGGCTAAGGCGCCAGCCACGTACACCTAAGGTGGCGGGTTCGAATCCCCGGCCCGGACCCGCCAAACAACAATGACGGCTGCAACTAAAAAATAGCCAGGCGTTGTGGCGGGCGCCTATGGTCCCAGCTACTTGGGAGGCGGAGGCAGGAGACTCGCTTGAGCCCAGGAGTTGGAGGTTGCTGTGAGCTGCAATGCCACGGGACTCTACCCAGGGGGACAGCTTGAGGCTCTGTCTCAAAAAAAAAAAAAAAAAAAAAAAAAAAAGAAAATTTGTGTTTACTCTTTGAACATTTTGGAGAATTTGGTTTGAGGGTTGGGTTTTGTTCAGATAAAGTTATATATGATGGCTGGTTTTGTTTTAGGATAATTTCTCCAAAAATCATAATGATAGATATGAATCAGTTAATTAATTGTTGAGTGAGGTGGTAGGGCCTAGTGGTGAAGTTGGTTGTGCTAAATGCAATAGTTCCGGTGCTAATCACAGCTGTTCCACTTGTAAGTTACTGTGTCTGATTCGCCTGCACATGTTTGCGCGCACACACAAACTCAGTCCTAAAGTCACACATGCAGATGCAGAGAGCAGAGCCGTGGAGCTGTTGTTTGTTTTAGAGAATACATTTATTATTCCTCAGCTTACATCCTTTTTGGATTTCCAGTGGACATGCTGCTTTTACTGAATAGAATTGCTCAGGGTGGCTGGGGGTGGCTCTTCATGCTCTGAGCCTCACTGGTCTTTCCAACTTCCTCCCCATAATGCTCAAATATTCACCGCAGCACCCCATCGCAGTTCCGGAAAGTGCTCTGCGTCCTGCTCCCTTTTTTCCTCTCCACGTGGAGTGCTGTCCCCTCCTCCGCCTGTGACCCCCTCCTGTCGTCCTACCGAGAGGCCTTTCTCAACCCCCCAGCCTGAATTGGTGGTCCCATCTGCTCTTCATTGACATTCTCTACACCCACACATGGAGGATCATGTGGCTTTCACCCATTTTTCCTGTCTGCCTTCCCCTGTACTGTGGTTCCCTTGCAGGCAGTGCCGAGCTCACAGCCTGCTGTTGCTGTCACCAAGTGCCCATGCATATAGGCGCTCAGCGTGTGTTGGTTGGTTGGATGTGAAAGCAGGAGGTTTCATTTGTGGGGAGCCCACCAGGAGGGCATCCTTGCCTGGATCAGCCCCCTGTCCTGAGTGTATCTTGGGTGCTCTGTTCCTGTTCAGCAGGGGCAAGACTCAAACATTTGCCTCAGATGCAGTCCTTTGGGTCATGCCTGAAGGACTTAGGACATAGGCACAATGTCACTCCCTCTTTCTGGAATGAAGGCCATGAAGCGGACAGGTTTGAGTCTGCCCCTTGCCATCGCCGGTGTGTCACTGTACTGGTCATGCCTCTATGGCTTCACAGCTGCAGAATCTCCGTCCTTGCCTTGGCTGCTCCTACCAGCTGCCCTGTTAAGCCATGTTAATAGTGGGTGCTGGAGGAGAAGGAGGTGTGCTGCACCTCAAAGTGCTTGGATCTTGTTGGCAGTGCCTCCCAGGCCCAGATGGGACATGGGGACAGCAGGAGAGCAACACTTAGTGGCAAGGACACGCCCACCTCTCAGGCAGTTCCAGGACAGGTGGCACCTCTTGTGAATAGCTTCCAGTAGCTGGTCCGCAGCAGCTGCCACCTGGCTTAACCCAGAAAACTTCACCATCCGTCTGGGGGGTTTCAACACACCCTCTCCAACAGTTTCTCTTCCCAGCCCTTAGAGAGGGGATGTCTTTCCATGCTTGTTCCTACCATGAGTATTGTCCTTCAACACCAGTATACGTTAGAGCTGTCTTTCTCCCCATTGGTCAGTTCTCCACTCTGTAATCCCGTTCATAATCCTTATTAAACTTCATTCAAATGACTGTGTGGTTTCTGTGTCCTGGTTGGACCCTAACCAGTACGTGCCCTCTCTCTATGCAGGCAACTGCACTTCCCCAACTGAGTGAATCGTGCAGGTTCTTCAGGGACCCCCAAATGGCCCTTCAGTCATTTCCCACCCAGATACATGAATAACTGCTATTAATAGGCATTGGGCCCCACCCTTGGAGCAAGCAAGATGCAGCTTCAACCCTACTGGAGCTCTAAGACTGTAAGAAGAGAGTAATGGTAGTTAGATAGAGGGGGGGTGTGTGCGGGTGGAAGAGTGGGTGGTGATAAAACTTAGAAACTTAAGAAAATGTTAGTACCATCCCTCCAGGAGCCAAAGGGACAGATAAATGAAAATTCATGAAATTGAGGTTGTACCACTTTCAGTCTAAAAGACAGTCCATAGTAGAAAACAAAGTGTGGTTTTGTCTGTGAATGTGTTTTCTTCTTTTCCCACCAGTTGGAGTAGATGAAGTTTTATTACGTCTTCTCATCTCTGAACTCTTAAAGGGCCAGGAACTGTCTTTTATCTTAATTATCTTGTACCCAAAATGCCTTCTACATAATAGGTGAATAATAAATGTTAGTGAATTAATAAAAAGTAATTCCGTTGAGTTTATGTTCTGCAGTTTGTTTTCTCCTCCAGGAAAGGAAAGATCAGCTGATGTTTTCTTCTATTAATTGTTCACAATTATAAGCCATTGTTTTTGTGTCTGAATTGTAAACAAGGGGGGACCAATCGATTTAGCGCTTGTTCTTGTTTGTTCCTCTCCCACCATTTTTAAATAATACGTCTACCATTTCAGGTGTGCCACACACACTGTTAGGTATTCTGTAGACGTCGAATTCTCTGGTCTCCCTATTTTGCAGATGTGGGAACGGAGGTTAAATGACTTACCCGGGGCTATCCTGGTGCAGTGTGGCTGAGCCAGGCTTTGAGCCTAAGTTGATACCAGGACTCTTGTGTTTTCCACTGTGGTGTGTGAGTTTGCCCTGTTTGTGTGGGCCACACGCACACACCTCAGAGTTGTTGCCATCTTCATAGCATTGTCTCCTTATTCCTTAGAGACACAGTCCTCCAGGCACATGTGGACAGAGTGAGGAAGTTTCAGAGGGGACTGAAGTCTCTCTCCATTTGCTTCTTTAAGGATTCACAAAGTCTTTCATGGAAGTGTATGCACTTGCTGGGAAATTGAACTTGGTACAGGTTATGGAAAACATTTAACTGAGCAAGTTAAACCTCAGGGGAGCACATGGCCACTTGTAAACACTAACCGTTGTCTTCCATCTTCCTCAGGTTCTGTTACCCCCATACGAAGATGCTGCTGTGACGGGCACTGCAAAGGAGCCGCCGCCACCTTACATGTCAGCCTGAGCCTGAGAGTGGGGTGGGGCAGAGAGCAGCAGCTTCGCTTTTCAGATGTCTGAGCAACAGTTCTATTATTTCACTCTTGAGATGAGCTCTGAGTTTGTTGCTGAAATGCTACATTGTAAAATTTAGATGTTAATTTGAAACCTTCTCTAGTTTTAAACATATGCTTTAGCTGAAACACTGTGCTACATTAGCTGTAGAATTCTTGTCAGGGCGGGAGTGTAACTGGCTTCACTAGTCTTCCCCAGGGAATGAAACCTCCCCAGGGTCAAGGGGATTTTGAGTCACAGAAGTCTGCCTTTGTACCTGCTGGGCCCCAGCTTGGGCAGTGAGTCCTATTTTTTCTCTCTGTTCCTCTGTATCTTTTGAAAATGGAAAATAAAATTAGACAATGCTTTTCTTAAACCATTCCAGTTTAAGAACAAGCCCTTATGAAAACAGGAATGTTAATTGTGTGATCATTGCTCTACTTAAGCTAATAAGTCCTTGTATACATAGTATATGTTATAAGAATTTCCTTAACATCCTTTATGACTTAAATTCAGTGACAGTCTGAATTTGCCAGTCAAGGATTCTCTCTGGGGGCTGAATTAGGACTGTTGGGCATTACCAGGCAGTGAGAACGTAACTGTCTGCAACTGTTCTTGGACATCCTGTGCGTAGCCATGGGGCTGTGTGTCTGTGTTAGGGGGAGCCGCTGACTTGTTTGGCACTGCAGGGGATCTGGCGCTCCTTTTCTCCTGCTTCCCTTCCCCATGCAAGCCCCTTTGGGCTACATGTTCTGCCCTAGCCCAATTCTAGGAGGACATCCAACTTACTTTATCAAGTAGAGCTGGGCTATATTGGACAGAAAGATTTTCTTCTTTCTCTGCAAAAAGTACATCCTACTGCTTTGAACTCCCAAGTATGCCTAGTCACCTTTTAAAATGTGTAAAACATAGCCGGGCATTGTTGGTGGGCGCCTCTGATGTCATGGCACTCTACCAAGGGTGACATAGTAAGATTCTGTCTTAAAAAAAAAAAAAAGTGTAAAACAGCCTTCAGAAAAAGGAGGGTTGCTTTCCTTGTACGCTCTTGTCTTGACTACCTGAATTGCAGGGATTTTTATGATGTATTTGTATGCTCAGAAGTCAGCAGCTGTCCTGTTTGTTCATTAGTGAATGTGCTGTACATGAACCATTTGGCAATTAAAGGGAGATTCGCCCACATCCAAACCTTTGCACTCTGTGTTGATCATGCCTGAGGACCCTTCCTATTCACCAGCTTCACACAAACATGTTTTTTGAAAGAAAAAAATCAGAGGGAATAAGTCAAAGCATCTTAGGCCAAGAGGCGTGGGGCAAGCAGACCTGAGTGTCCATTCCTGGTTCCTGCCCCTGCCAGACTCTGTGGGCTTGGGTGTAGCACATTTCTTCAGATCGCCCATGTCATGAATGGCTGATATTTGATTACATTCTAAGGGAAACGAAAAGTTGGGGGCCGGGAGCATTTTTATCCCCAAGAACCAGCCTCAGCTATTTCTTTTGGTATTTCTCTTTCTTATCAGTATTTTCTATAAACTCAAGAAATTCCATTCCTTGAAGCTTTATGTTCAAAAGATTTACACAAGGTTAAACACATTATAGGTTGTTAGGAACAGAAAAGGCCTATCGTAGGTTTCACAGTCCCTGTGTGAGGGACACAGGAAGTCACAGTTACTCTCCTGGTTTTTTTTTTTTTTTTTTTTAGACTTTTGGCTGGGGCTGGGTTTGAACCTGCCACCTCC
>NW_003852399.1:28564240-28570320 GCF_000181295.1 Otolemur garnettii | reverse complement strand
TGGCGGGTCCGGGCTGGGGATTCGAACCCACCACCTTAGGTGTACGTGGCTGGCGCCTTAGCCGGTTGAGCTATAGGCGCCGAGCCCAAATAACTCTTTTAAAATCCCATCTGGAGATGGGGAATGGTGGCTCACACCTGTAATCCTAGCACTCTGGAGGGCAGAGGCTGGAGGATTACTTCAGGCCACGAGGTTGAGACCAGCCTGAGCAAGAGCAAGATTCCTTCTCTACAAAACTAGAAGAATTAGTCATCATGGTGCAGACCTGCAATCCTAGCTACTGGGGGCCTGAGGCAGCAGGTTTGTGATCCCAGGAGTTTGAGGTTGCTGTGAGCTGTGACAAGACTACTACAATCTAGCCCGGGCAATAAAGACCCTGTCTCCAAAACAAAAATTTTGGGTATCTAGCCCTTGTCTCCTATTCTGCCAACAGAAACAGTCATTCCCTCGGTTTTTCTTGGGCCTGTGTACTTCTTGATCACTTTACTAGGGGGAGCCCTTCCATTTTTTCCATCTCAATCCCCAAACCCTTACTTTCAGGTCATGGACATTAAACCCAGCACCATGAGGTTTGCAAATTGACCCACTAATAAGCTGCCCATGTAGGAGAAAGAATTTCAAATCGGTTTGGTGGGGTGAAAGGAAGGGAAAACCCTTTTGACTTAGGTTATGGGCTGTCCGCTCTAGGAACAGCTTGTTGTACAAGCTAGTCACATTTCCAGAATGCCAAGTTAACACAAGAGACTTCAGGCCAGCAGGCCAACTTCTTCCTTCATGAACACTATGGGTAGCATCCCTGCCCCCTCTCTATGCTGTTGTCCCCAAGAATGCAAGAAACTCCCCCTTCCCATTCTTTCTGCCCCTCCTCTTTTCCTAAATTCTGATCTTAAACATTATTTTGACTGCTTAACCAAACCACATCTCCTTCCATTGGCTTTCCTCTGTTCCCTCACTTCATTATCCACAATACTTCTTAGCAATGATCTCAGTGGGCCATCTTCTTAGACTGTAACCTTTAAAGTTGTTTTCTCCATAGAGGGATGTATTGTATTTGAAATATTCATCATTTTTTTTTTTTTTTTTTGAGACGGAGCCTCAAGCTATCCCCCTGGGTAGAGTGCCATGGCATCACAGCTCACAGCAACCTCCAACTCCTGGGCTCAAGCGAGTCTCCTGCCTCAGCCTCCCAAGTAGCTGGGACTACAGGCGCCCGCCACAGCGCCGGCCATTTTTTGGTTGCAGCCATCATTGTTGTTTGGCGGGCCCGGGCTGGGGATTTGAACCCGCCACCTTAGGTGTATGTGGCTGGCGCCTTAGCCAATTGAGCCACAGGCGCCGAGCCAATATTCATCATTTTTAAAGAAAACCCTGCTGTGCAAACTGAGCTTTTGTAATAGAGGAAAACTAATGAGACTATGAGAACATTTATTTTCCTTTTGTTTTTAGAGATGTGTTAGTTTTTGCAGCCAGTGTGGAAACCGACTTAAATATCATTAAGTCGTATTGCTGCTGGTCATTAGTCAGTCGCCCATTCTGGAGGGGAGGGGAGAGGGCAGCTGTCTTTGCCAAGGTGTTGAATGAACAGTCATGCGTCGGCAAGAAGTGCAGGCTAATCCTTTTTAGGGCTCTCCCTTCAGAACTGAAAAGCACCAAAAACAGTGCCTGTGGCTATGTAAAAGGAGTTTTGGCAGCTCAGATACATGTTTTAAAAGGGAAGGAAAAAGGCATTGCAAGGATGTCTCCACGCCCACGGAATTCACTTCAAGTGCTTCTGCACACGGGCCAAGTTCCCTGCTAAATGGTTCCTGGTGTATGGAAACCAGCCAGATCTGCAGCCCTCTGTCCCGAAGCCCACGCATGCCTTCTGCTGACTACAGTACCAAGACGCAGAAGAGAAGCTGTCGCTTGGACTACCCAGAAAATGTTACATCAAACAAAAGTCCTAGCACTGTATGCCTGTCGATATGACCTTGATTAGCAAGAACAGCTGCTGCTGCAGTGAGGCGTTCAGCTTAAAACAGCAACAGCGGACTTAGTTTTGTTTTATTCCATCTAAAATTGAGATATGCTTTTAAAGCCGTTAAACACAGTTTTTATCAATAAGATGGAAACCTGCTAGACCCAGCAAATGAAATTAAAAATTCCTTGTGGTGAGTGTCAGGATGTCCAAGGTATTAGGGCAAGGACAGTTTGAAAGGAAATGTGTGACCCAGGATAGGTTGGGCGAATTTCCCCAGGTTTCCTCTCCGGAAAGGCTAGGGTTCGGGTTGAGTGTGTTATCACCTAGCTGCTACTTGTGGGTCACAGGCCTGCAGGCTGTGGTGTCTCAGCCCCTCCTGTACCTACTCAACAACTTAAAAAGTTGTAGCTAATGACACGGTCTAATTCCTGGGACACAGATTCAGAACTTCCACCTGTGGTTTCTCTGCCTCAGGAAAACCCTGAGTCTGGGAATTCAGGGGATGGTGAGTCAGCTCTCTGTGACCAGCAACAGCTCAAGGGCCCTATTGTCCTGTGTGGTAGGGATGCTCCTTGGATCCAGTGTGGCCTTTGTGCACTGTTCATTTTATGGATTTTCACCGAAGGAATGCAGTTTAAATAATTCTCTACTTTCACAGGATTTTCCTTTAGTTGTTTTTAACTACAGGTCTTTACTGTTAGGCAGTAAGGCAACTCTAATCCTGTTTTTATCAGTGCTTCCCAGTCTTCTGTCTTGGTGACCTATTATATCTCACACTCATTATTCCCAAATGGAAAATTATGCTCCTGTTCCCCCAAATCTGTTGACTCAGGTGTCTATTGGCTCCCTCCTCCATCATTCCAGCCTTCCTGACTTAGGGCCGTAGGTCCTCATTGCCTACCCCTCTTTCCCTGAACCTTCCCTTTCATAAGGTAGGATGAATGACATTGGCCATTGAGTCCACTGTGTACCAGACATGCTACTGAGCACTTGAAGCATTCTAACTCTTTATCCCCATTTTACAGATGAGGAAACTGAGGATTTTAGATGAAAATAACTGAGGTCACATTGTAAGTGGCAGAGCCAGGACTTAAATGCAGGTTGAATACATTAAAGTGAGTGATGCATATCTTTGAGTCATCTAGAATTTCAGAATTCTTTACCTGTAATCTCTCGCATCTAACAGTGATTCTTTTTTTCTAACAATGATTTCTATTACTTTGAATTAGTACATCCCAACAAGGAAAGCAAGTCATGCAAAGCCAAGTAAATTATGAAGTTGGGGGGAATCTTTAACTTGAAGTATATGGTACACAAGTAAAGCTGTCACTTTCTAATTAGACAGGAAAGAAGTACTCTGTAGGTAACAGCTTTTCATTGTGATAGGAACTTATTCAGGCAGAAGGAAGATCCACTGAGATGGTCCTTTTAGAGTGAGTGATTGGTTGTTTTGAGGAAGCAACATCCTTTTTGAAGAAATCAGGCACCATTTTAAACCACTGATTTATCTTTGTTGGGAAGAATATGTGCACTGTAGTTTCAAGCTCTGGCTAGTAAGGGGGACACCAATGTAGTTTGTTCTTGGAGGAATAATAGAGGACCTTAAGTCTCAGCCTCCTTCCCTGCCTCTATCCCAGAAAGCCTGTATCACTTGTCTGTTTTCATGCCTATCAAATAGAGACAGACTAGAACAGGCATTTCCCATGGGAATGCAGGCTTCACCATGCCCTGTTGAAGTTAGTGTACTATGTCATCTTTATTGCCCCGAGTTAACTTCCCTAAACACCTTTGAAAATCCAGGTATGAGTCAGGTATTGGGAATTGTGGACTTGTGGTTTTTAATAAAATGATGTAAGTAATGAATTGTGAGAAAAAAAATAAAGCCAAAAACTCATACTTTGGATCTCCGTTTGCAAGTGATTTCCCCCTAGAAGCTTTCTATGACCCATTAGTCTGGGAGGCATCACTTCATGTGCTCCCATAGCAACCCCAGGGAAGGCACGTCTGGCACTCCGTGGTTTCTGCTTTTCTTGTTCACAATCCCCCAGTGGATTGGAAGCTCATAGAGTCCGTGTGTCACTTATTGTTCTGTCAGTACCTGGCACATGTCTGGCAAATAGAAGGAAGTCCAAACATTTACCAGAATAAAAATAAGCACATTAAAAAAATTAAAGCCATCTGTAATCCCACCCCCAGTGATTGCAGCAAAGTCTTAGTGAAGCTAGAAGTTCCACAGAGACGCATCCTCACAGAAGAGTCCACTGGAAAAGAAATTCATTCCTGTAATAGACCATGTAGAGACAAAGGGTCACTCCTCCAGCAAACCCTATCAAAGTCACAGCCGAAGCACTATGAGGGGGTGGAGGAATGGGCTTTTAGAAGAAAGTTGCTAAGGTGGTAACAGCATCCTAGTAATAAATGGATTGATCTCCAAAGCAGATTAAAGGACTGCAGAGATGAGAGGCTAGCTCATCCAAATGATGTTCTTAAATTTGAAATAAAAAGGAAATGGCATTCTTAGCTCCTACTATCCTTGTGATCAAGTCCCTTTTATGTGAGCTTAATTCAGCAGGACTCTGAATAAAAGATTAACTGTGCTTCTTAGGAGCTTTTCCTTTTCCTAGTAAATCATTGTATTGTTCCAGCAATAATGACCAAATCTGACACCCCGTGCATGCTATCCTGAGACCTTGGGTATGTGAGAGGCAATTCTCAACAGCTAACATACAACTCAAGTACTGTGACCTGTTCACCTACTTCCTTGGCATTCACATTTAACTAAAATCCCTATAAGATTGTGCAATAAGGCTTATTGTCTTTCATCCTTTATAAGAACATCACAAGATTCCAATAGACACTGGCAAACAGAAACCCCCACCAGGAGGCCATTTTGCAGTGGAAAGCAAACTTTAAAAAGACTATAGGAAAGAATATGAACAGAAGCTGGAGCAAGAAGCCATTCCTGTCTTTGTAAGAGACTCGGCTTTGGCTTCAGGAAGCCATTTGTTCAAAGGGAAGGGTGCAAAGGAAGAAGAGACGGCTCAGCACTTGTTGCTCAGTGGTTTGGGTGTCGGCCACATACACCAGGGCTGGCGGGTTCCAACCTGGCCCAGGCCTGCTGAACAACAATGATGACTACAACAACAAAGGTAATAGCCGGGCACTGGGAGCTGAGGCAAGAGAATCACTTAAGCCCAAAGAGTCTGATGTTGCTGTGAGCTGTGACGCCATGGCCCTCTACTGAGAGTGACATAGTGAGACTCTGTCTCCTAAAAAAAGATAAAAAAAAAAGGAAGACGAGAAGAGGTTTCAAAAGGTTTACATGAGAGCTTGGATATAAACCAAAAATGTATTTGAGATATCTTTCAACGTACCACATAGCTCAGTGGTTTATGTAATTTAACATAGCCCAGTAGTGTTATGTTAAGCACTACTCAGAGTTGTGTAGCCATCACCACAATTTTAGAACACTTTCATTACACATCCATAAACAGTCACTCTTCATTTCCTCCCCTAACCTTCCCAGTTCTAGGCAACCACTAATTTACTTTCCATCGCAATAGATTTGCCTATTCTGGACATGGAATTGTGGGGTCATTTACATTTAATAATTGGCTGTTTTCACTTAGCATGTTTTTAAGTTTGTCCATTTTATATTATACATCTATATTTCATTCCTTTTTATAGCCAAATAGTATTTAATTATATGGATATACCAATTTTACTTATCCATTTATCAGTTCATCACTTAGATTGCTCCCACCTTTAGGTTTGTGTGTGAATTGGCCAACTTTGTTCTTTTTCAAGATTATTTCAGGTCTCTGGAATTGCCATATAAACTTTTAGCATTAACTTGTCAATTTCTGCAAGGAATCCTGAGATTTTGATAGAGATTATGTTGAATCTGTACATCAGTTTGGGGAATATCACCATCTTAACATTATTAAATCCTCCAATTCACAAATATAGGAAAATTTGAACTCCATTTGTTGAATTTCTTTCTTTCTTTTTTTTTTTTTTGAGACAGAGCCTCAAGCTGTCCCCCTGGGTAGAGTGCTATGGCATTACAGCTCACAGCAACCTCCAACTCCTGGGCTCAAGCGAGTCTCCTGCCTCCGCC
>NW_003852399.1:28556380-28562779 GCF_000181295.1 Otolemur garnettii | reverse complement strand
GGTCTTGATTTTGCTCAGGCTGTTCTCAAACTCCTGAGCTCAGGAAGTCTACCTGTCTCAGCCTCCCAGATTAGAGGTGTGAGCCATCTTGCCCAGCCTAATTTTTTTTTTTAATTTTGTAGAGATGGAGTCTCGCTGTTGCCCAGACTGGTCTCCTGGGTTCAAGCAATCCTCTGGCCTTGGCCTCCCAAAGTGAGTGAGCCACCCACTATGCCTGGCCTGCAATGTCTTTCTTTTAAAAGACATATTGTTCACAGGTAGTATATGTGTAGCCAGTGATTTTTTGGCACTTTCTATACTTGAGAATAGCTATGCCAATTCTTGTTTTAAGTGAGTAAAGACATTCCCGTTGCTGCTTCTCAGAGACTGCTCTACCATGGAAATTGTTCATTTTAGTTCACTATATCTTATTTTTTTCTCCATCTTCTAACTTATTTGTGATTCCCAGCAGCTCTTACTTTATTCTTTCCACTGAACCATCTGTAGTGTTTCTCCTTCTGTTGGACCCTGGTAATAACCATGTCCCAGTTCTTTCCTCCGGCAAGAGAGAACGTGGAAAAGTCCTAACTCCTGGTATGTTTATTATTCTTGAATCCCTGCTTATAGAGCTCTGCCAGCATGCTGGGGGATTTTATAGAACAGATGCACGTAGGCATTGCTTAAGTATCTTGCAACCTGATTTAACACCAGGCAACCAATGCAAACATAGATTCATTAATAGCCTTGAGAGAAATTAGTCGAGTGTTACAAGGATGAGGCTATTGGCATCTAATAGTGGACCATTTTGCACCAATTGCTAGGTTTAGGGATGAAAAGAAGCAGCAATTTGTGTGGCTGAGTGATGCTCCCATGCATGTGAAAGGAAGTCCATCCTCCACTCCAAAAGTGGAACCTTGTCTCCAGGTAGACTGGGCTTTAACCTCGTCAGTATCCAAGAAAACAAACTGTACTTCTACCCACTCTTGCCTATGCTTTAAGGCTGCTCATTCTACCCTATTATTAGTTCATTCTTTAGTTTTTTTTTTTTTTTTTTTTTTGAGACAGAGTCTCACTTTGTCACCCTGGATAGAGTGCTGTTGCATCATAGCTCACAGCAACCTCAAACTCTTGGGTTCAAGTGATCCTCCTGTCTCAGCCTCCTGAGTGGCTGGGACTATCGGAGCCTTTCATAACACCTGGCTATTCTTTTTAGAGACGGAGTCTCACTCTTGCTCTGGCTAGTCTTGAACTAAGCTCAGGCAATCACCCGCCTCAGCCTCCCAGAGTGCTAGGATTAGAGGCATGAGCCACCACACTTAGCCTAGCACTTCATTCCTGTTTGCTTGCATGAGTTCCTGCATCAGAACTGAAAATCTTTACCTTGCACTTGGGAACAAGGCTTAGTATCTAGCACACAGCAGAGACTCTGGCAGAGAAATCAAATTTGGCCTTTCTCCAATGGCTCTGTTATCATCTTGCATTTACTCTGAAGGTAACCTGGGAATTGAGGCATGGTTTGTCCTATTTCAGGACATTGAACTTGCTTTTCCTTCTTTTTTTTTTTTTTTTTCTGGCAGACCTGAAGATTATCCCACAAGGTAGAACAACTCATGTGATCTATTTGACTTGGCCTCAAGTATGCTTCATGCACAATTTCCTATTCTGAAGAATTCCAGTAGGACTCCCTAGGGGAAAAAAACACCCATTTTAGTTGGCATACACCAAAGTCACTTAAATAAGTTACTAAATCACAATTTCCTTAAAATTTGGAAGGATTTGGGGACTGCTATTGTTTTCCTGGTAAAACTGGATCATACTGGTGTCTTGGAATAAGGCAACACATTTTAAATGTTAACTCTAACTCCACTTCCCCAGCTCCTAGGGGATTTTCACTGGCCCAAACTCAGGAAGAATTTTCTTCTATGGGATCCAAGATTTCAGAGACCAACCATTTCCTGAAGACTTTCCTCTGCTCTCTGACCTCCACCTCTCTCCTCCCAAAGACACAACAAAGAAACTATTTCTAATCAGTGCAGGCAGCCAAGAGCGCCCAGTGGGTATAAGGTGTAGGGTAAGGGAATAATAGAGCATGAGTCCAAGATTCTTTCTTGGCATTATGGCACCATTCAGTTGCCCAATGGCTTGAGTAGGTTAACCCTTTGCCTTATAGCTGGAATTTTAATCACCCCTACTGGAGCTTTTCTGAAGAAGTGATTTTGTACATGGTGTTAGAAACCAATCTAACATCAAATAGGAGTCACAGGACAAAGCACGAGTTACACTGTGGTGCATCCCGAGGTTTAAAGACTAGTTAGTTCCCTGTCTCTCCCTGTAGCTTGTTAAAACCTGACCTGGGTGTTTGGGTATAGAACTTTTGAGATTTATTAGATGTCCTGGCCTGTAGCTCACTCCCCCAGCCAACAGGAGCAGGGGAGCTGGTAGAGTGGGGTGCCAGCCTCACTCTACAGCTTTTCCCTGTCACTGCCCTGTCTTGTGACATCCCTCCAAGGCTCCGTGGGGACCTTTCAGGTAAGGTTCCCCCACTTTGCAAAGTTGCAAATAGTTTTTGCCCTTAATTTCAAGTCTTGTCTGAACTAGACTTTCACTGTTCCTTCAGGGTAGGAATCTTGTCTTCTATCCGTCCTGGCATCTTTACCTTCTCCCCACCCTAAGGAGGCTGGTCCCCAGCCAGTGGACTCTCTGTTAATATGAACTGGCACTGGCACGGTGATCTGGGGACTGCCTAGACAGCTCCTGGCACTTGTCACCAATTATCCCAATTCTCACCACTTTTCTCTTCGTTGTCGTCGATGGTTGCCCTCTGCAGATCATGACCCGAGGCTCAGGATATAGGACTCCAGCTACGCCTCTGCTCCCCTGGAGATACTTCCCTACATTCCTCCCCGACCCCCAGCCCCTAAAGCTTTCTGTAGTTTCGAGCCGCAGCTCCCGACGCCTGGAGGCTGATTCGCACCCGCGCTTGGGGACAGGCAGAGTGGGGCCAGGTGGCATAGGGCAGGGCGCGCGGCCAGGTCGCCCAGCTCCCGCGGCCGCCTGCAGGGTGGGGCCTTCCTCGCCGCCGTTCCCCACCCGCGCGCCTTCCCCTTCCCCAAAGAGGACACCCCTCCTTCCGCCCGGCCCGCTCCCCACCCTCGCGCGGCGCCGCCTCTCCCGCCGCCCGCCCTTGCCCGGAGCCTCCCAGGCAGCCAGCGAGCAGGGGAGCGCTCTGGGATGGGACTTGGAGCAGGCGGCGGCGGCGAAGGAGACGGCGGCAGCGGCGCGGGCTTCTCCCTCGACTCCCACGAGCGATCCCCGCGGACAGCGCGGCCCGGGCGAGGCGAGGAGGCCAGCGAGGGAGAGCCGGCGGCCGCGCCTCTGTTTCGCTTCCCGGACGCCGTCGGCGGCGGCTGCAGGTGAGCGCGGCGCGCTTTCCCCGGGGTCTGCGCGGCCCGGCGGCCCGAGGTGCGGGCAGACAGACGGACAGACCGAGCCTGGGAGGACGGCGCACGCGGGCGCTCCCTCCGCACCCGGCCGCTGCAGCCCCGAGCGCCCTGGGGGCCCGTGGGCGCCGACCCCGGCGAGGAGAGCGGGAGAGGGCAGCGCATCGCCCGAACCCGGCGGCCCGGAGAAGTCCCTCTGACCCCGGCCGGCGGGCAGGGCGCGCTCCCCGCGCAGGACGCACCGCGCGGCAGCGGCTCCCGAGTGCCCCGTGGGGGCGCTGTGTCCGCAGCGGGGACGCCCAGACCCGGTCTGCGCCGGGAGACGTGAGCGGAGACGCGGTGTGAGTCCTACAGAGCTGTCAGCCCATGAGTCTAGTTTCCCCTCTTCGTAGAGTGGGATTTTAATGCCAGTGTCATCTGGACTTTGTTCTTGGTTCACCATGGTGGCTAAAGCTCCAGCTTCCCTATATTGTGTGTGTGTGTGTGAGGGGGCATTTTGTAGTAGTTTCTAGAACCCTCCAGGACAGTTTGGGGAGAGGGCCAAAAATGGGGACTATTCCTAGTAGGGTCTCCAGGACTGGGCGCACAGATAGGTACCCTTCTTCGGGACACCCGCTCCCATCCCAACAAATCCAGTTGACCAAGTTCCAAATTGTCATAAATCTGGAAATTACAACGTATTTGCATTGAGTGCGTTTACAGTTGGCCTTTGAGGAATGGGGCAGTTGGGGGTAGTGGAGAGGCTGCAGGGGTCGCTGGTCAATAGCAGAGCAGAACCGTCTGGGTTCAAAATCCAGCTGTGACCTTTACAGGCTTGAAAAATTGGAGGTACCCAACTACTGTATGCCTCAGTTTCCTCATCTGTCTAGTGCAAATGTTAATACCCACAGGCTGGGAGGATTAAATGGCATGTGACAAGTAGAGTCCTTAGAACATTACTTTTTCTTTTCCTGAGAAAGCCTCAAATCCGTCTATCCTTAGAACATTTCTAGGAGCATCCTAACGTGAGCTCTACCACCTGTCTTTCCTGAAAAAGCAAGGATTGGTATGAGCAGTGAATTCATCTCTTCCCCAGTTTAGGGAGAGATGCCTCCTTGGACCTGTGAGGGTGGCGGATAGGCCACATGCATGTAACTAGAGTTTTCCGTGCAGTCATCTTCTGCTTTCAAAGGGACAGCCTCATAAACCATCAAGATATGTGTACCAAGATGGGTTTATGGCCTGGAAAGTTTCCTCTCAGCTGCTGAAGCTTGGTCCTTTAGAACCCTCTGTTGAAAAAGCAGATACCTACCTATCATTTTCCTCTCTGTTCACACTTTTTTTTTTCTTTCGAGACAGAGTCTCACTTTATTGCCCTTGATAGAGTGCCATGGTGTCATAGCTCACAGCAACCTCCAACTCCTGGGCTTAGGCCATTCTCTTGCCTCCACCTCCTGAGTGCCCACCACAACACCCGCCTATTTTTTTATTGTGTTTGACTGGGGCCAGGTTTGAACCTGCCACCCTTGGTATGTGGGGCTGGCACCCTACTCACTGAGCCACAGGCACCGCCCTCTGTTCACACTTTTAACTTTAATTCCTTTCCATAGAATTTAATTTCAGGTCCCTGAGTACCAGGCGCCTCTCTCTCTCTCTGTCTCTTTAAACACATCAGGGCTCCAGTTTCCTTGTTCCCAGAGTCCAGACCCACACAAACAGGAGCCACTGAGGCCTGAGCTCACTTTCTGGAGGTATCAATTAGGCCTCAAATCTGAAATACCCTTGGATGGTTGTCATGACCTAAGCTCTTTCAGCCAGCACCATTAATATCTTTGTTAAGCAAAATGTATTTGAAAGGAGCCCTAAGATGTAAAGAAAAAGGACATGTCAGGTGCGGTGGCTCATACCTATAATCTCAGTGCTTTGGGAGACTGAGGCAGGAGGATTACATGAGGACAAGAGGTCAGGACCAACCCGGGCAACATAGTGAGACTCCATCTCTATAACTGAAAAAAAAAAAAGGAAAAGAAAAAGATGATTGCTCCTTGAAGTAAGATAGCCATTGGAGGCTCTGGAAAAAAATTCTACTATTTATCTAGAAATAGTTTTGGCTGGTACCTAAGAGAAAGCAAGGGGTGTGAGGATGGGGGGAGGGAAAGAAGAGCAGGGGGAGGGAAGGGGAAGGAGGGGAGGGTAAGAGGAAAGCGGGAGAGACAGGCCCGGGTCTCAGGAAAGCAGGCCGAAGCAGGTGTGGTGGGTAGAACACTGGCCTGAGCAAGGTGTTGCAGCAGAAGGTTGGATGGGCAGCGACAGGAGATGCTAAGGCTCCGTGGAGAATGGGTGAGGTTTAAGACCAGTCGAGTCAATGAAGAGTCTCTAGGGCTTTCCCTTGAGTCCTTTCCTGAGATTTCCTGTCTTTTAGAGCTAAGGAGGACTTCTCTGTTTAAGGGACCTATGGGGATAACTCAAGAGGATCAGGGAAGAGGGAAGTGGCAGTGTCAAGGAGAGGGAAGTGTGTCAGTACTGTAGCTAGTGAACAGGGCCAGGGAGGGCCTTCCAAGGACCAGTTGCCACTTAGAGCTTCAGCCTGTAAGGTCATCCTTGAACCCTGCCATGTGTCTTGGCAGACAGCCACCACTGCCTGAAGTGGGCACAAATGGAAAGTGGGACTGGGCTGAATTCCAGAAGCCTTGGCCATGGTTGGTAATTGGTGGTCATGACTATGACAGTGACTTTGACAGTGTGAGAAGGAGTAAAACAGGAAGTATACAGTGTGCTTTGGGGGTACAACCTAAAGCACACTTGTCTTGGCTCTGGAAAGACCTGAGTTCCTATCCCACCTCGTCCTAGCATAAATAGCTTGAAAAGTTACTTGGGGCTCGGCGCCTGTGGCTCAACCGGCTAAGGCGCCAGCCACGTACACCTAGGGTGGCGGGTTCGAATCCCCAGCCCGGACCCGCCAAACAACAATGACGGCTGCAACCAAAAAATAGCCGGGCGT
>NW_003852399.1:28483019-28555190 GCF_000181295.1 Otolemur garnettii | reverse complement strand
AGCCACAGGCACCGATCCTGAAATGGGTTTCAAAGGGCTAAAAGTAAGATGTCAGCAGGGCTGTGTAACTTCTGCAAGCCCTAGAGCACATCTGTGGCTTTGCATTTTCTGACATCTTACCCATCTCCCTACTCTGACTTTCCTGCTGCCCTCATTTAAAACCTTTGTCATACTGAGCCCACCTGGAAAATCCAGGTTTCTTTCTGCATCACTTTCTGTTCCTGGCTTATTTCATTTAACATAATGTCCTCCAGTTCCATCCATGTTGCTGAGAATGATAGGATTTTATTCTTTTTTTCTATGGCCAGATAGTATTCCATTGTATATATATACCACATTTTCATTAACCATTTATCTGTTGTTGGACAACTAGCTTGATTCCATATCTTGAGTTTTGCCTGTTTTTTTTTTTAAGCAGTCTTTTATTAAAGTATACATACAGAAAAGTACGCAAACCAAAGATGCAGCTGGATTAATTTTCATGACATGAACATATGTGTAGCCAGCATTTTGGTCAATAAAGAGAACATTGCCAGCACCCAGAATCTCTCCTTATGCCCTTTCCGTGCACTAACACCCCAAGTGTAACCACAATCCTGATTTCTTTCCTTTCCGTTCCTTCCTTCCTTTCCTTTCCTTCCTCCCCTCCCTTTCCTTCCCTTCCCCTTTCCCTTCCCCTTCTCCTTCCTTCCTCCCTCCCTCCTTGCCTTCCTTTCTTCCATTCTTTTTCTTTTGGAGATAGAGTCTCACTATATTGCCTTTGGTAGAGTGCCATAGCATCACAGCTCACAGCAATCTCAAACTCTTGGGCTCAAGTGATTCCCTTGCCTCCGCCTCCCAAGTAGCTGGGACTACAGGTACCTACCATAACCCCTGGCTATTTTTAGAGACAGGGTCTCGCTGTAGCTCAGTCTGGTCTCTAACCTGTGAGCTCAGGCAAGCCATCTGCCTTGGCCTCCCGGAGTGCTAGGATTATAGGTTTGAGCCACCGCATGGGCCCTTTGTTTTGAGACAGAGTCTCACTCTGTCTCCTGGGTAGAGTGCCATGGCATTATAGTTTACAGCAACATCAAACTCTTGGGCTTGAGCATCCTCTTGCCTCAGCCTCCTAGTTTTTATATTTTTAGTAGTGACAGGGTCTCATTCTGGCTCAGGCTGGTCTCAAACTCCTGAGCTCAGATGATCCACTTGCCTTGGCCTCCCAGAGTGCTAGGATTACAAGTGTGAACCACCATACCTGGCCCACAATCCTGATTTTTGTGATTTGATTTGCTCATTTTAATGTTTTTTATTTTTGTTTTTGAGACAGGGTCTCAAGCTATCTGTCCTAGGTAGAGTGCCATGGTGTCATAGCTGACAGAAACCTCTTACTAGGGCTCAAGCAATCCTCTTGCCTCAGTTTTTCTATTTTTTAATAGAGATGGGGGTCTTGCTTTTGCTCAGGCTGGTCTTGAACTTGTGAGCTCAAGCAATCCACTGTGTTGGCTTCCCAGAGTGCTGGGATTACAGGCGTGAGCCACTGTGCCTGGCCTGATTTGCTCATTTTCTCTTCTAATTTTGTTTTTGGAGACAGAGTCTCATTATGTTGCCCTTGGTGGAGTGCTGTGGCATTACAGCTCACAACAACCTCAAACTCTTGGGCTTAAGAGAGTCTCTTGCCTCAGCCTCCCAAGTAGCTAGGACTACAAGCACCCCCCCCCCCAACGCCTGGCTATTTTTTTTTTTTTTATTGTAGTTGTCGTTGTTTAGCAGGCCCGGGCTGGGTTTGAACCCACCAGTCTTGGTGTATGTGGCCGGCATCCTACTCACTGATCTATCAGCGCCAAGTCCTGATTTGCTCATTTTAAAACTGTATTTTGGGCTCAGTGCCTGTAGCACAGTGGTTACGGCACCAGCCACATACACTGAGGATGGGGGGTTTGAACCTGACCTGGGCCAGCTAAACGACAATCACAACTGCAACAAAAAATAGCTGGACATTGTGACAGGTGCCTATAGTCCCAGTAACTTGGGAGGCTGAGGCAAGAAAATCGCTTAAACCCAAGAGTTGAGGTTGCTGTGAGCTGTGATGCCATGGCACTCTACTAAGGGTGACATAGTAAGATTCTGTCTCAAAAAAAAAAGAAAAGAATAAATTGTATTTTGTTTATAAATTTATCATGTTATTGTGAGAAGCAGTAGTTCATTCTTTTTTTTTTTTTTTTTTTTTTGAGACAGAGCCTCAAGCTATCCTGCTGGGTAGAGTGCCATGGCATCACACTCACAGCAACCTCCAACTCCTGGGCTCAAGCGAGTCTCCTGCCTCCGCCTCCCAAGTAGCTGGGACTACAGGCGCCCGCCACAACGCCTGGCCATTTTTTTTTTTTTTTTGGGTTGCAGCCATCATTGTTGTTTGGCGGGCCTGGGCTGTGGATTCGAACCGGCCACCTTAGGTGTATGTGGCTGGCGCCTCAGCCGCTTGAGCCACAGGCGCCGAGCCCATTCTTTTTATTGCAATATAATATCCCATTGCACAATGACACCACAATTTACCTATACTATTGTTAAGGGCCGCTTAGGTTGTTACCATTTGCTTTTAATTTTGTAAGGGAGTGACTCCTATCCATATCTCAAGTATCATAAGCTCAGTTTACCCAGCGGATGTTAAGATGTTAACATTGTGTGGAGTTACCTGCACAGATCGGAGGGTTAATGGTGAAGAGTTTGTGTGGGGGTGTGTATATGTCTGTACACATGCACCGTAGGTGTTACAGAGTTGGTGGGGAGGAGTTGAGGTTAACATCGTAACATAGGGCTAGGTTATGGGGCTTTGAAGGCCAGGTTAAGTAGTCTAGATTTGATCCTCCTGATACACAGGTGCCCCTGACGAGGTTTGAGCAGGAGTGTAGTAAATGTGATAACTGCACTGGGAAGACTGAAATCACTGCTGGTGCCAGATGGGTTCAATGCAGAAACTTAGAAACAGTCTATTAATTAGGATTAAATTCAGCTGGAAGTTATAGAAAAAATGACTGACAGTGGCTTAAAGAAGGACATGTATTCTCATGCTTCTGTGCCTCGCTGCTGTGGCATCCGTGGCTTCCATTTCCATCTTGCTTCATCCTGCTTCATCCTTCATCCAGATGACTGCCAGATTTCTAGCCAGGATTTCCCCATTCCAGGCATGAGGAAGGAAAGCACAAGGAAGCTTAAGGACACTTTTCAGAAGATGTACACACCATGTCTACTTCCATTATGACGGCCACCACTTAGTGACCCGGCAGGGAAGAGGGAGCACTGGGACGCGTGGGCTCTGTTCTAGCCCATCACTTGTCCTGTTGCAAAGTGGGTTTCTGTTACAAAAGGAGGACAAGGATGGCATTGAGGGACAACTGGCAATCTCTGCCAAGGACTTTTTTTTTTTGAGACAGAGCCTCAAGCTGTCTCCCTGGGTAGAGGGCTATGGCATCACAGCTCACAGCAACCTCCAACTCCTGGGCTCAAGCGAGTCTCCCGCCTCTGCCTCCCAAGTAGCTGGGACTACAGGCGCCCGCCACAACGCCCGGCTATTTTTTTCTTTTTTGTTGCAGGCATCATTGTTGTCTGGCGGGTCTGGGCTGGGGATTCGAACCCGCCACCTTAGGTGTACGTGGCTGGCGCCTTAGCTGGTTGAGCTATAGGCACCGAGCCTGCCAAGGACTTTTTCATCTCTCCGACATGAACAAGGGCCAGGTCTAGAGCTGTGACTGGCAGGGATGGAAGGGCTAAGGGACATAAGAGACATCACAGGTAAACCCTGACAGGACTTGTGTGCCTGATTGAATGGGGAGAGAAAAGATACGGGAGGATTGACCGTGCACATTAGAGTATGAGGTGAGGAGTTTACTCTGTGGAAAAGAAGAAATTGCCTTGTGTTTGAATCTTTGCAAAGTATAGGGAGCCCTGGCAAATATTTTGAACAAAGTAGGGTTTGAAGAAGACACATTCGCCCTAAGTGACCTCGCTCAAAGCTAGTCTGGGATACTAATAGAAACAAACTGACGAGAACTGGCAAAAATTCCAACTCAGATTTAGTAATTATTCTTGAGGGCATAACTTCACAATTGCAACACAAAGAGTGGTTGAGTGGTAGATGTTATGAATTTACACTTTCAGGACATACATAAAACCCAGCTGTCCTCATATTATATGAATGGGGACTGGTGGCCTGAGATAAAATTTCCAGTGCAGTCATCACATATGGATTTAAAAAGTGCTGCACTTTGGCGGCGCCTGTGGCTCAAAGGAGTAGGGCGCCAGCTGCATATGCCGGAGGTGGCCGGTTCAAACCCAGCCACGGCCACTTCAAACAATGTAGAAGTAAAGATGCTAGAAGACTGGGGAGGCATCTTTAGTGGGAAGATTCTGATGTTAGGGAGGCAGGTAAAGCAATTAAAAACATTGTTTCACGAGATGTAGAAACAGGTAAAGCATTTGAAAACATTGTTTTGTGAAACAAGAGCGAGAAAACAATTTCATAAAACTTTCTTCAATGAAAACATTCTTTCTAAATTAATATTATAAACTTTAAAATGTTTTATTTGTTTTTTGTTTGTTTGTTTGTTTGGAGACAGAGTCTCACTCAGTCATCCTGGGTAGAGTGCTGTGGCGTCATAGCTCACAGCAATCTTAAACTCTCAGGCTCAAGTGATCCTCTTGCCTCAGCCTCCCCAGTAGCTGGGACTACGGATACCTGCCACAGTGCCTGCTTAGTTTTTCTATTTTTAGTGGAGATGGGGTCTTGCTCTTGCTCAGGCTGGTCTCGAACTCCTGAGGTCCAATAATCTACCTGCCTCAACCTCCCAGAGTGTTGAGATTATAGGCATGAGCCACCATGCCCGCCCTACTTTAAAATGTTTTAAAAATATATTTAAACCAAACTGATGCTTTATTATAAGTAGATATCTTATCTTATATATCTTATAAGTAGAGAGCAGCGGTTCTCAACTTGTGGATTGTGATCCCTTTGGGGGTTGAACGACCCTTTCACAGGGGTCACCTAAATACATCCAGCATATCAGCTATTTACATTATGATTCATAACAGTAGCAAAATTACGGTTATGAAGTAGCAGTGAAAATAATTTTATGGTTGGGGTCACCACGACATGAGGAACTGTATTAAAGGGTCGCAGCATTAGAAAGGTTGATATATCCTTTAAATATTCAAGTTAGCTAAGAAATCGTATGTGGATTCCTCCCAGGGAAGTAGGAGATGGCCTTCTGTCGGGGGTGTCTACAGTCAGGCAGGTGTAGGGAACACATGGACTTGCCTTTGGCACTTGTCAGGTGCAAATCTAGAGCCAATGTACTCCAGCTTATCTTTTATTGATCAATTAAAGATCAATTAAAGATCAATCAATATGTTTATTCAACATTTTTTAATTTTCTAAAAATGTATTTAGAACATTTAGCACTCAGGACAAGGGGGATGCAGAAACGGCAAAGTGCAGCCCCCAGGTTGTAGCTCACAGTCTTAGGCAGGGAGAGAGCCATGGTAGCAGGAAAAATAAACAGTGTGCGAGAGCAGGCAACAGACCCATTATCAGGGGTGACATATGAGCTGAATCTTGAAGCCTGGATGTCATTTTGATTAAGGTAGACATTCCAGGCCCAGGGACCTACATGGATGAATGCCCCCAGCTATGACAAGAATCTGAGTTCTTCAGGCCCCAGCAGGGAGTCTGGGGTAGATGTGGGGATCATCATGGTTAGAGAGATGGGCAATGGTCAGTCATGGAGGGACTTGAATGTTAACGTGCAGCGAGGCCATAGACAAGTTCCAAATAGACAAGGGACAGGGCCATTAGATGAAGGACCCATGGTAGAGAGGGCGGTTCTGAGGCTCTTAGAAGAATCTGGGTAAGAAAAGATGAGAATAGAAGCTTGGGGGGCTGGGTGAGGTGGCTCACGCCTATAATCCCAGCACTTGGGAAGCTGAGACGGGTGGATTGCCTGAACTCACAGGTTTGAGACCAGCCTGAGCAAGAGCCTGATTCTGTCTCTAAAAAATAGCCGGGTGTTGTGGTGGGCGCCTATAGTCCCACCTACTTGGGAGGCTGAGGCAAGAGAATTTCTTAAGCTTGAGAGTTTGAGGTTGTTGTGAGCTATGATGCTACAGCACTCTACAAAGGGTGACAAAGTGAGACTTTGTCTCAAAAAAAGAAAGAAAGGAGAATAGAAGCTTGACTGTAGTTATGGGAATAGTCAGGAGGCCTGAATGGGGGCGCCATGCAGATGTGGGAAAGCCAGAGTGTGTCCACCCACCAATGCAAGGGCTCTCCCGAGGGTACGTGGAGGCTAGTTCCTGGTTTTGGCTCCAGGTGGCTGAGCAGATGGGGTTGCCTTGACTGTGAAGGATTTAAGTGGGAAAAGATGACTTTGTGTCTGGACAGGCTGAGGTGGCACGCAGGCCTTTGTCACTGGGTGGACGTTTCCAATGATAATGACATGAGGGAAAACTGAGGTCTGAGATTTGGAGCTGCCTGAGTGCCGTACTAGCCTGAGTCCTGGCAGGCAGACCGGTTGTCTTCCCATGTGCCAGGGATTCCAGCATTAGGTGGGAAGCAGAAGGTAAGGCTGTGAGATTTACATATCTCCCCTCCTCATGCGATTGTGTGAATGTGTAGAGTAGTTGGTACACATAGTTGTTATGCTGACAGCAGGTCTCAGAGCAGCGGTTCTCAACCTGTGGGTCACGACCCACAGGAATTGTATTAAAGGGCTGCGGCATTAGGAAGGTTGAGAACCACTGTCTTAGAGGGACAAAACTATTGAGCCTGATATCTAAGAACTTACAAATAAGGAGAATCTCTTTTTTAAAAAGCAGGCTGAATGCCTGAGAGGTGGCAGAGTAGCATCTTGACTTTGTCAGTTAACTGATGCTCAGGTCTTAGAGAGTGTCTGTCTATCTGCAAATCTCAGCGTTCCATCCATAAAATTAGGAACTCCTCTACCTCCCAATGTGATTGAGGGGATCTTGTGAGATGATAATGTGCAAAATGCCCAGTTCCTTTCCTGGGCCATCATAGGCACTTAGATATTAATGCCCCATTCCTTCTCTTTTTTGTCTGGACATGGAGAAGGTGGCCCTTTCTCTTTCAAGATAGTGGACCTAAGCTAGCAGGCCTTACCGGCCTATGGTCTTGTTTAGGCTGAGAAACCCTGCTTCCCAGCCATGCTTCTTATTTTATGGCTAATTAAGCCTAAAGAGTTAGGTCACGTAGGTGAAGTCACACCATTGTGGAGAGCCAGGCTTCTTGTCTGACGCCCACAGCACACAGTGCTGGCTTTGGAGGGAGTCTGCTCGCCTGTGTATTTGCTTGTAGCAGTGATACTTAGAAGAACTTATAGCTAAGACAGACAGAGCAATCTTTTTTTCTCTCTCTTCCCCCACCCTCTTGATAAAGTTAAATGAAAAGACTCATTGTCCCATGGAGAGGAGAAAAATTGCTAAAACAAAAGTCAAAGCCATTGTAGTATTTTAAAATATTCTTTCCATGTTCCCTAATGCTTCCTGGAATCTGTTCAGATTGAATTAACCTCTAGTTCTCAGCACAACACTTCTTCTCATCTCCCTACATATGAAAGGAACTGCTTTCAAATATCATTCCATTTTCCAGTTAGAAATGGATCCTGTTCTTCAAATGCTGTCAGCTGTAAATGCCAAACCGAGAAACAACCATGGAGATGGGGACATGCAACTGACATTTTTTTTGTTCCACTGCCATTGCATTAAAAATAAAATCCATCTTGCCTGATATTAATCTTGTCATACTGCTTTTATGTTGCTGTCTATATAGGATACTTTGAGACAGAGTCTTACTTTATCACCCTCTGTAAAGTGCTGGGCATCATAGCTCACAGCAACCTCAAACTCTTGGGCTTCAGTGATTCTCTCATATCACCTCCCAAGTAGCTGGGACTACAGGTGCCCACCACAACGTCCGGCTATTTTTAGAGACAAGGTCTTGCTCTTGCTCAGGCTGGTCTTGAACCTGTGAGCTCAGATAATCTACCCACCTCGGCCTCCCAAAGTGCTAGGATTACAGGTGTGAGCCACTGCCACTGGCCTTCCTTATTCTTTTACTTGTCTTTACTAGCTTTTTAAAAGTTTAACTTACATGTCATAAAACTAGTCACTTTTAAGTGTACAATTTGATGTTTGGTCATACGTGTAGATCTATTGTAATAATGATGTGAATATTTCTATCACATCCCAGTTTTCCTTCATGCCTCTTTATACCTGATTCCCTATCACTGCAGGCTGGAAGCCCTGGGCCACAGATCTTACCAATCTGGGGCCTTTAAGACCTGGGCCTCGCAGCAGGAGGTAAGTGGCCAGTGACTGAACGAAGCTTCATTTGTATTTACAGCCACTCCCCATTGCTCCCATCACCAGCCTCCTCCCTCATCTGCCTCCTGTCACATCAGCAGCAACATTAGATGCTCCTGGGAGCGTAAATCTTACTGTAAATTGCTCATGCAGGGGATCTGGGTTTCATGCTCCTAATGAGAATATAATCTTCATCCTCCTCACCCCCCATCCATGGAAAAACTGTCTTCCACAAAGCTGGTCCCTTGTGACTAAAAGGTTGGGGACCACTATGGCCTAACAGCCAGCCCCTGGAACCCCTGGTCTGCTTTTTGTCATATAGTTTTGCCCTTTACTGAGTGTCATATAAATAGCAGCTTCAGTAGGCCATCTGTCCGCTGTTCTCTCTCAGCATGATTACCTTGAGACTCATTCAGTAGATCATCCTGTTAATGGCTGAGTCGTATTCCATTGTATAGCTGTGCCACAATTTGTCTGTCAGTTCATCAATTCATGGACATGTGGGTTGTTTTTAGTTTTTAGCTTTTAGAAATAAAGTTTCTGTGAGTATTTGTGTACAAGTATTTGTGTAGATGTGTTTTCCTATCTTTAGGGTAAATACCTAGGATTGTGAGGTTGCTGGTAGGAGAATGAAACATCTGTGACTAAATGGTTTCCCAGGATGTTGGACTTGCAGTGCTAAAACATGGGTAGTTCTGGGTGAACGGGGACACTTGGTCACCCTGTGCTTTGCTGTTTGGCAAAGTGTATGTTTAACTTTGTGAGAAACTGCCAAATTGATTTCTGCAGTGACCACACCATTTTGCATTCTTTTTTTTTTTTTTTTTTGAGACAGAGCCTCAAGCTATCCCCCTGGGTAGAGTGCTATGGCATCACAGCTCACAGCAACCTCCAACTCCTGGGCTCAAGCAAGTCTCCTGCCTCCACCTCCCAAGTAGCTGGGACCACAGGTGCCCGCCACAACGCCCAGCTATTTTTTGGTTGCAGCCGTCATTGTTGGTTGGCGAGCCCAGGCTGGATTCAAACCCGCCACCTTAGGTGTATGTGGCTGGCACCTTAGCCGCTTGAGCCACAGGTGCCGAGCCCATTTTGCATTCTTATCAGCAACATATGATAAGTTCCGGTTCCTTCACATCCAACACTTGGTTATATCAGTCTTTGTCATTTTGTCTATTCTAGGATTTGTCATGGGACCATTGTGATTTTAATCTGTATTTTGCTAATGACTAAGAATGTGGAACACCTTTTCATGTTTATTTGTCATCAAAATACTTTTTTGGTGACATGATGGTTCAGATTCTTTGTGTGATGTCAAGTGGGCTGCTTGTCCTCTTATGGAGTTATGGTCTGAATATAAGTAATTAATCAGATGTTTTTTTACTTCAAAGTATTAAGGGAGTACAAATGTTTTTGGTTACGTAAATTACATTTGTAATGCTTGAGTCACGGCTATAAGGGTGCCTATTACTCAAATAGTGTTCATTGTACTATTTGTACAAACGACTTGTTAGGTAGGTTTTTGCCTCTGCCCTCTTTGCTCCTCCCCTCTGAGATAACTGTTTTATAAATATTTTCTATCAGTGGCGTGGCACCTGTAGCTCAATGGCTAGGGCACTGGCCACATACACTAGGGCTGGCAGGTTTGAACCCAGCCCAGGCCTGCTAAGCAACAATGACAACTACAACAACAACAAAAATAGCTGGGCATTATGGTGATCGCCTGTAATCCCAGCTACTTGGGAAGCTGAGGCAAGAGAATTGCTTAAGCCCAAGAGTTTGAGGTTGCTGTGAGCTGTGACAGCACTGCACTCTATCAAGGGCAACATAGTAAGACTCCGTCTCAAAAAAAAGAAAAAAATATATTTTCTACCAGCGTGTGGTCTGCCATGCCATTGCATTTTGAAAAGGGAAAGGTGTTAATTATTTCCAGATACTAACATATATTTAAAAATTATGGATTTATATGTCATTGTTTTATTAAAAATAATTAATAAGTAAGCACAAAAGTTAATTTAACGTACTAATTAAAAGGGTTTTGATAAAATTAACAATGTATACTTTCTGTTGATTGGTTTACGTGTAGAATGATAATAATAACAACAAATAGGTAATTCTTATTCAGTACTTACTATGTGCCAGGCCATGTTTTAAATGCTTCGTATATATGAACTGATTTAACTTAAAGATGGGGAAACTGAGGCCAAGAGAAGATAAGGGACCTGACCTAGAAGAATTTAATTCTGTTTACTTTCAACTCCCTTGAAATCCACAGTAAACATAAACCACATGCAATCATATTGTAAATGTCTGATTTCAGTGCAGATGTGTCAGGGTGGAAGTGGGCCTCAAGAACATCCTTTGTATGTTTTGTTTGTTTGTTTGTTTTGAGACAGAGACTCACTGTCACCCTGGGTAGAGTGCCGTGGCATCATAGCTCACTGCAACCTCAAACTCCTATGCATAAGCTATTCTCTTGCCTCAGCCTCCCAAATAGCTGGGACTATAGGCATTTGCCACAATGCCTGGCTATTTTTAGAGATGAGGTCTCACTCTAGCTCAGGCTGGCCTCGAATCTGTGAGCTCAGGCAATCCATCCTCCTTGTCCTCCCAAGTGTAGGATTGCAGGCGTGAGCCACCATGCCCGACCCATCCTTTGTATGTTTTGACATAAACATGGACTTTGTATCCACTCAGTTTGGAGAAAAGGGAATCACAGTGAAATAATAAATCACCAGGGAATGATGTAACACACTTAGAGCGTTGTATAAAATAAAGTGATAAATAGCAAATAATTTGAAAGTAAATCGGGCTCAGCGCCTATAGCTCAACCGGCTAAGGCGCCAGCCACGTACACCTAAGGTGGCGGGTTCAAATCCCCAGCCTGGACCTGCCAAACAACGACGGCTGCAACCAAAAAATAGCCGGGCGTTGTGGCGGGCGCCTGTGGTCCCAGCTACTTGGGAGGCAGAGGCAGGAGACTCGCTTGAGCCCAGGAGTTGGAGGTTGCTGTGAGCTGTAATGCCACGGCACTCTACCCAGGGGGACAGCTTGAGGCTCTGTCTCAAAAAAAAAAAAAAAAGAAAGTAAATTGTGGGTTTAAGATTAGAGAAACAGTCAAGATGTTCTAAATTTTCTACCTTTTCTCAAAAGGAATCTCAAAATTAAAGCTATGAAAGGGGACCAGTTCAATTAGTAAAGAATTTAAATAGTTTAAAAAGGGAGTGAAGGGTGTGGTTATTTGTAGTGAGTGAGTTGGCTCTGGAGCTTCAGTCCTCATAAGCCACATACTCTTGATCAGAGTTACTGTAAGAGTTAAATCACTTTATACATTTAAAGCACTTGGCCCAGTGCCTAGCATGTAGTAAGTGATGAATAAAAAGTCACTATTTTTAATATAAGTTTAGTGTATAGTAAAAAATGAGCTAGCACAATATAGCAAGTGTGAAAAACTGTGATCTTTGAAGGTTGACAGGCCCAGGTTCGTTTCCAGGTCAATTCCTGGAAACAATTTGCTGAACATATAGTTCATTAAATTATTGAGTATTTTTTTAAGTTTGAGAAATGCTCCTTGCCCTGTCCCTGCCACTGATGGTGAAACAGCTATGGCCTTTCATGAACTGACTTTTGGGGATCTGACTTTCAGCTAATTGAGATTTCTGCTAATCAATGCATTGGAAAATTGGCCTGCTCACCCTGAGTTGGAATCCTGGCTTAGACACTTGCTAACTGTGTGTGACCTTGGACAAGCCACTGAATCTTCCTGAGCATTGTAGGAGTATGGGAATAATATTAGGTAATTGAGCAAGTTAATACATGTAAAGCATTTGGAATAGCATGTGCCTGGCACATGGTCTCAGTCCCATATCAGAGTCCAAGACTCTAGCCACTGTGCCAACTCTCTCTCTCTGTCTCTATTTTTTTTTTTTTTTTTGCAGTTTTTGGCCAGGGCTGGGTTTGAACCTGTCACCTCCAGCATATGGGGCCGGCACCCTACTCCTTTGAGCCACAGGCACCGCCCCCATCTCTCTCTTAATAAATGTATGTTAAGAGTCAGGGAGACTGGGAGGCAGGGAAGATAGGAGGGAGCTTGGGAGGCAGGAAAGGGAGGCTAGGAATTGGGAGGCTGGGAATCTGGGAGGTTGGGAAGGGAGGTTGCAAGGTTGGGAGTTTGAGAGGCTGGGAAGAGAGACTGGGAGGTTGAGAGGCTGGCTGTGTGATGCTATCTTATATCAGCTATACGTGATTTCTTGGAAAATTTATATATATTAATTTGTACCATTTGCTATCATTAGACTGAAGGAATATTGTTACTTGGAATTCTCAGATACGATTTTTCCTTGTTCAAATCCAAGATATAGAATGTGACTATGAATAACTGATAATACATTTAACTGATAGGAAAATTGAGGGTAGAATTTTTCTCCTCAACTTTTCCATTCAGTCTTATAGTGACCAAAGTGATGAAAAATTCCAACTATGTATGTCCTGCTCGTTGTATCCAAGAAGAATCTACCAGCTCTTAAGGGCCAGACACACAAATGGCATTTTAAGTACAAGTGGCATGTTTGCAACCTGAAAAGGAGGGGAGGTGGGTCTGTGCACCTGGAGTTCAGGGAAACCCAGAAATCTCACCCTGCCCCCTTCTCTGTTGTGTTTGTCACAGCTTCACCCCCTTCCTTATCTTGAAAATGGAAAAGATGCTCGCCAGCTGTTTTCTGCTGATCCTTGGACAGGCCCTCCTCGTCCCCGTGGAGGCCAGGCAGCGACCACATGAGAGGGCCACCTCTAGAGGCAGACACACTCGGACCCACCCCCAGACGGCCCTCCTGGGTGAGTAAGGGGCCCCACCTGCAGAAGGGGTTGTCCAGACATGGGGTCTGGCATCCTTTGGAGAAGCTCTCCTATCCCTGGGTCCTCTATTGGGTGTGCAGGGGCCAGGGTGTCATTGGTAACAGGTGCGTCCCGAGTGCAGGATATGGTTGTGCACAGGCACTCAAAATAAAACCAAACCTTTTCTATTTTGAAGCCTTCAGTTTAATCTGAGGCTCATGATTTTTCTCCAATATGCAGAGCAAAATTTTTCTTTTTCCTTTTTGAGACAGAGCCTCAAGCTGTCCCCCTGGGTAGAGTGCCATGGCATCACAGCTCACAGCAATCTCCCAACTCCTGGGCTTAAGCGAGTCTCCTGCCTCAGCCTCCCGAGTAGCTCGGACCACAGGCGCCCGCCACAATGCCTGGCTATTTTTTGGTTGCAGCCGTCATTGTTGTTTGGTGGGCCCGAGCTGGATTCGAACCTGCCACCTTAGGTGTATGTGGCTGGCGCCTTAGCCACTTGAGCCACAGGCGCCGAGCCCCAGAACAAAATTTTTCATCTGAAAATACCCTTATTGAGTTTATCCGGACAAAGATGTCATGAAAAAACTTTTTTTTTCTTTTTTGAGACAGAGTCTCAAGCTGTCACCCTGGGTAGAGTGCTGTGATGTCACAGCTCACAGCAACCTCCAACTCTTAGGCTTAAGCGATTCTCTTGCCTCAGCCTCCCCAGTAGCCGGGACTACAGGTGCCCACTACAATGCCCAGCTATTTTTTTGTTGTAGTTGTCATTGTTTTTTTGCTGGCCCAGGCAGGGTTTGAACCTGCCAGCCTTGGTGTATGTGGCCGGCACCCTACCCACTGAGCTATGGGTGCCGCCTGAAAAAAAACATTTTTGTTGGATCTGTTAATAATGCTTCCCCGTGTGGTGGCAGGGAAATGCAGCATGCACAGAGGAGAGGTGGGGGCTTATAAGCAGAATTGAGATATCAAGAATGGCATATGCCAGGGGTCTGTTATTCTGGTCTGGTGAACATGTTTTCTTCAGGTAAAGTTTTTTCTTTTAAAAAGAATTCTCGGGAGAGACAGGAAATGTCATGAGAATGCACAGAATATAGATGGAACAGCTGGTTCTACACAAGGGCTCTGGTAAGCCTGGCAGGCAGAGGTCTAAGAAGCTTGGCCATTGGAAAGAGAGTGGGTTTTGGCATAGACCTGAGTTTAAACCAGGTGCGGTGGCTCACACCCTAGCCACTAGTACTCCGGGTGGCGGAAGCAGGTGGATTGCTTGAGCTCAGGAGTTCAAGACAAGCCTGAGCAAGAGCAAGACCCTGTCTCTACTGAAAAAAAAAAAAGTTAGCCAGGCATCATGGTCAGCACCTGTAGTTCCAGCTACTCAGGAGGCTAAGGCAAGAAGATCACTAAGGCAAGAAGATCACCCAGGAGTTCGAGGTTGTTGTGAGCTATGCTGATGCCATGGCACTGTACCCAGGGCAAAAGAGTGAGACTCTGTCTCAAAAATAAATAAATAAATAAATAAATAAGAGCTGAGTTCAAGTCCTGCCTCTGCTGCTTACCAGATGACCAGATGTATATACTTAGGCAATGCAACCTCTGAGGTTCAATTCCTTCATATAAAATAGGAATGTTAATGCCTACTTTGGATCATTTTTGTGAGGCCTAAATTGTAGGTATACACTGAGTGAAAGCTTTATTATAACTATCATTCTACAAAGTTCTCTAAAACTGTATTTTACATTTACACCTTGTTGGCCAGCCACTGGTATCTGACCTCTATGAGGGCTACTGAGGGGACTATGCAGGATGGGGTAGCCTCAGCATTGCACTTAAAATCAGGAACCAAAGGGACCAAAGAGCCCTGCTTTGAGAGGTCAGAATCTTCACTGATGTTGATTGAACAGACCCCAGCAGCAATGATGCTTCTTACTTGTCTGCTGTCTCCTGGGGAGGCACCCTGTTTCCATGGTGACATAAACATGTGAAAGGGACTGGGAAATGTTTAGTATGTTAATTAAAGGGTTTTTAAAAAACAAATTTCAAGATGATAAACATCTCTCTCTCTCTATGTATATAACTGAAAATGCCTGATTTCTAGATCATCAGCAGTGATTGCACGCTTGGGTTTCTCATAGGGCTGGTCTCTGGGTGAGCCGACTGCACACTTAGCTGGAAAAGCATACTCCTTCCTCTCTCTCTCACATATGCACCCTACCCCTGGCCTTCCTGGTCCTTCCTCTCTCTTTCTTTCTCTTGCAGGCTCACACACACCCCACCCAGCTTTCTGTGGCTGCCAGCATTTACCATCCTCCTCCTTCACCCTGAGGTCAGGCTCTGAACTGTAACCTTTGTGTTCTGAGATAAGAGAGAAACCTGTTTTGCTAAAGGTATTAATCCCCTATCCAGGATTGATTCTTTTCCTCATTTTGCTGGAGAATGTGTCAGGGACAAAGAGGATGGGACACAGCCTGTCTCCCCCACCCCAGGACTAGAAGTGGGCATGCGTGTTTCTGTTCCCACGAGTAGACATGCTGGGGCCGCTGGGCTTGTGAACATGGCTGAGTGAGAATCATGAATCCAGAAGGCAAACACTATGACTGTGGTCAGTGTTCACAAGAGCCATCTGCTCTGGGAAGTGTGCTCATTGGTAGTCCTTGCCCAGATGGGCTGACCTCTTCCTTCTTAGAATACGGTATCCTCCGTTTTAGGTGTGTTATTTGCTTTTCTTGGCTTTTGGGGGAGTTGTTAGTGCTGTTGTTCAGAACATTGCTCAGGCTGATTATTCGTGGCAAATCATTTTGGCCATACAACATTTATGGTGTCCACCAGCATGATGTCATCTCACTGGTTACTTGCTTGCTTTCAGTGTCTGAAAGTTTAATGGAGTAGAAACAGCAGAATTGTTTCTCAGATTAATTTTTTGTTTCAATTTTCTGGCTTTTAAAAAATGTTTTTGTTTTATATCTAAATTTATGTCAGAGGCACCATAACGACTTGACTCCGTTAAAAAAATAATGCATGCATTTATTTACCCATCCTGTGAATACCTTGTTGGTCACACCTGTGATGTCTGTCATTGTGGGCTTAGCTCTTACCTCCTTCATTTATCTGGAATTTCTCTTCTGTGCCAGATCCTGGGCTTGGGGTAGTGTTTACGATGAATAAGCACCATCCAGAAATGCACAGCATGGTGGGAGAGACAGGCATGTAAAAAGCTGGATCTGTGTGGAACAGTAGAGGCTTATCATATCAGTGTTACAGTGCACTTGGTATAAGGTAGTGGTTCTCAGGCTCTTTGGTCACAGGATCCTTCCTTTTATACTCAACAGTTATTAAGGATCCCAAAGAGCTTTTATTTATTTATTTTTGAGATTAGAGTCTGGCTGTGTTACCTTGGCTAGAGTGCAGCTCTTGGCATCATCACAGCTCACAGCAACCTCAGACTCCTGGGCTCAAGGGATCCTCCAGCCTCAGCCGCCTGAGTAGGTGAGATTACAAACATGTCACCATACTGAGCTAACTTTTCTATTTTGTTTGTGTTGTGGGGTCTCACTGTGTTACCCATTTCTCAAATTCCTGACCTTAAGCGATCCTCCCACCTTAGCCTTGGAAAGGACTGGGATTACAGGTGTGAGCCACTGTATCTAGCCTAAAGAACTTTTGTTTATGTGGGTTAGAGCTACTCACATTTATTGGATTAAAAATAAAATGAGAAACTTTCAAAAATTGTTAATCAGTTTAAAAATAAAATTAATATTCTATGTGTATAAAACTATATTTTATAAATAATAAAAAAAAAATTAATGGCTCAGCACCTGTGGCTCAAGCAGCTAAGGCGCCAGCCACATACCCCTAAGCTGGTCGGTTCAAATCCAACCTGGGCCTGCCAAACAACAATGATTATTTTTTGTCTGCAACCAAAAAAATAGCCAGGCATTGTGGTGAGCGCCTGTAGTCCCAGCTACTTGGGAAGCCTCAGAGGCAAGAGAATCACTTGAGCCCAGGAGTTGGAGGTTGCTGTGAGCTGTGATGCCACAGGGTGACAGCTTGAGGTTCTGTCTCAAAAAAAAAAAAAAAAAAAAGAAAAAATTAGTGAGAGACGTGGTACCTTTTTACATTTTTGCAAATCTGTTTAATGTCTGGCTGATGGAAGATAGCTGGATTCCCTTTTTTATCTCCCCCTCTTTCTCTCTCTCTCTTTTATTTATTTATTTTTTTTGAGATAGTATCTCCCTCTGTCTCCCAGGCTGGAGTGCAGTGGCATCATCATAGCTCACTGACACCTCAAACTCCTGGGCTCAAGGGGTCCTCCTGCCTCAGCCTCCCTAGTAGCTGAGACTTCAGGTGTACACCACAATGCCTAGCTAATTTTTCTACGTTTTGTAGAGATGGGGGTCTCACTCTTGCTCAGGCTGGTCTCATTTTTCATTCATTCAATCTGGTATAAAATGTTATTTCGGTTAGATTATATTAAAAAAAAAAACAACCAAACATGGCCTTAAACAAATATGTAGTTGGAAAAAAGAAGAGTACTTTAATAGCCTTTTCATATAATTGTGGATATTTTTTGATACTACACCAAAACTTGACAATTGGTAGTTCCTTAAACTAATCTAAAACCACATCAGTAAACTGTTGTACTCATGAAAGAATGGAAGTATAAAAGACAAACATTAGTGTCATGAAAATAGTTCTGACCTCCTAGACCCTCTGAAAGGGACCCCTAGAGTTCCCCCAAACCACAGTTTAAGTGGCAGGTTTAAGGGAATTGTTCCCAGTGAAGGTCACGACTACATGGAGCCCTTAGGGATGAGCAGGCAGCAGAGGAGGGAGGGTGCAGCGTGGCAGTGGGGCCTGGACAAGGCACAGGGGACTGCAGGCTGTTCATCAGGCAGGTGGTCTGAGCTGAAGACAAGCTGTGGGGGCTCCAGCAAGTTTGAACTCCATGTTGCAGGTTGGGAGCCTGTGGAGGAATAAACAGATCAGCATCATCACTTTGACTTTGCTCCCACTGTGCCCTCTGCACAGACTCAAGGTGGAAGAGCCCAGGGGCAGTGGCAAATGGCAGGGATCTAACCAGCAAACTAACTAGTGGAGGGCAGCTCTGAGCCAGGTCAACAGGAGAATGAAGGAGCACACGCTCCAGGCCTTGGACTCTGCCAGACAATGATGGTGGCAGGTGGCGTAGAGCAGTGGGCTGTTTGGATTCTTCCCCTGACCCATCCTTGATCAGCGGCACCCATTCCCTTCTGAACTCCTTCTAGGCCCTGGGGTGGGAACTGGAGCTATATTGCCTCACCCCAATTACTGCTTGTTTTATCGCTTTATTTCTGCCCGTCTTTTCTCTTTTTAAAATCCTTGTCCTATGAGGGGTGTACCTGTCTCCAGGGCAACCAATGGGGCATGCCAGCCTTTTGGGAAACCTTAACCCCCTCCCAAGTATTCTTGGCCCCCTCATTCCACACACCACTCCACATTCTGCCAGCTTGCTCTCCCTGTTTGCTTTTTCTCTTTTATGAGGTTGTTGATATGCGCATTCTTTTTTAAATTCACCAACCCAGCTCACTTGATTTCTACTAACTCACCTTGAAACCTTTTTCTTTCCTTATAGATTCCCCTGTGGATCAGTATCCCCCGCTTGGAATTTACGTTTTTGTTTTAAGAGAGCGCTTTGTGGCAAGAATTTAAAAGGAGGCTCGCCCTGTAGTCTGGTCAGGGGGTGGGGAGTCTGAGCTCCCTTCCCAGGAAGAATTCCAGAGGTGTTCCCAGGTAGAAAGGAGCCTTGAGAGTAGTAAAACTAATCCTACCAGTTAAATAACTCCTTAAAAATAAAGCTAGTGAAGAAAATCTAAGGATTCATTTCATGCAGCCCCAAATTCTGCTCTTTAGAAATCTCAGTATGTAAATAAGGCACTTATTTGCAAAAGTAATTGTGTTGGGTTTTTTTTGCTATGCTGTGCCGTGGCATCATGGCTCATAGCAATCTCAAACTCTTGGACTCAAGTGATTCTCTTGCCTCAGCCTCCCAATAGCCCACCACAACGCCCAGCTATTTTTTGTTGCAGTTGTCATTGTTGGTTAGCTGGCCCTGGCTGGGTTCGAACCCGCTAACTTTGGTGTATGTGGCTGGTGCTGTAACCACTGTGCTGTGGGTGCCGAGCCAGTAATTGTGGTTTTTGCATTGTTGAAATTCACCATTTGATACTGGAATAAATTCTTAATAATGTGGTTATGTTATACATCATTTTAATGTGAATTTCTCGCTTTATGATTTTTTGCTAATGACTTATTACTTGCTGTTTATTTTATATTTATTTTGGTCTATGGAGATGGTGTTAGACAAAAAACAAATCTGAGTGATTTCCTTATTTGAGTTCAGAAGCAGCTGAGATAACTCACTACACCAGCAACACATCTGGCCCAGGAAGTGCTAACCTCAGCACCCCGTAGTGGTGGTTCAAGAAGTTTTGCAAAGGAGTTGAGCTCCTTGAAGATAAGGATCATATGACCAGCCACATGAGAAGTTGCAAAAGAATTGAAGGCTGACCACTCCAGGGTTGTTCAGCACTTAAAGCAAATTGGAAAGGTGAAAAAGGGTGCCTCACGTGCTGACCGAAAACCAGAGCAATCATTGTTTTCAAGTGTCATCCTCTCTGATTCTACACAACAACAAAGAACCATTTCTTCATCGTGACATGCCACGAAAAGTGGGTTTTATACCAACCAGCTCAGTGGTTGGAACAAGAAGAACCTCTAAAGCACTTCCTAAAGCCAAACTGGCACCAAAAAAGGGTCACGATCAGGCCAGACACAGTGGCTCATGCCTGTAATCCTAGCACTCTGGGACGCTGAGGTGGGTAGATTGCCTGAGCTCCAGTTCAAGACCAGCCTGAGCAAGAGTGAGACCCCATCTCTAAAAATAGCTGGGCATTGTGGCAAGCGTTGAGGCAAGAAGATCACTTGAGCTCAAAGAGTTTGAGGTTGCTGTAAAGCCTGATGCCACAGCACTTTACCCAGGGTAATAGAGTGAGACTCTCCTAAAAAAAAAAAAAAAAGGAAAGAAAAAGGTGGGTGGTGCCTGTGGCTCAGTGGGTAGGGCACTGGCCCTATATAGTGAGGGTGGTGGGTTCGAACCTGGCCCCTGCCAAACTGCAACAAAAAATAGCCATGTGTTGTGGCGGGCACCTGTAGTCCCAGCTACTCGTGAGGCTGAGGCAAGCGAATTGCCTAAACCCAGGAGTGTGAGCTGTGAGCTGTGACACCACGGCAGTCTATGGAGGGCAATAAAGTGAGACGCTGTCTCTTAAAAAAAAAAAAATGTCATGGTTACTGTTTGGTGGTCTCCCATCTGATCCATCACAACTTTCTGAATCCTGGGGAAACCATTACATCTGAGAAGTATGTTCAGCAAATTGATGAGATGCACTGAAAACTACAACGCCTGCAGCCAGCACTGGTCAACAGGAAGGACCCAATTCTCCATGACAGTGCCCACAGATATGTCACACATCCAAGGCTTCAAAAGTTGAATGAATTGGGCTGTGAAGTTTTGCCTCATCCATCATATCTACTTGACCTTTTGACAGCCAATTACCACTTCTTCAAGCATCTCAGCAACTTTTGCAGAGAAAATGCTTCCACAACCAGCAGGATGCAGAAAATGGTTTCCAAGAGTTCATTGAATCCCGGAGCATGGATTTTTACACTACAGGAATAAACAAATTTACTTCTCATTGGCAACAATGTGTTCATTGTAATGGTGCCTATTTAGATTAATAAAGATGTGTTTGAGCCTCTTTATACTCATTTAAAATTCGTGGTTCAAAACTGCAATTACTTTTTTTTTTTTTTAAGACAGAGTCTCACTCTGTCGCCCTGGGTAGAGTGCTGTGGTGTCATAGCTCACAGCCACCTCAAACTCTTGGGTTCAAGCAATCCTCTTGCCTCAGCCTCCCAAGTAGCTGGGACTGTAGGCATCTGCTAATTTTTCTATTCTTAGTAGAGAAGGGGTCTTACTCTTGCTCTGGCTGGTCTTGAACTCCTGAGCTCAAGCAATCCACCTGCCTTGGCCTCCCAGAGTGCTGGGATTGCAGGCATGAGCCACTGCGCCTGGCCTAAACTGTAATTACTTTTGTACCAACCTAATATCTCTAAATAATCCTGACATCAAAATATTACTAATAGTACAATTGCAATGTGTTTCATTTCACATTTCAGGAGCTGAAACCTTCTAAATTATTATAGCAATATGTCAGAAGGAGTTGGCTGGCCTAGGGAATTGAACATAAGAATGTCCTGCTCTTGGAAGACATGGAAGTTTTTACCTAGACTGACTCATTGAAGCCACCAGTCTTACATCCACTGAAGCCACTTTGCCATGGTTAGAACTTTTGCCTCCTTCCCTGAGCTGTCCAGGGCTTTGTTCATCTTCTTCCTTACAACTGGAATACCCTTCCTCTGCCAAGACACATTATCATTCGGGACCAGGTCTAACGCTGCCTCCTCTCACCCGCAGCCAGGCAATGCCCTCCCTAAACTGACCACACACACTGCAGGTCCTCTGCCAAGGCACCAACCCTGTCTGCCTTACATTCCAAAGAGGAACGGCGGTACCTACCTCAGAGGGATTCGTATTTTAGTTATTTTTGCACTTGTCTCATTTTTACCACTAGACTGTAACTCCCTTGAAGATAGGGCTGCGTATTTTTCATTTCTCACAGCACCTATGGAAGACAGCTCTCATTTACTGAGTGAGCCCCCGCTGTGAGCTGGGGTGTGTTCTCTTGCTTAATTCCCTGGGAGGGGGAAATGCTGCCTGGTGGTAATCATTATAGCCTATTTTCAGACAAAGAAGCTGATGCTTAGAGAGGTTAAGCAATTTGGCAAACTTGTCAAGGCTTCTGCAAACCTCAGCAAGGCAAAAAAGGTGCCCAATCCCTAGCTCCTTCACGGAAATGGTACATGGCTTAGGGTCAGATGTGCCTTGGAGCAAAGAAAAAGGCACCTTATGTACTTGAACATGGTGATTTCAGCCCCTGCTTGCTCCTTGACCATGAGTCTTTGTGCAGACCATAAAATGCCTCTGTGTTTAGAGGGGCTGCCGCTGCTGGTTCCACTGACCTTCAGCCCTGGCTTTGGTCCTGTCCACAGCTCAGTGTGTATTGAGCAGCTGAGTGAATGAGACATAGAGATGGCTGATTTTGTCCTCATTGGGGATGATTCCAGACTGGATTTATCTTCTTTAGCTATAGACCTGGGCAAGCTGTTTTCTTCTCTGGGACTTGGTTTATTTATCTATAAAAGGAGGAGTTTGAACTCAGTGATCCCTTAGGTCTCATCTAGGGTGTGGCGATGTCACTAATTCTGTTGCATCCTGATGCCCTTCTGTGTGGGGCATGTGGTGAAATCCTCTCTTTCTTTCACTTTCCCCAGGTAGGCGAGCCAGGAGGTAGCATAGTCTGGAGAAGAGAGAAGTCGTGAGATGGCACCCTGAGTGGTAGGTCAGGCAACAGCTCAGGGCTGGTGGTCAGATCAGGCAGCAGAGCCGGGATTCTCAAACTTAATAGTAAATCAGAAGCTTCGGGAAGGCTTGTTAGAATACAGATTACTGCACTCATTCCCAGTGTCTTATTCAGTAGGTCTGGGTTAGGGCCTGAGAAGCTGCATTTCTGGAGATCTCAGTTTGAGAATCATTGCAGAAGCGAACTCTACAACACGGGAATGGGTGATGGGAAAAGATCTCAGGAGGAGACGCTGTGGGGCGTGTGCCAGAAAGGCAGTTCAAGATCAGTGACGTCTGCAGGGAAAATCGCAGCTGTGGAGTATACATTAATTGGAGTCTGGGTTTATCTTTTCTGAAGCTTTGAAAGTAATCTTCAAGCATTTTCTTATTTTATGGGGAGTTGGCGAAAGATGGGTCTCTATACAAGAGCCAACCTCTTACCATATAGTGATTAGCAACATAAATCTACAGAATAGAGTGGCTGGCATGTGTCTTTATCATCAGAACTGATTGTACAAATTAAAATGGATGCAGACAGCGTACATTATTTTAAAGAGATGGGGTTCTCACTCACTCAGGCTGAAGGGCAGCGTTAAGATCATAGCTCACTGCAGCCTCCAACTCCTGGGCTTAAGTAATACTCCTGCCTTAGCCTTCCAGGTAGTTGGGACTACAGGCATGCTGCCACCAGATCTACCTACCTAATTTTATCTATTTTTTTTTTTTTTTTTTTTTTAGTTTTTGGCCAGGGCTGGGTTTGAACCCACCACCTCCAGCATATGGGGCTGGCGCCTTACTCCTTTGAGCCACAGGCACTGCCCTAATTTTATCTATTTTTTTGTAGAGATAGGGTCTTGCTATGTGGTCAGACTCATCTCAAACTCCCAGCCTCAAGGGATCCTCCAACCTCAGCCTCCCAAAGTGCTAGGATTATAGGCACAAGCCTTGCACCCATGCCATCCCTTGTTTTAAATATAGTGAAGGCTTTAAAAAAAATAACACCTTTGAAGTCAACCCCTTTCTTGTTCAGTGCTCGGCTGCTGCATCCTCTGCAGGAAATCTGGAATTTGGACCCAATGGAGGGACTCTCATGGCCGCTGCTCAGCACAGGCGTGCTGTTCCCATTAAATGCACCCTTCATGCCAGTGCTCTGTTCAATGTATACACCAACTTCTCTGTTATCAATCATTTTTTATAAACCATATGAAGTAAGATTCTTCACACCTATCTTGTGATTAATGCTGGGAGAACCCCCAACAGCACAATATCTGACTTTCAATAAGCCACAAAGTTAAAAGCTTTCCTACCCAGGGCATAAACAACTTGATTTTTTTTCCTATCACAGATTCTCTCTCCCCCTTCTTTCTCCCTTTCTCTTTTCGATTAAACTCTTTCTTTATCCCCTTCTCTTTCTTTCACCTTCCTTTATCTCTCACCTGCAAACCTCTCCCCCTCCCTCGTTGTGTCCCTCAGTTCCTTGATGTTTCTCCTTAGCTCACCCATGTGTTTTGTGCCTATAGGGCATGTACATGTGTGTGGGTAGAGTGGGGGTTACCCTCTCAGTGAGTGACATCATTCTTTCCTTTGCTAGCTGGTACTTTTGGGGAACACCAAATACAGCCTTATCCATCGGTAGACAATCATGTCCCTGGTCTCCCTAACTCCTTAACAATAGCTATAGGTGCCAGGCACTGTGCTAGCCAGTTCATACTTCATTCTATTATCTCTGTTTTACAGATGAAGAACAGAGAAGTTCAATGTCTTGTGCAAGGTCGACGAACTACTGCACAACCAGGGGTAGAATTCTAGAAGCTAATTTGCTGTTTCATCCACTTAAACCTTTTTCTACAATCTTACTCCCTCTGTTTCATCCAACTGAATTGGACTCATTTTTTAGGTCTCAATGGAAGTGTTTCTAATCTTCTAGGTTGGGATATAATACCCCAACTATGCAATCCCACAGCATGCCATATGTCCCCATCACTGCACTTAGCCCGTGAGCAATTGCTTGCTTAATTGTCTATGCGGTTCATCATGGCATAGCAAGGCTCCGTGAGGGGCCTGGAACATAGCAGGCTTCCCATGAATACCTGCAGGAGGAGAAAAAAACTGACAAATGAGCAAAGAGGAGAGTATCTAGAGGGGAACCATCTAAAGGTTTCTAAATCCAGGGCATATGGAAAATAGTGGAAAGAACTAAGGATGTAGTTTACATGTAGTTTACTTAGGTTGTAAAACAGAAGATGCAGGGGCTCTCTGAAGGCTGTGTTGCCAAAGGGTTCAGATTTGTTAGTAAGACCTTAAAGAGGCAATTCAGATCCAAACACCTGTGCTTTCCAGGGAACACCTTTTTCTCCTATATGAAACTTCGTAGCCACTGGATTCACCCACAAAGGAAAAGCATTGCTTCTTGGTGCACTGGGGCTATCGATCACCTTGTGTGCAGAGGCTTAAATAAATTTCTAACATGCAAATCATGATATTCCAGGATTCTATGGAGTGCCTGTAGAATTAGGAGATGACCTGGGGCATAAGGACTTTCTCCTTCGTTAAAAAAGAAAAGAAAAGAAAAAGCATCCTGTATTTGCTTTCTAAGATGTGCCTTAGAAGCATTTGAGGCAATGTTTTTTAATGAAGGGAGAAATTGAGACATTATTAAAATGGCTGGCAACGTACATAATTGGTTATATATGTGGCATTTCTAGCAATGTTAAGTGAATTAATGAAGATTATAGGTAGGGCAGCACCTGTGGCTCAAAGGAGTAGGGCGCTGGCCCCATATGCTGGAGGTGGTGGGTTCAAACCTAGCCCCAGCAAAAAAAAAAAAAGTTAGCTTTTCTGGTCAATTCACGTAGCGCTTACTGTCACCAGAAATCATCAGACCTTATAATGATTTAATAGCTATCATGTATTTTTCCTAATGTAAGTGGAATACCTTAAATTTATTTGAATTAAATTTTATCGTCTTCATTTGCTTGCTGAGATCTTTACCCCCCTAATTTAGCAAGTTAGGATCACTCACAATTTGGTAAAATGCTTTTTATATCTTTTCCCAAATCACCACTGTAAAGACTAAAAGAATATTTTTTGTTCTTTTTTAGTGATGACAAGAAATGATCTTCACGGCTTGGCGCCTGTAGCTCAACGGGCTAAGGCGCCAGCCACGTACACCTAAGGTGGCGGGTTCGAATCCCCAGCCCGGACCCGCCAAACAACAACGCCGGCTGCAACCAAAAAATAGCCGGGCGTTGTGGCGGGCGCCTGTGGTCCCAGCTACTTGGGAGGCGGAGGCAGGAGACTCGCTTGAGCCCAGGAGTTGGAGGTTGCTGTGAGCTGTAATGCCATGGCACTCTACCCAGGGGGACAGCTTGAGGCTCTGTCTCAAAAAAAAAAAAAAAAAAAAGAAATGATCTTCACTTTAAAAATTAGTGTCTCAACATTTAATGAGTATTAGATACTGAAAATATAAGGAGAGCTAGTTCAAAACTTGCCTGAATAATCAAGCTATGAATATTTAATGTACTCTTGGTAGGAAATCTAGAGATGTGAGGTGCACATTGGTTTCTTAGGGCTGTCATAACAGTGACCACAAACTGGATGATTAAACAGCAGAAACTTTTTTCTCCCAATTCTGGTGCCTGGACGTCTGAGATGGAGATGTTGCCAGGGTGGGTTTCTTCTGAGGCTTCTCACCTTGGCTTGTAGACAGTCGTGTTCTCTGTGTGTTTTCACATGGTCTCTTCTCTTTTTACTTGTCTGTGTGCAAATTTCCTCTCTCTATAGGGACAACAGTGACATTGATTTAGGGCCCACCTTGATGAAACTCATTTTTAACTTAATCACTTGTTCAAAGACTCCGAATCCCAATACATTTTGAAGTTGTAGGGTGAGGCCTTCAACATAGGAATTGGGGGGCCGGAGGGGACACAAGTGGCTTTGCTAGTCAGTTTCCCAGTACGTGGAGGGCAGCGTCATTTCCTGACGTGCTCCTACATAGCCTCTTTCTCCTTTCTGGTTGACTTTACATTCCCACTTCAGGATGAGGTAACTGTCACTGACAAACGTTGGGGAGGCATCCTCAACGCCTCCAGGGGCGGCATTGTCCCTTGTCAGAGTCCCATCCCGTCTTTCCCAGTCGGCAGCGAGTCCTGGGAGTGCCCATGGGGAACGATCTAGCCGGGGCGTGAAACAGTGCCGGTCAGGGTTTTCAAGAGCCAAGAATTAGAACCACCAGCTCCAAAACGTCTTTCAGTGTATCCAGGGGGGGCTGATGTATATGGAAGGATGAAAGGAGGAAAATATGTGTATTTTGGCAGCTCAGAGGGCGGTGGGGCTGGGAAGGGAGGGGGAGGAAGCGATTGTGAGCCCACAGCCAGCCCAAGAGTGCGGACATCAAAGAGGAAGCCGCAAGGCCAGATGTACCGGGACCTAAGGTTCGGGAGTAACCAGATGATCACGCTGCGCCCCATAGAGCCCGGAGGGGCCCTCGGAGAGGGATGGTGGATGGTGTGCACAGCGGGGCTTTTGCACCACGTGAAGCCCAGAGAGGATGAGCCCAGGAGGCCTTGAAAGTCGGTTTGGACGGAGAAGTAAACTGCGGAGGAATCTTGTCCAAAAAGGCTCAGACCTGGCAAAGGCTGCGAGAGGCTGCTTTCATTGGCTGCTCTTAATTCCCAGCCCAGACACCGGGCTCCTTCCAGCCTGCTCAACCCATTCATTGAATAAACATGTACTGAGAATCTCATTGTTCCAAAGGCAGCACTAGGCGCAGTGAAAGATGAAGTCTTTGGAACTTGTTGGCGAGGTCACTGGGGAAGCGTGTCCTCGCCCTCTTAGAGGACGGTATGCAGCCAGATGCCACTGCCCCTGTTGGCTGCCCTGTGCGACTGTCCCACCCACCAAAGGAAGCAGGCATGGCCACTCTCCTCTTCTAATCAAACTTGAATTTGTCTGCAAAATGAAGAGAAATGGGGAAACTATCAATTTTATGTAGATTTTTAAAATACTAAAGTGGTTTAGTTCTGATACACTATTTTGTATTTAATAATTTGCCTAGGTTTTATCATTCATTCGCTTATTCCACAAATGTGTATTGAGAACCTACAGTGTGGGAGATATCGTTCAGGGTCATGCCAGGGTCGTATCTGCCTCACGGCCTGTCACAAGCTGTAGGGTTTGGTACAAATTCCGTCACCCCAGGGACCATGTGTGGGTAGGATCAACAAGAGAACTCTTTAAAGACCTGCTAAGGTCACTCGTAAAACCATCTGGGTTTGTTGCTTTCTGTAGGGGAACATATACGACAACTAATTTAATATCTTCAAAAGCCATTAGTGTATTTCAGATTTTTGTTTCTTCTAGAGTCTATTTTGGTCATTGCTGTTTTCCTTTAAAAACAGTCCCATTTGTCTACATTTTCTAATCTGTTAGCCTAAATTACCTTTCATAATACTGAGAACTATGTTTAATAGGGGATGTGTATTCTTTAAGAACAAATACCTACTGTTTTGTTTTTGTAGATCGCAAACTTCTTAGGAAGAATTCTCTGAGAGCTGGGGGATAGGTGTGTGAGGGGGGAGAGCAGTGCCTATTGACTCTGGGGTTCCTCTGGCTTTTATAGAAGAGCTTTGCGTTTTTTCAAAGCACTTGTTGCTTATCTTACCTCCCTGTCTGCTGTTATTCCCCCAACTTCCCAGAAGTGTCAGGGTCTGCAGTGTGAGTCTCATTCCAGTGAAGGGCTCATCCTTCCTGCTCTCTGGAGGGGTCTCCTGTTTCTAGGCAACCTTGGGAAAGCAGTTTTGTCCAGGGAGGCGTGCCCCCTCTGCTTGGTGCAGATGGTCTGGATTTGGGGGCCCAGCCATTTGCAGGAGTTGTCACCTGCCCAGTACCCAGGGACTATTAGACTCCTGGGGTGTTTTTTCTTTTCTTTTCTTTTGAGACAGAGTCTTACTATATCACCCTCAGTAGAGTGCTGTGGCATTACAGTTCACAGCAACCTTAAACTCTTGGGCTTAAGAGATTCTCTTGCCTCAGCCTCCCAAGTAGCTGGGACTATAGGCGCCTGCCACAATGCCCAGCTATTTTGTTGTTGTTGTCATTGTTGTTTAGCTGGCCCCGGCTGGGTTTGAACCTGCCACCCTGGATGTATGTGGCTGGCGCCCTACTCACTGAGCTACAGGTGCTGCCAGACTCCTGGGGTGTTATAGTACTTGTGCTAGCAGGGGGAAGACACTGGGCCCATAAAGAGTTGAGCTTAAGGGTCGCCTGTCCTGCTGGGAGAAAGGACCGTCTCAGATGCCAGCAAACTTATGGCAGCCTAGTACGAGTACCCATTTTCTAACAATCCTGCTCATTGCACTATGTGGTTAATAACACTGACCACACTGGCCGTGTGGGGAACAGGTGGTACTCTGTGGAACACACACATGCACACCTTCACCCACCCTTTCCCTGTGTATTTGGAAGTTTTGGAATAGGAACACTGTATTTAGGAACATTGCATTTAGATGTGGTTATGGTGCAAGGGCAAAGACAAGTTTCTCTATGGCAGTGGTTCTCAACCTTCCTAATGCCGTGGCCCTTTAGTACAGGAACTGCTGTTCTCTGGAGTAACTGTGTCAATTCCATGTGCAGACGTTGGAAAGTTACCGACAGAATCTAAACTCTATGAAGGTGGGGATTTTTGACTGGCACATGACAGATGCTCTATAAATATTTGTCGGATGGATAGATGGAAACTGGGATGAAATGAAGAGGCCTTAATGGGTTGCAGAAAGGACTCTGCCACTTTTTTTTTTTTTGAGAAAAAAAAAAGTACCCTCCATAGAGTACTCTATAGAGTACTCCATAGAGTACCCTGACATTATAGCTCACAGCAACCTCAAACTCTTCCGCTCAAGTGATTCTTTTGCCTCAGGTTCCCGAGTAGCTGGAACTATAGGTGCCCGCTACAAGACCCAGCTATTTTTAGAGATGGGGTCTTGCTCTTGCTCAGGCTGGTCTTGAACCCATGAGCTCAGGCAATCCACCCACCTTGGCCTCCCAGAGTGCTGGGATTATAGGCATGAGCCACCTTGCCCAGCCCTGGCCACTCTTGATCTTCATGTTGCAGATGGCAGATGCCCTAGGAGGGAACTGGAGAGTTGGCAGATGCTGCTGGGCTGGGGGGCAGTGGAGCAATGATATGAAAATGTTCAGGGTTTCTGGGGGGTCCACTTTTACATTAAAATATTAAAGGGGTACCTTATTATCTACAGGAGTCAGAAGGGGGCTGACTAAGAGGCTCCAAAGGGCAAGTGAAACCAAGGGGACTAAGATCCATCCTTGCAGGTTCAGAGGTTAGCTTACCGGATACTTTTCCTTCATGTATTAACATGACAATGAACTCTTTTTTCTTTGTTCTAATGTTGAACCATCCTTCCATTACTGGGGTAAGCCCTACTGGTCATGGTGTACTTTTAATATGCTACTAGAGTTATTTTGCAAATATATTTCTGTACTTAGATTCATAAATGAAATTGGCTAGTATTCCTTATAATTTTTTTCTTTATTTTTGCACTGTCTGGTTTTGGTATCAAAGTTAAGTTAGTTTCATAAAAATAAATTGTTTTTATAAAATAGGGATTATCTGTTCTGTAAAGAGCTGGTAAATTCACTCATAAAAACATCTGGATTTGATACCTTTGTGGGGGGGTATATATTTGAAACCTAATTTAATTTTTTAAAAGTCATTCATCTATTTGACTTTTTTATTGATTGGCATTTTAGTGATTTAGCGAAGAAACATTTGAGAGCTGGGGGATGGGTATGTGTGTTGAAGAGAGAACAGTTTCTATTGACTCTTGGGTTTCTCTGATAATATCTGGCATTTATGGAACAGCTTTAGTTTTTTAAAACACTGATTGCTTATCTCTGCTTATCTCTCTTGTCTTCTCAAAGTCCTTGAGAGGTAGATGTTTAATGATTTCTCAATTTATGGATAAGAAAAATATGATCAGAGATGACTTTATTCCTGATGTACAGATGAAATCAAAAGTGACTCTTAAAGCATGATGTTTTAATTAGAAGACAGTTTAGAGATCATCTGGTTGAGAAGATTCTTTTTTTTTTTTGAGACAGAGTCTCTCACTCAGTTGACCTGGGGTTGAGTGCCATGGTGTCATAGCTCACAGCAATCTCAAACTCTTGGGCTCAAGTGATCCTTTTGCCTCAGTTCCCCAAGTAGCTTGGGACTATAGGCACCTGTCACAATGCCCAGATAGTTTTTCTATTTTTAGTAGAGATGGTGTATCACTCTGCTCAGGCTGGTCTTGAACTCCTGAGCTCAAGCCATCCACCAGCCTCAGCCTCCCAGAGTGCTAGTATTATAGGCATGAACCATCACGCCCAGTCCTAGTTAGGAGATTCTAAACCTGGGATCCATTGAGCCCCAAAGAGCCCAGAGGTAGACTTCAATGGGTCCATAATTTGGTTGGAAAGAAATTACATCATGTTTCGCTAACTTCTATCTGCAATTTAGCATTTCTTTCTATTATGATTGTAAGCATCAAATCATAAGAGTTGAAGTAGTACTTTGTCACTATTAGAGATCACAGATCATGGCAAATTAGAACAAAAGAGATAGCTCAAAATATTGTTTATACTCATCACTGCTTAAAAGTTAGTAGACCTACCTCTTGATCTTATGTTATTCTTAAAAGTACGTGAGTTACTATATCCAAATTTGTTTTTTTCTTTTTTTTTTTTTTGAGACAAAGCCTCAACCTGTCCCCCTGGGTAGAGTGCTGTGACATCACAACTCACAGCAACCTCCAACTCCTGGGCTCAAGCGAGTCTCTTGCCTCAGCCTCCCAAGTAGCTGGGACCACAGGCACCCATCACAACACCTGGCTATATTTTTTGTTGCAGCCATGATTGTTGTTTGGCGGGCCTGGGCTGGATTCAAACCCACCACCTTAGGTGTATGTAGCTGGCGCCTTAGCCTCTTCTAATGTTGAACCAATTTTTTTTTCTTTTTAATGTATTAGTAACTGTGGTTCAAATATTTAGCCTCCTTTCTAATCTTTGCATTTATTTACTTATTTGTTTATTGCAGTAAAAGATACATAACATAAAATTGACACTTTTAACCATTTGTAAGTTACATTCAGTGGCATACATTTACAATGTTTACAATGTTGTGCAGTCATCACCACTGTCTACCTCTGTACCTAGTAAGCAATGACTCCCCAGTCCTGCCTCCTCCATTTCCTGGTAACTTCTACTTTCCATAGAATACTTTTCCTTAAGAGGTACAGAATTTTTTCATGATCCTGAGTAGAAACTCTGTACCTATTAAGCAATAACACCCCATTTCTTCCTCCCCCATTTTTCTGGTAACTTCTATTCTACTTACTGTCTCTAAAAATTAGCCTATTCTAGGCTCAGTGCCTATAGCTGAGCGGCTAGGGTGCCAGCCACATACACCAGAGCTGGCAGGTTCAAATTGGCCCACGCCCGCCAAACAATAATGACAACTACAACCTAAAAATAGCTGGGCGTTGTGGCGGGCACCTGTAGTCCCAGCTACTTGGGAGGCTGAGGCAAGAGAATCGCTTAAGCCCAAGAGTTTGAGGTTGCTGTGAGCTGTGATGCCATAGCATTCTACCCAGGGCAACATAGTGAGACTCTGTGTCAAAAAAGAATTAGCCTATTCTAAATACCTCATGTAAATAGAATTATATGATAGTTGCCTTGGTGCCTGTCACTCAGTGGTTAGGGCGCCTGGACATATACAAGGCTGGTGGGTTCAAACCTGGCCTGGGCCTGCTAAACAACAGTGACAACTGCAACAAAAAAAATAGCTGAGCATTGTGGTGGGTGCCTGTATTCCCAATTACTTGGGAGGCTGAGGCAAGAGAATCACTTAAGCTCAAGAGTTTGAGGTTGCTGTGACATCACAGCACTCTATGGAGAGCAACATAGTGAGACTCTGTCTCAAAAAAAAAAAAAAAACAGAGGGCTGCGCCTGTGGCTCAAAGGAATAGGGCACCGGCCCCATATGCTGGAGGTGGCGGGTCCAAACCCAGCCCCGGCCAAAAAAAAAAGAACTACGTGATATTTATCCTTTGCTGTCTAACTTTTCTCATTTAGCATAACATTTCCAAGGTTCATCCGTGTTGTAGCATGTATCATAACTTCATTTTAATGGGTGAATAATATTTCATTTCACACACACAGGTGCCAAAAAAGGTACACATATTTTAAGAAAGGAAAAAATACTGTATTAAATTTGTAATACTCAAGTCTCATGTGACTTCTGCAATTACAAGAGGTGCTCAATGTGACTTGCATCCGTCTTTTTTTATCAGTATATGTTCATTATTAACAATTTTAGTACAGTTTTTTCCTTGCTTAAAGTGTGCATACACTTTACATACATTTTTTGGGGCACGTGTGTGTGTGTGTGTGTGTGTATACACCACGTTTTATTTATTCATTCATCTATCAGTGGATACTCGGGTTGCTTTCATCTTTTGGTTCTTATGAATAATGCTGCTATGAACATTGGCATATGAGATCTATTGGAATCCCTGCTTTCAATTCTTTGGGATGAACACCCAGGTGTGGAATTGCTAGGAACTTCCCAAAGGTGTGGAATTGCTAGGAAATATGATTCTATATTTACCTCTTTGAGGAACCACCAAAGTGTATTCCCCAGTGGCTATACCCATTTTGCATTCCCACCAGCAATGCACAAGGATTTCAATTTCTCTACATCTTCACCAAACTTGGTAATTTCCATTAAAAAAAAAAGTCATTCTAGTGGGCATTGCATTTTATTTAGGCATTTAAAAACTTTATTCTGTATATGGTGAAGGGGACATAGGCAGGCTTCACTATGAACCTGCCTGGTCTTCTCCCTTTGTAGAATAGTGGAAATTGAATCTGGGCTTTCAAGTCCCTTTTCAACTTTAGAATCTGCAGATCCTAAGTGCCTTGCTATTACCAGGTCTTAAAGAAATACCATTCAATTCATTAAAATTCCTGTCTTATTAACTGGCCTTCATCTTAACAATCAGCTGCAAGAAAGTCTATTTGTAGAACAGCCTAGAAACCAAAGTCACTGAGGCTGTGAGAGACTCCTGAAATGTTATTTCTGGCTTCCATAGCAACCCTAACATTGGGCGTTAAGCTTGATGGAGTCAAGGAGAGCAGCTGGAGCGCAGAGTCCAAGCACTGAGTGCTGAGGAAACACATCGCTGGTTCAGTAGTTTTCCTTTTGTGTAATATACTGTCCTTGTGTGTTTAGGGAGTTAAAACCTAGGCCAAGTTAAATGGGAATGGAGGAAATGAAGCATTGTATCAAAGTGTACACTGTTTCCTAGTGAATCGGGAATAAGCCCGGGGCAGGCACCTGGGAGCAGCACAAAAGAAGGATGAGGGTAGACACACAGATGTCTGGGGGATGGAGGAGGCTCAGCTTCCCTGTTCCTAAAGAGGGGAGGGCGAGGCCTGCAGGTAAGCTTGAGGGAGAGAACTGAGCATGCCCAGTTCTGCTTCTCTACTCCGGCACACTTGGGAGTCCTTAGGAGGAGGACTCTACTCCACCACGGTGGGTGAGTGGAGCGTGAGCACGGCAGATATGATGAGGACAGCCGGCACCACCAGGACCAGGGCAAGAAACAAGGAGCTGGAGGTATTTTAGGCAGAGAAGGATTTAATACATGGAATCAGGTGCTGCCATGACTGTTGGATGGGCTGGAGGCACAGGAGACTGGGGACACCACACAAAAGCACAGCAGTGTGGTCGGGATGCTGCTGCCACCAAACTGACATCTAAGCAGCTGGGGAGCAGACACCAGTGCCCTAAGCCTGGCTGCTACAATGAACTGGCGTTCTACAATCTTGATTGCCAGCAGAGACGGCAATCACCTCCAGCCTCACCTCACCTCTACCTTTGTGAGCGTATCTAATCGGGGTTACTTAATTCTTACCCCGAACCTTATAGCTGCAAGAAAGTCTGGGAGATGTGGATTTTGTCCTTTTAGCTTCCATAGTACTGGGAGATTTGTAGGGACAGGTAGAAATTCACGCTGAGTACCAATTGACATCCAATCAATATTTATTTCATTTGATATTTGGATTAACTAAATAGAGGAGTTGGACACCAAAGAGGGATGGGTTGAAAAGGCCCAGTCACTGACCTAAACTATCTCCCCCACTACCTGACAGTCCTGCAGGTAGATTCAGTCCAGAGTTACATAAAAAAGGGGTAGAAGTGCAACTTCTAAAGACAAAGGAGCTGCCTTAAAATTCTCTCTGGTGCCTTCTCTGTTAGTAAATGCATAGGGCAATATCAGTTAACACCCGAGACCAGGCTAGGAACTCGGATGGGAGGGAAAGCGGAGGTGTGGGCCATCCTGGAGGGACTGACTTTGCATTGGGCCAGGGATGGAGGCGGTGAAGCCTGAGCTGAGTCTGAAGCCCTCTGGTAGGACAGATACATTTCAAACCCTTTGGTGCTCCCCACTGGCTCCTTAATGAAGTCCCGACTTCTCACTAGGAGGCACCTGCAGCCATTTGGCCTTTAGGACCCAGCCTTATTGCATCACCTGCACATGCACCTCCCTCTGTTCTGGCCTTCAGGCCTTTGCACATGCTGACCTTTTGCCCAAATGCCCACCACAACTCTTTGCCTGCCCAACGTCTTCTCATGCTGAAATAGCATAATAATAATATAACACTCATTACATTGTTTAGGAGTCTCCCTCCACCTCTGTCCTCCATTATGGGATTGGTGCCTCCCTCTAGGTTCTATTTACTTGTGTTTTCCCTGAGTCTTACAACTCTGTCTTCTCCAGAAGGTTATAAGCTCCCTCTGGGCTGCTGAGGCTGGTTCTCAGACTGTATCCCCAGCACCAAGCATGAAGAGGGGGTTCCTGTAATGTTTGTACAACCCAACCAAGCCAAGATGATGTGGGAAGGATCTCCAAAGACCAACTCTGCCCTTGCTGGCACCCAGGTCTGAGAGCTAGCCCCTTCCTCCCTGTATACCTGCACTCTCTCCTTCAGGGGAAGGACCCGTGACCCTGCGTCAGCGAGGGTGCCCTTCTGGGGCCTGCTCCTCCTGCCTCTCGTCCCTCGAAGTCCAGCCCTGCGTTACTTTCACAGGTTTCTCTGCTCTGCGCCTGGTTTCCTTCTGTGGAACTCTCAGAAAGCAGATGAGGCAATTGTTCAATTTACTAAGTGAAAAGGCTCACGTGGGTCAAATGCCAGTTTGCTTTTTAAAACCTGTGTATGCTGTTTTCTACTTTGCAGACACAGAAATCACCTTGCTTTCCCAGTGCTGTCTGTACTGTCTCCTACTGGGGGCAGGTGTGTGCTACGATTTTAAGATATGGGTCATTTCTTTTTTTTTTTTTTTTTGGCCAGGGCTGGGTTTGAACCTGCCACCACTGGCATATGGGGCCAGTGCCCTACTCCTTTGAGACACAGGCGCTGCCCGATATGGGTCATTTCTTAATTTCAGAAAGGAAGAAAGATGGTGAGAGGGGGTTTGATAGAGAACAAATATTTTCTGTACATATTCAGTCAGCTCATATCATTTTTTAAAAAAAAGGTCTTAAAATCATTGACTATTTCAGGACTTATTTATACTTCTCTTTATCAGTTAAGAAAAAGACTACGGCAAACTGCGGGTGAGGACTTGAGGGCCATTTTTTAACAAGACTGGAGCAAACTGCTTTACCTTGCAAGGAAATTCAGTTCACTGGAAACTGTTTTCTCCAGGGCTAAACCAGGGCAGCTTTCTCTTTGGCTCTGTTGCAAAGAAAATTGTCCACGGTTCTGGAAACCACAGTTGCTGAACCTCATACGATGTCTCTTTTCTTTCAGCTCATGTAACAGTTACGAGAGGAGACTGGTGTGATGTGGCGTGTTTTTCCTTTCCTTCTTTTTTTTTTTTCCTTTTCCATTTTGCTGGCTTTTTGGTGCACACTTCCTGCGGGCCTTAGAGGCTGTTGTGTTCCTAAAGGAATTTATGACAGTCAGCAGGGACAGCTGAAATTTGAGCTGGTGTCAACCCAGGATCCCTCAGGGCCCCACTGGCCAGTGTCTCTGCTTTATAGAGCACCTCCCTACCCAAAGGTGCAGTCCCATTCTCCAGAACCCATTTAAAACAACAACAAACAACAAACTCAGCATGGCACTGCCAAGCGTACTTTGCATAGAAACTTCCGCATGTCTATCTCTGTGGGCACATGGTATCCATCCTGAAAGGGTCTCTCTCCGAGCACACTCACCTCTCTCTGCTCTGCAGACGCCCTTCTTGGTAACAGCTGTTTAAGCGGACATAGAGCAAACCTGACAATTCCAAAATCTTAGCTTTCATCTGTGAACTTTGGTTCTGCCGGTGGGTGGGTATGAGAATTGGCAGAATACAGGCTGATGTTCAGTCTGTCCTCGTGCATTCTTGAGAGAAACACACAGCCCATGGCACCTTGGAGGGCATCTGATACATGTCACCAGCTCACTGGGACAGGTGGGTCCAAGACAGAAAACACTCAGAGCAGGAGCAGCAGACCGGGCTGGCTCCTGCAGGACAGGGAGCCCAGCCAGCCACAACTTCCCTTTCCCCAGTCATCTGCTGCCTTTTTTTCTTTTAAAGATGTAAGTTTATTTATTTATTTATTTATTTTTTAACCAAGTTTTCAAAACAGGGTTTGTGGGGGGCAGACCACCGGAATCAGCTCCATCTGGATGTACATTGTTCCTTTTATGCCCAGTAGTTGGTATGGAGGAAGAGAGTGTATTTGCTTCTGTCATCATTGGGTTCATGCTTCCTCATTCAGAAGTACAATCTCTAGCAACTGCTCTTTTTTTGTTTTAAATTTTTTTTTTATTTCAACTTATTACTTTGAAGTTTTTTTTTTTTTTTATTACTTCCTCCTGTAGTCTTCTCTTGCCCCCCATGGAGCTGGGATCACAAGGTCCGGCTGTCTTGTTGTTGTTTTAGAGACAGGGTCTCACTCTGGCTCACTCTGCCTCAGGCGGGTCTTCAGCTGGTCTCAAACCTCTGAGCACAGGTGATCCACCGCCTTGGCCTCCCACAGGGCTGGGACAACAGGCGTGAGCCACCACGCCCGGCCTCTAGCAACTGCTCTTTGTGATCTAGGGTCAGGCATCTTACCCTGCCTTACTCTACAGTCACCTGTGTGCTTGTCTCAACCACCCCTGGACTGTGACGCTCTTGAGACCAGGGACTAAATGTCAATATCCCCACAGCACCAAGTGTTGTATTTTGCCTGTGGTGCCTTCAGTTCACTGCCTTTTATGTGCCAGCTCTGAGCCAGGTTATCAATAAAATAAAGATGAATAAGCCCAGGCATGGCCTCAGAGGTGTCTTATGGTTTGATGGGGCTTGCAGGTCAGTAGCTGCCATAAGTATTTGTGGGGCATCATCACTGCATGTTAAGTGACTAATTGGGCTTACTGTCATCTGTGCCCGGTGATAAGAACACAGACTCTGGTGGGTACAACAGATGAATCTCTGGGGCCTAAGTCCCAGTAATGTCCCCCAGGGCACTGGCCCAGGGAAGAGGGTGGAGTGGGGACATTTGCATTTAGGGGAGTCTCTTGAGTTGAGCTTTATTTCCTGGGCCTCATTCCAGTCTCAGTTGCCAGGTAATGTGTTATCAGGTGTTTGAAAGGGTAAGGGAGCTCATCTCTGCAACATTTTCCTATTAAGTGGAAACTCTTCATTCAAGGCCACTCCTTGAGTGAGAAGTGGCGGGTATTAGAGTCAGACAAATGCAGGATTTATTTTTATTTTATTTTATTTTTTTGAGACAGAGTCTCACTTTGTCCCCTGGGTAGAGTGCTATGGTGTCATAGTTCACAGCAACCTCAAACTCTTGGGCTCAAGTGATTCTCTTTCCTCAGCCTCCTGAGTAGCTGGGACTACAGGCACCTGCCACAATGCTTGGCTATTTTTAGAGACAGGGTCTCACTCTTGCTCAGGCTAGTCTCAAACTCCTTACTCAGGCAATCCACCTGCCTTGACCTCCCAAAGTGCTAGGATTACAGGCATGAGCCAGTGCACCTGGCCTAATTCAGGGTTTAAATCTCTGTTCTACCACCACTCACTATCCCCTGATTAGCTCCTTGACTGCATACTTGGTATTGAACCTCTCTAGGCCTCAGTTTCCTCATCTATATGTGGGGGGTAATAATACTGCCTACTTTCTTTATTTTCTGAACCCAGTTGAAAACCAAGATATACCTGTCATGCACATGACCTGACAATGGGACAGAATGTTTACTTTGGGAGACACGGGGGAATCCAAGATGTGTAGTCCCATATTTCTAAGACAAAAGCTGAGATTTCAGAATTGTCAGGCTTTGTCCATGCACACTTAAACAGCTGTTATCAAGAAGGTGAGTGTACTGGGGGAGAGAGACCTTTTCAGGATGGATGTCATCTGCCCACAGTGATATACATGGAGAAGTTTCTATGCAAAGTACGCTTGGCAATGCCATGTTGAGTTTTGTTATTGTTTTAAGAGGGTTCTGGAGAATGGGACTGGGATCCTGGGTTGACACCGGCTCAAATTTCAGCTGTCCCTGCTGACTGTCATAAATTCCTTTAGGAACACAGCCCTCTAAGGTCTGGTTTTGGGGATGAAAGTGCTAGGACACAGGAAGGGAGTGCCCTGCCCCCATCTTCTCTTCTAGACTCTTGACAGATGGTCTCTCAGGCTCACATGTCCCCAAGGATCAAGCTCTCAGATATATTGTGCCTAAGAATCACCTGGAACAATTTTAAGAGCAGATTCCTGGGTCTCACCTTAGAGATTCTGAGTCATTGGGTCTAGGATGCTGCTCAGGATTCAGGTTTTTTTTTTGGCAGTTTTTGGCCAGAGCTGGGTTTGAACCCACCACCTCTAGCATATGGGGCCAGCGCTCTACCCCTTTGAGCCACAGGTGCTGCCCAGGTTTCAGCATTTTAAATAAGCCCTCCAGGTGCTTCTCGTGTCACCAAGCTGTGGAGGATCCCTGCCGTAGCCTGTTCTTTATTGCACCCCTGCTAGCCAGCTTTCCAGGCCCATTCCAGCCTAGGAAGGGGAGTTGCAACTCCTCTCTCCCTTGCCTTCCACCACCCCCACCCACACGTGCACACCAGAGGGAAGGAGCAAGGACCAGACAGGGCATCTAGGGGCCTGGTGCAATGCCGGCTACTGGGGACTTACTGAAGACTCTGCCTGTGGCCAGGTAGCTCCACGTGTGAGATGCTGGCAGGGAAGTGCTCAGATAGAGGTAGACAGGGTACCAGAGTCTCAGAGGAAGGCCATTTAGGCCCGTAGAGGGGAGCCCATCGAGGAAAGGTTTTCAAAATAGCTGACCACAGGGCTGAGTCTTCAGCTGAAGAGGCACTGGAGGGCATCCCTCACAGGAGGATGGTGAGCAGGGAACACAGACAGGCAGTTGGACGCATTGGGTGTGAGGTCACGAGTTCATCTCTCCTTGACATCAGTAACCTTGCTGTTAGTGACCCTTAGGATGGTAGCTTCTGAAGAAATTGCTTTGATGAAACAGCTCCCTGAGGCCCATTTGTAGTGGGAACTTAAAGCTGCCAATTCCAGCTGTTGTGACTCAGATCAATGAAACTCCGCAAAATATTCATTCCTAGGAAAGATCTGATGCAAAGAGAGGAAGACAAAGATCTGTTTTGTTGGAAAAGTCTCTCCCCCTGGCTAGGAAACTCACTGATGAGGTGACTGGGGCATAGGTGAGGAGCAGTGGAGCAGGCGTGATTGGGAAGCGTCATCTGGGTGACAAGTTGGTTTCTTTCCATGAGCCCCCTCCAGTTGGTGGGGGCTGTACCAGGGGCATGGGAGCAACATGCAAGGCTTGAATTTGCCATCCTGGCTCCAGATTTTATCATGTGACCAGCTGTCACTCCAGACGTCTGCCTTGCTGTGGTTTATACAGTTCATTTGGAATGCTACATGCAGGGCCTTTCTTTCTCTTTCTTCCCCTGCCTCCTTCCCTCCCTCCCTTCCTTCCTTCTTCCTTCCCTCTCTCTCTGTCTCTCTTTAATTTTTTTCTTTTTTGAGACAGAGTCTCACTCTGTTGCCCTATGTAGAGTGCTGTGGCATCATCATAGCTCACAACCACCTCACACTCTTGGACTCCTAAGATCCTCTTGTGTCAGCCTCCCTAGTAGCTGGGACTACAAGTGCCTGCCACAATACCCAGATAGGTTTTTTTTTTTTGTTGTTGTTGTTTGTTTGTTTGTTTGAGACAGAGTCTCACTATGATACCCTTGGTAGAGTGCCATGGCGTCACAGCTCACAGCAACCTCAAACTCTTGGACTTAAGCTATTCTCTTGCCTCAGCCTCCCAAGTAGCTGGGACTACAGGTACCAGCCACAATGCCTGGCTATTTTTTTGTTGCAGTTGTCATTGTTGTTTAGCAGGCCCTGGCTGGGTTCGAACCACCAGCCTCCGTATATGTGGCTGGCCCCATACCCACTTGAGCTACAGGAGCCACTAGCTAGTTTTTTTTATTTTTAGTAGAGACAAGGTCTCACTCTGGCTCAGGCTGGTCTCAAACTCCTTGCTCAAGCAATCTGAGAACCCTTGGCCTCCCAGAGTGCTAGGATTACAAGCATGAGCCACTGTGCCCAGCCAGGGCTTGACTTGTACACCATTTAGATTTCCTCTTGTTACCATCAACTCATTATTTTAGCCCTCAGAAATCCTTTCTGTTACTTGGCTTATTAGAGATTCCTCCCAGCATCATATGTAGTGGTACGGAGAGAACCACAAGTGCCTCCAGAATTTGCAAAAACGTTACTAGATGGTAAATGATTTTCTATTGAGTCCAGGATAGGTCCTAGACCCCTTAAGCAGTCATGGGTGTCTCCCTAATGATATAATCAAGTTGTTAGGGTAGTCCCCAGTGGTTCTTTTGGAAGATGTGACTAGAGCGTGACTGATTCAAAGAAAGTCCCAGCTCATCGAGTGCATTGTACAGTGTTTGGCCTGATGTAATGTAGCAGCTGGTGACTGACTAATATGGGAATTGGAGAGGGAAGAATTGATGATGGGCTTTTCAGGCCTGGGCAAGGACCACAGTGGCCTTGGAGTACACTAAATACAGGGGAATTGCAGGTTAAGTTGTACTGGGGGCCAAGAGCATAGAGAGTCTAAATCATGTCTAAATATACTTCAGGTCATCCATAAACACTAAGACTAGTCACAGTCTGGAGGTACCTGTGAGGGCAGCAGGGGCCACCCTTGGGAGTGTGTGGGCACAGGCTCACTGTGCACAGTGGTAGGAGGCTCCCTTCGCTGTGGTCACCCTTTGCTGTCTATCTGTCTCTCTGTCTTTCTTCAATAAGCCCTGATAGTTCATCTCCCATAAATCAAGGACTTATGGAATGCAATTTCTCTGTATTCTGACATGCTGGTTGTATATTCCTCTAGTGAAGGATCCATGCCTCTTTCACAGTTGGGGAAAGTATTCCTTACCGCCTGTCTGTCTCTTTGGCTCTGCCCCTGTGCCCAGCTGGGGCCCTCCTGTATTACAGGAGGCTCCATGTCCTGACTGTTGACATGGCCAGCCCTGTCCACCTGCCCTTCTCATTTCTCAGTCTCTGCCAGGTATGATTAGCTTAATTTATCCTTATTCAAGTTTTTAGACATGGGTGAAATTGAGTCCTTCAGGTTTTGTTGTGGAGCACCAGACTCTAAAGCCAGGTTGGCCAAATGATTCTATTTCCATTGTCAACTTTGGGGAATTGTATGCAGGTACCTGGAATGCTGGTGTGAAAGGATCCTGGATTTCAACACTGCTGGGTCCAGGCTGAGGGGAGAGGGCCGGAATTGATTAAGAATGTCTGCCAGGGCTCGGCGCCTATGGCTCAACCGGCTAAGGCGCCAGCCATGTACACCTAAGGTGGTGGGTTCGAATCCCCAGCCCGGACCCGCCAAACAACGTCGGCTGCAACCAAAAAATAGCCGGGCGTTGTGGCGGGCGCCTGTGGTCCCAGCTACTTGGGAGGCGGAGGCAGGAGACTCGCTTGAGCCCAGGAGTTGGAGGTTGCTGTGAGCTGTAATGCCATGGCACTCTACCCAGGGGGCAGCTTGAGGCTCTGTCTCAAAAAAAAAAAAAAAAAAAGAATGTCTGCCAGGGACTGAAAAAAGGGGCATGGCTAAGTTTGTCCCAGAGAGATAGTCAGCAGTTCTCCCTCTCCCTCCCACGACTTCTCTGCACATGTCTGTAGTGACCCCCTCGCAGCCAGGCTTGCTGTATCTATCAGCAACAGCACGCTGTCTTTCTAGTCTGCCTGCTTCACTATATCTTATTATTATTTGTCTGTATGATTGCCTTTCACAACTGAGAACCTTTCCTTCGTTGTGTGTGCAAAGCCTGACCACTCCAGGCACTCACAGTATTTGCTGAATGACCAGCTCTACCTAACTGGTCTACCTGATTGTTCTACACACGTGTTCTGCCTGTGTAGAACCCAACTCTAGTTTTTCCTGGATCCTCCTAATCTGTGCCATCTAGGAATAAAAGATAAATTTTGTTTTTTTAATCTCTTAAACTCCTGGTGGATCATAATGATCATGGTCCTCTCTTTCTCTCAACATAAAACACCTTTAATTTTTTTTTCCCTCAGTGTCCCTTTAAACTCTTGGTAAGCTAGTTTTTTCTCTCTGGCTCTGACTCCATGCCCACTGGGGCCCTCCTGTATTATAGGCGACTCAGGAAATCCTTGAGATCCTTTCTGAAATGTTAACTGTGTTTTAAAACACGTTTCATAATGTTCTGGGTTCCCCTTTGATAATTAAAAATATCCTCAGTCCTAGGATTAGTTTTAGCTCCTGGCTTACTGCTACTCTGGAGTGTCACTCTTGTCATAGCTCTTGGTGATGTCAGTGTCCGTGTGAATCATCCTTTAATAGCTCTGGCTTTCTTTTCTCCACTACTCTTGTCCTCCACCACATCTCAGGCACTCACTGCTCTGATCTTGACCCTGCAGTTATGGTGACTGTAATCCCTCCATAATCTCAATTTAAACCTGTTGTCTTCCCAGCTCACCCCTTCTAACATTCCAGTTCCAACTGTTTTGTGACCTTATCTGGACTTTCCACCCATTGGTCCTGCTATCTTTTAACTGTCCTTCATCTCCTCCGTTCCTCTAGTCCCTACTTCCCCAGCTCTAATTCCATGGGGAATCACTCTAGTCACTCTGCCCGTGACCTTGGCCCCTCTCCTGACTTATCTTTCTCGCTTGGCTATGATGTAACCCTGGTTAAAGCCCACTTCTGCCTGCCTGCTTCCCTGCTTCACGTTCACACAACTGAACGTGACTTCGGCAAAACACACAACCGCATGGATTAGTTTCACAGATCCCAAGGATTTCCTGAACCCCATCTCCAAATGGGCCTTCGATGCTGCCTGGAAATCATACTCTAGCTCCCTAATCTGTTCACTCTTCCATTGTCCTAAAAACTGTTACAGGTTTTTTTTGTTTTTTTTTTTACTTGTATCATTAAATTTTTCATAGCTCTCTTGTTAAGTGCCCACAAACTAGCTGCTTGTGGGAGCTTTGCTGGGAACTGACATGAAGCATCAGTTTCTAAAATTCATTTCCCTGGGCGTTTGCCCCTTGTCCAGACTGTATTGCTCCTCTTCTCCATGGTCTCTCAAAGAACTGTACCTCTGTCTTTCCATCCTACCCTCTCCCGTGGGACTCTGCTCCTACTGAGCTCTCCGTGATCACTTGTTGAGTGAGTGAGAATGTGAATGCGTCCCAGCTTGATTTACTGGGTTGCTGCTATTTGGGGGAGGCAAGCATCTGTTTTCATCATTAAAAAATTTTTTTTAAAAGAAACACAAATAGGCATGTAGCAAGGGAGAAGCAGTTGGCGGGAGGCAGGCAAGTTTGGGCCATAGCTCTCAGGAACTGATTCCAGGCAAGGAAAGAACTGACCCCAGAGAGCCAGTGCAGCCTTAGTGCATCTTGCGTATTCTGGAAATGGCACAGCTAAAAGGACAAAATCCTTTCACAGTCACCGTTTAAGGTGTGTAAAAAATAAGTAACACATTGGCGCTCACTTAGTGCTCAATAAATATTAGCTATAGATTATGATTCTGTTCTCTTTTGTGTCTCACAACTGTCCTTTAAGGCATTATTACCTGCATTTTACAGAGGAAGAGCCTGAACATCAGGGAGAGGCGCAGGTCTATTTGGACAGATAGTGGCAGAGGCTGGACTGGCCTGGGATCCCAGGACTCTAGGACTGTTTTACTTAGGATTTCAGAGCCCCCTTGGTCTCCAGATAAAATTATTTTACTCTTATCTAGGGATTCATATCCCTTCCTTCTCCAAACTTGTCGTGACCTCCCCCGGAAGGTGATATCAAATGTTTACCTTAGATTACAGCATGATTGAATTTAGCCAGGACAGAAGGGGCTGATTAGTGATGAGGCTGTAAGCCTGAGAGGAGGAAAGAGTCCTGAGGTTGCAGGCTGTCATTCTGCTAGAGCAGGAATGTTGCCTAAAATTGTCCTGGCTCAGTTCCTCCTCTATGGAAGGGGAAGAGACAGTCTTTTGCCCAATACATGGATTCTGGGGTCAAGCTGACAGCATTGGAAGTGCTGTTGACAATGTCCAGATCATCACTTTATGGTTAGCGGGATGGCATTTTATTATGGGCCCACAACCCTGTTCCAACTACTGCTGAGAGTCCTGTCATGAAAGGTGAGAAGCAAAGTCATCACGTGTTCTTCTTCCAGGCTGAGGAGACAGGGGTGTCCTTCCTTAGAAGTGAAGTTTGGCATGAGAGGAACATATGTTGAGAGATGTTTCTGGAAACATCTCTCAATCTTCATGTGGCAAAGCTGCAAGGCTCTTCACGGCAAATATTTTAGAGTGTTCCCAAGTATTTGTGAAGCTCGTATTGTAATGCCAGCTGTATTGAGAATATCTTAAGGGTGCCTGCCATGAGATGGAGGAAAAGGCATCAGTGTAGTCCTAGGTCTGACCATGAGGAGCCATGAGGCCTTACAGAGATAGTTATCTCTCTGAGCCTCTGATTTCTTTTCTGTAAAGTGAGTGACTTAGACTATTTCAGCCCCTCCAGCTCTAATATTTTATTAGTCTATGCTTCCAGGAATCAAAGTTCAAACACAGTTGTGTTCCCTTCTAAAATGGCAAAAATATGGGACCTAGAAACTATGACTATATTAGCAGGACCATATCTATTGTGGAACTTTTCAACTTTTATTTGTCATTATCTTCTTGAACTATCTGCTCTGACTCAATCTCTTCTACCTGAAGACTTGTTTCTTCCTCTAGAATTCCATTTAATTCTACAAACTTGACTGAAGACGCACTGCGTTTTCAACTGCATGGCTGCAAAGATGAATGAGACTAATTTCTCAGCCTGGGAAATTCACTGTGAGATAGTCAGGTCAAGACTTCCCAGATCTCCTTCTCCAGAGATCTTTCTATTTCCTTGACTAATGGTTCTTGGAATGTGGTCCCTGGACCAGTAGCATTGACTTCATTGGGGAATTTGTTAGAAATGCAAACCTGCTGAATCATACACTCTGGAGTGTGTGGTCCACTGACCTTAGTTTTTTTGTGTTTTTTGAGAGAGTCTCACTCAGTTGCCCTGAGTAAAGTGCTGTGGCATCATAGCTCACAGCGACCTCAAACTCTTGGGCTCAAGGGATCCTCTTACCTCAGCCTTCCAAGTAGCTGGGACTATAGGTGCCCATCACAAGGCCTGGCCACTGGCTATTTGGGTCTTGCTTTTGCTCAGGCTGGTCTCGAACTCCTGACCTCAAGCAATTCACCTGCCTTGGCCTCCCAGAATGCTAGGATTACAGGCATGAGCCACCACACCCAGGCTGATCTTAGTTTTTATCAAGTCCTCTAGGGAATTGGGATGCACATTCAAGTTTGAGAACCGTGGAAGTAGCAGGGAAAAGCTGTGAGACTATGGTTCCGAGCCCTCAAGAGGGCTGAGGAAACATCTTAAAGAACATTCAGTCACTTGGGGGGCCAGGACTTGGTGTTTTCAACTCAGAATCATAGCTCACTAAGAATCTCCAATAACATTTTGAGCCTTTGTGGTCTTTTTGTAAATGTCCAGGCATTGTGGAAATTATCCATTTGTTTTGACAGGAACTAATCCAATTTAGTGCATAATTCCCCATAGAACTTCCAGGCTTCCCTTTAAATTGATTGTGATGCTTGGTGGGATATTGACACCATGACTAAGAGTGACCCACAATAAAAATCCAGCTCGAGGAAGACTTCCTGCTTCCAAAGATCTCCAAAGGCAGAGCGCTCTCAGGGGGGCAGCTCTCTGTGTACTTCCCTCCCTCTGAAGGTGCTTTAATTAATATCCTTTTCCATGGCAGGGTTTAAGCCTAGTCCTTGTTCTCCTTACTGAGAGTTTCATTGAGTTTTGGCTTGGTCCAGTAGCAACAGCACCAGCCACATGCACTGAGGGTGGCGGTTTCAAACCCGGCGTGAGCCTGCTAAACAACAATGACAACTGCAACAAAAAAATAGCCAGGGGTGGTGGTGGGCACCTGTAGTCCCAGCTACTTGGGAGGCTGGGGCAAAAGAATTGCTTAAGCCCAAGAGTTTGAGGTTGCTGTGAGCTGTGACGCCATTGCATTCTACCAAGGACAACATAGTGAAACTGTCTCCAAAAAAAAAAAAAAAAATCATTGAGTTTCATCCTCCCTGTAGTAGATTCAAACATGAAGAGTGGGGCAGGTGAGACTCCTTCAGAGAAGCCTGCCTGGGTCCTGGGAATGTCTACTCTTGTCCTCCTTCCTGGGAACTACAGATCTGTCATCCACTGTGCCAACCCAGGGCTATATATTAAACCATAGATAGTTGTTGCCAGATGAAAAGGTTCCAGCCGCCTGTCATTGTCAGCCGGTACCCAGAGACAGGGCTAGGTCCAACAAATTTTATTTGTCAGAAGTCCAGCAATTCTGGAGAACAGTGAGAGTAGCCTCTTCAAGACTGTCCTGTTCTTCCATGTCCCAAATCACAGTTTTACACATAAAAGTTAAAAGCAAGAACCATACTAACCCTTATCTTACACCAGGGGTCCTTAAACTTTTTAAACAGGGGGCCAGTTCACTGTCCCTCAGACTGTTGGAGAGCCTGACTGTGGGCCCCAGGACGAGTCAGCTGCTAAGCTGGACAGGCAGTGGCAGCAAAAACATCCGGCGGACCTAATAAATGTCCTAGGCAGGCCACAGTTTGAGGACACCTGTCTTAGATAATAGTAATTGCCATAACCTATGACCCATAATAAATAGCAATTGATATAACCCATGAGCCAGAACAACATTTTAAATTCAAAAGTTAATCTCCAAATCAATTGCCCTAAACTACTCAAGATATATGCACTTTTAGGTTAAAGCTGAGGTTATAAAACAAGAATGGGAGACAGAGGTAAAGGTCACTTAGGATGTAAACTGCCCAGACCAGCTGTGTCATGTGGGCTCTTGCCCCACTGACTCCATCTTACTCTCACTGCGTGTGCTGTCATAGGCGCCTTTGTGAAAATTAGAAACACACCCCTTCCAGGTGCTTCGTGGTGTGACTCGGCCCCTGGGACTCAGCACACGGCTGGGTTGCAGTTCCACTTGCCTCCTTAAGCTGATGCCTGTGGGCAGTGCCAGCCACAAAACCATGGCTGCAGCCCTGCCCCACCAGCCTAGGGCTGGACACAAGGGAGGGCTGAGGCAGGGGGCCGGAGTTGGGGAGGGCAGAGGATGGTCAGTGTGTACAGCCTCCACGTGTGGGGGTCCCCACATGCAGGCTCTTTAACCACATCATTTCCTAAAGTGTCACAACTACCCAGTGAGGTGGATATTGGCATCTAAATTTTCTTTTTCTAAATTATGGAAAATTTCATATTCTCAGTGCTTCCATTTTCCCGTCTACCCAATGGGTGTATAATCCCAGCCGTTTTCTCAAACCTTGTTCTGAAAATCAAATGAGGCCATGGTGACTGAGGGTTCTGGAGAAAGACTTTAGAGCATCCTATAAATGTCAGGTTTTATACCGCTCTGATTGCTGGGTCCTCAAAGGTGCTTTCTGGGCCCTCTGTCTTGAGAAACTCCCCTCAGATTCACCCAGCCCCCTTCTTATACATGGGTGGGACAGAAGGTTCGTTTCCCCGCCAGGCTCCTGGCTTGGGGGTGCCTCCTCCCCTAACATCACTAGGCTGAGTCCGCAGTGATGGGGCGGGTGTTCAGGCGGGGACGAGTCACAGCCTGGCAAGGCCGCCTGGAGGGGATGACTTCACTGGCCTTTCCCGCTTCTCGTCTCTGTGACTGGCTTCACTGTTTCGTTTTTGGCTTTCTCTCTCCTTCTTGCAGCTGTGGCGACTGGGATTTAGGGCAAGTATGTGGGATCCCTTTTCTAATCCCTTTCAAATCCTGATTTAGCTGCAAAGTCCAGGAAGGGGGAAGAGAAGGAGGGAGGAGGGACTGGCCCTGGCTAAAGGCAGGAGCTCCGATTGTCTGAGGAACGCCACCAGGAATGCCCAGCTTCCACTCCCTGAGGCAGAGGCAAGAGGCCTCTCTTCTCATCGAATAGCCTCCTCCCCCAGAAACATGGAGGGATGAGTGTCATCTACAGACTCAAACCTTACAGCCTTCTGGCTTAGATGCTTAAGGCATAAGTATGGTAGTGATGGGGTTAGGGAGAGATTTCACATTTTCCCTTATCCAGTTTTAACTGTCCTTTGCTGAACTATGTCTTGATCAAATCCTTTTTTCTAGGCCCGGCATGTTGGTTCATGCCTGTAATCCTAGCACTCTGGGAGGTCGAGGTGGGTGGATTGCTTGAGGTCAGGAGTTTGAGGCTACTAAAAGTAGAAAAACTAGCTGAGTGTTGTGGCAGGCGCTTGTCCCAGCTACTTGGGAGGCAGAGGCAGGAGGATCACTTGAGCCCGGGAGTTTGAGGTTGCTGTGAACTATGATGGCATGGCACTCGACCCAGGGAAAACAGAGTGAGAGTCTGTCAAAAAAAGAAAAAAATCCATTTTTCTTCATTTCCACTGCTGAACAAGATCTGCATCCCCCTCTCAACTGGATTAGTGTAACAGCTGTTTGGGTCATCCACCTTGAAAACCACTGCCAGACTCAACTGGCTTTTTATTATATAGCTAAGTTGTGCAAGTGCTGCTAAGATCCCCCATCCCCAGAGGCATCCTACGAATTCCTCAGCCCAAATTGAAAGCTTCAGGCTATCCCTCCACCTAATTCCTGCTCCAAACTCCTAATATTCCCCTCTGTTTCCAGGTCTCCTCAGTGATTCTGTTACTCACCTCATTCATTCCATCTTGGGCTTGGCTTCATGTCTTCTTTCCCTCCAGTCAAAACGCATAAGGCCAGCTCGTGTCCATTCCTGTGACCTCAGCCCACTAATATCCCTATCCCCTTAACGTCTCTTGTCAGAACGCCATGGTTTCTTACTGGATATTCTTTCATATTCCCATTAGTTAAGTCTGGACCGTGTCCTAAGCTTCTTTTATATTCTCTGCAGTGCCAAGTTACACGTGGTAAATCATAAAATAAACTTGACCTTGGTCAGGTATTTGCCCATCTAAAAACTGCATTGGTGACTTTCTAGAAACTAATCTGTTTATTTATCTTGCAAAAAGAAATCCCGTTTGTGCCCAATAGTCACAACCTTCCAGCCATGCACATACACACCCTGATAACTTTCCTGAGTCAGGAGGAAAACTGGTGAAGCCTGAGCCCCAGGATTCCCAACAACAGCCAATCTGGGTCCTTAACTCTGTTCTAATGTGTTTGGCCTCTCCTCTTTCCCCAGAAAGCACCTGTGAGAACAAGAGGGCAGACCTGGTCTTCATCATCGACAGCTCCCGTAGCGTCAACACCCATGACTATGCGAAGGTCAAGGAGTTCATCATGGACATATTACAATTCTTGGACATTGGTCCTGATGTCACCCGGGTGGGCCTGCTCCAGTATGGCAGCACTGTCAAGAATGAATTCTCCCTCAAGACCTTTAAGAGGAAGTCCGAGGTGGAGCGTGCCGTCAAGAGGATGCGACATCTGTCCACAGGCACCATGACGGGTCTGGCCATCCAGTACGCCCTGAACATTGCATTCTCAGAAGCAGAGGGGGCCCGGCCCTTGAGGGAGAATGTGCCACGGGTCATAATGATTGTGACAGACGGGAGGCCACAGGACTCAGTGGCTGAAGTGGCTGCAAAGGCACGGAACACAGGCATCCTAATCTTTGCCATTGGCGTGGGCCAGGTGGACTTCAACACACTGAAGGCCATTGGGAGTGAGCCCCACGAGGACCATGTCTTCCTGGTGGCCAACTTCAGCCAGATCGAGACCCTGACTTCTGTGTTCCAGAACAAGCTATGCAGTAAGTCCCACCCCTCTGTGGCTCTTCTAGGGGAGTCACTGGATTCATTCAAGGGCTCTTTCTGAGCTTTCATGTCCCATGTTTTGTGCTGCCAGTGGGTGTTTAGCAAAGGCCAACATAGACACAGAGTGCTCTTGGGGCTTACACTTTGGCCAAGGAGACAGATATTAAGTATCTAATTGCACAAATAAATGAGTAACTACAGGTGGGACAGTGTAATAATGGAGGAAGAATTCAGGACATGATGGAGGGAACAACCCCAGGACCCAGTATAGGCCAGGGTAGTTGGGCAATTGCCCTGGGGAGGGGGCATATAAGCCCTAACTGCAGAAGGAGTAGGGTGGATAGACAGTTTCCCTCCAGCACGCCGAGCTGCCCTAGAATTCCCTAAGTTGGAATTTGTGAGTTGGAGGAGGGCCAGGGATGGGAGGGCATCAGTACCAGTAATGTCTCCTTGGGTGGTGTGGAATTTCAAGGCGTTTTGCCCCATGGTGGTGTTAGCAGTGGATACTTTCTCAACTGACAAAGAGGCCCAGTGTATAGGGAGCACCAGGCTGTGGTCCTGGCAGCTTCCCACCTGTTGGGCTTGCAGGCCTCCCTCCCACCCACCAACTTCAGCAGGAAGATGCCTCCCCAAGTCCTTGAACTGCGTTCTTTGTAAGCGTTCCCTTCCCCCTCTCACTTTCTAACCCTCTTCACCATGAGGCTTCCCTCTCCCTTCCTTCCCACACTCTTCCTGGGTACCTCTGCTCCTGGCTTCTGCCCCCACTTTTCTCATCAGGGCAACTTGCTTTTCTCCTTTCTCCCCATTCTCCTCCCTCTCACAGCTGCCTTCTTGTCCCCTCCTCCAGGAGGGTAGGCCCCCAGGGTGCCAACCCAGGAAATGTGCATCCCAACCTGATAGACAGTGTCCTGTCCTGCCTTGTCCACCCTCAGTGGACGCTCTCCAGCGACCATGAATCTGTGATGGAGAAATAAAAGGAAACATCTGTTTTGAAATGACCAGTCTTCCCTGGTATGTGTGTGGAGGATGAGCGTAAGAACCAGTCTCCTCTCCAGTTCTGCAGGAGGGGGAACCTGCCCCCCCAGGGGCTCTTGTGACCAGTTCTCAGAATGTGACAAAACCTAGATCTCCACAATCTGGACCTCCGAGGGGGAAGAACAGTGTGCCTTTGGTGTGTCAAACAAAATCCCCTGCTGAGAACTAACCTCAAAGAGCAGAGACCCTGATTGTTCCTGACTCCACAGTCAAAAGATTTATTTTTAAAAAGTCAATGCCATGAAGAAAAATAACTTTTTTCTTTGCGATGCCACTTGGACAGTGTTCCCCAGTGCCGTTTCCCTGGCACTGCAGAGGGGCTGTGCTGTGGTGTGCTGTGGCCTAAGTCAACGGGGAACTTCAATCAGTGGAACATACTGCAAACGTTTTTAAGGTTTATGACTTTAAATGACTTCTGCAGAATTTATATTCTCCCTTTCCTGGAAATATTAAAAGAGAAATTGGTTCTGTAACAGATTTGACAGTTTATTCACTTGTGCCGGGAAATTTTAATGGAGGAGTTCCTTTGTAAGCACTCTGGCTATATCAGTCAGTGGAAAGAGATGATAAAGCTGTGGGAGCTATGCAACAGGACTGACCCCATGCAGCTGAACGTGGACTTGTCCACTCAAGACCCTTCTCTGTGTGCTTTATGGCAAGGCAGCAAAATTAAAAGGCAGTTTGGATTTTTTTTTTTTTCAGAGTTTCACTCTGTCACTCAGGCTAGAGTGCCATGCCATCAGCCTACCTTATAACAACCTCAAATTCCTAGGTCCAAGCAATCCTCCTTCTTCAGCCTCCTGAGTAGCTGGGAGTATTGACACCCACCACAACACCTGGCTAATTTTTCTATTTTTAATACAGATGGGTCTGGCTCTCGTTCAGCCTGGTCTTGAACTCCTCAGGTCAAGGGATCCTCCCACTTTGGCCTCCTAGAATGCTAGGATTACAGATGTGGCCCATGATGCCCAGCCTGGCAGTTTGTAATTTTTTTTCTCCTCTATTATCAGTTGTAATCTGGAAGCTCTAAGAAAACACCGGAATTATTTCACTGATTCCTGTGACCTGCAAAATGATTCTCCCCAGGCATCCCCATCCACTCTAGGAGCCGCTGCTGCTCTCTCCCCGCACCACCTGGCTCTGCTGCGCGAACTCATCTACTGTCTTGAAAGGCTGAAGAGGCCCCAGGGCCTCTTTATCAACCGCACAGTAAAGACCGCAGGAACTAACATTTATAAATCACTCCCCTCACGTTTTTGCATTTGATCCTCACGAAAACCAGGGGAGTCAGACTGCTCGATACTATCACTCCCTTTTCACAGGTCTGTTCGCCTCTTAAGTGAATCGTCCACAAACATACAGCCAGGAGGTGGTTCTGATTCCACATCTCTTGCTCATTTCATTCTTCTGTGTGTCAGGAATTATAAATCCCTCCTTTCAGGTAAGCCTTTTCTGATGGCAAGCCCTGCAGTGCGGCCTTGTAGGGAATCCTGGCTGGCATCCCCCTGAAATAGGTGAAACTCTGAAGGGAGCCTTTGTAGGAGGCGGTGCAGATGCGGACTGCACAATGCTAAGGGGGTTACATATCTGGAGTTACATATCCTTTCTAAGCCTCAGTTGTCCCATTTGTAAAATGGGGATTTTATGTGCAGAGAGATGTGTGAACCGGAGTTACAAACTGTGGAGCCCTATTCGGTGTCCACTGTGTTGTGTGTTGCTGCTGTCAGGTACACTGAGGACCGACGGGCTAGGCAGGTGGCTTCAGTTTGGACCTGCACTCAAATGACCAAACAACAGTGATGAGCATCTTCCAAGCTGCAGATGACATCGCTGGGGTTTTGGAAGTCTTGTTCATTCCTTAAACATTTATTGAGAGCTATGCCCTGATAATAGTGAATCTTGTCCTTTCTTGGTACTTTTTATCTATTATTCTATTTAATACTTAAAACTGCCTTTTGAGGCAGATACTATTATTACAATTTTTTTTTTTTTGGACAGGATCTTTCACTCTGTTGCCCAGGCTGGCCTCCTGGGCTCAAGCAATCCTCCCACCTCAGACTCCTGAGTAGCCAGGACTACAGGTGTACACCACTGCATTGGGCTCTATTGCCCCCATTTTGCAGAAGTGGAAATTGAGGCTTAGAAAGGCTATGTAACTCCAGATGTCAGAGTTGGAGATTGAGCGCCTTGTCTCTTACCCTCCACATCTCAGGCCAGTGGAAAGACGTTCTTGTTCCATAGCTGTGGGACATTTGCTATACAAAGTGTGCACTGCAGAGGCTGCAGAGAGTCACCTGGGACTGTGGGATGTTGAGCTGAGGAATGCCAGGGCATACGTAGGGGCTCTAGGAGAGTTTTGACGAGGAGGTGATAAAATAATGCTAACAGATTGATATTAACATATACATGTGTTGTTTTGAGCTGTTAGCATATGTTGAGTCATTGTATTCATATAACCTATGAAATAGGTGCTCTTATAATTTCCATTTTACAGAGGAGGAAATTGAGAGCCAGAGAGGTTAAGTAGCTCGTCTAAGGTCATGCAGCCGAAGTGGTGGAGCTGAGACGTGAGCCCAGGAATTCCATATGCAGAACTGAAAAGCCACGCTGAGCCAGCAGATTGGAGGAGACAGGCAGGCTCCAGGTGTGTAGGTACTGCTCCAGGCAGTACCTTCATCACACAGTGAGGAACTGATGAGCTCCGGAGCTGAACTGCTTGGGGTGAGAGTCCTGGCTCTGGCTCTCTCTGACTGTGTGGCCATGAACCTGGATACAGTGGCGGCTTTATGCCCATGGGCAGTGACTTCCTGTACCAGCCACAGCAAAGGGAACCCTGAAGCTAGATTCTCAGGCCACCGCTGAGACAACCAGAGAGTTGGAATCCGGATGCCCTGTGAATTGAGGACTTGTCTATAGATGACCAAAGCCCACGCATCCTGCGGTCCACCATTTTTGACACACAGTGACAGAACATTGAATCCAAGGGCTGAAAGCACTGTGCCTAGAGTTCTGGTGATCATAGTAACTGGGCAGGACTGCTTTAATTATCCTCTGCTTTATCAGCTGCCCAGAGGTTAATTTCTTGATATTTGAGAGCTTGGAGCCAAGCACTTCTTACTCTAATAGTTCCACCCCACCCTGGCCATGCAGAATTTAAGGCCCTAATAGTGTTCTTAGGACACACCCTTCATCGACTGACCTGGGCAAAGTCCCTGCTGATTGCACCTATTGGAGGCCCTGTGGTGAAGTGGGGAGGCCAGGCTGACTCCACAGTGCTGAGTCTGCCTACTCAGTCATTGTTCCTTCCAAGACCTCCAGGCAGCCTTGCCACGGCGATTACACCTTTAGACATTCATACAATCACTAAAAACATCTATGTCCTTATTTCCTAGTCACATAATCCAACCCCTCTAATGTCTTAGTCTGCTGAAGAGCTATTTCTACTCTGAACAGCTTTTCCTACTCTGAACGCAAAGCCCTGGCTGAGTGTAAGCCCAGAAGGCTTTCTGAGAAATGAGGTTACTGGGGAGACCAGATGCTCAGAGAGTCACTCAGTGCTGGTCCTTAGAGTTCTACAGATGGGAAAGTTTTATTTTATTTTAGTAAAGATGGTAGGGATTCTTTCCAGTTGAAAATGTTGGAAATTCAACTTGACCTAGCTTTAAAAGGGGGAAAGGGATTGTGTTGTATTATTCCCGGCAACGAGGACGGCAAGAGTAAGGGAGGTCCCATCTTTCCTCCCCTCTGCTTTGCTCCCTCTGGGGTCCTTGGGCAGGAGGCCTGTGAGTCCCTAGGGTCACTTGCTCCCTTCACTCAGGCCTAGTTCCTAAATGCCAATAAAGGACTCTGGTTGTCAAACCCTGGACCAACCAACAGTGGCCAGGAGTGGAGCTGCCGCAGACCCCCCATGGCAGCTCCCATAATCACCAGGCATTTGAAGTGAGAAGGTAGGACAATGTCTAGAAAAAGGGGGGTACTGAGGGTCCGTAGAGACCATGCAAGGCTTTATCCTGCAGGTAAAGAAATAGACCTGAAAGAACCACCTGACTCACTTGAACTTCCCTCACTTGTTCAAGGTGGAGGGAACTGAATACAGGTCTGTTGGCCCCTGACCAAAACTTATTCCATTACTCCAGACTGTGGTCTCCGAGCTCTGATTTTTTTTATGGTGTGTGGCTAAAATAAGCCTCAGTGACAGCTGTCACTCCGAAACCCTATGCAGAGGTTCTTTTACTTTCCTCATTTGTCAGATGAATGAGAAATTAAGTCATTCATGGAAGGTCATAATATGTTGCAGACTGGCTCAGCACCTGTAGCTCAAGAGGCTAAAGCACCAGCCACATACACCAGAGCTGGCAGGTTCGAATCCAGCCCGGGCCTGCCAAACAACAATGACAACTACAACCAAAAAATAGCCAGGCGTTATGGTGGGCGCCTGTAGTCCCAGCTACTTGGGATGCTGAAGCCAGAGAATTTGCTTAAGCCCAGGAGTTGGAGGTTGCTGTGAGCTGTAATGCCACGACACTCTACCCAGGGTGACAGCTTGAGGCTCTGTCTCAAAAAAAAAAAAGAATGTTGCAAACTATGAGCTTTCAGATGGCCTGTCTCTAGGATCTGTCCTCTTCCCTGCTGTGGTCCCTGCTGCCCACATCTACTGATTTCCTCTTTTGTCTGTCAGGATCTCAGTGAGAATACAGGCACCAGGTTCATCACGTGGGCCTCCCCCCGGTGGGCACCTGCCACGTAGACTCCAGGCTTATTTCATTCTGGAGGAAGATAGTGACCCGCTGTGAGTTCATCAGGGATGCCCTCTGCCCCTTTGCTCCTCTGCAGTGCAGGAGAAGAGAGCCTTCCAGGATGCAAAGCAAATGCAAATTAAAAAGGAGATAATGATATATTTTTCCTCATAGGATTATCAAAAACTTAAAGTTTGACTTTACTAAGTGCTGAAGTTTTGAGGGTGTGGGACTCCTCACTTTTGTTATTGTGAATGTGAGCCGTTTTGGAAAGCCATGAGGACACGTCTATTTCAACTGAGACCCAGTTCTAGAGAAACAATGCACATGTTCCAGAATGTTCCTCACAGCATTGTGAAAGTGAAACATTGAAATCTACCCAAAAGTTGACCAATGAGGAAAGGGTTAAGTAAAATGAAGAATAGTCAAATGACCAATTGATAAGTCAACGGGGAGGAATAAACTAGATGTAAAGTATTTAGTCAAATCTAAGATATGGCCAATTGCCATTATTTGGGATAATTGTGTTCTATAAATAGTCCCTGCAAACTCTAAATTAGTGAATCCTGAACTGTTCCTCTTAGGGGAAATCAATATTCTGGTCACATTTTTGTCAACCGATGGACACATAGTCTTGTTTTATGTGTGTTTCTGTTGAGAGACATCTTGTCTGATGTGTATTTTTGATTCATTATGGAACTAAGTCACAGCCAACAATGCACTTGAATGAAGCTCGTTTTTCCTGTGAGGCACGTCACAGCCTTCCTACCTTTAGCAACACCAGATAGTGCTTCACCATTTTAAGCAGCAAAATCCCTGACAAAAAGTACAAAACTGGAAAGGCCATGGCACAAAGTAGACTGCAAAAAGGACTCTTGTTTACAGCGTGAGAGCTGAACCCAGAAGGCAGAGTGCCATCTTGTTCAACCTCAGCTGGGAACATCTGTGTCAGGCTGCACATTTTTTGCCACTCTGAGCCTGTCCAAAGTGTTGTGAATATTGACTTGGAGTTACAAATAAATTTCAGTGAGGAGGCAAATTCACAAGTACCAAATCTGTGAATAATGAGGATCAACTGTCCCTGTCTTCCCATTTTAACACCTCCAATATTAGAGTGCATCCTAGATTCCCTGAAATAGTGTGTCTATCAGTGTGGATAGAATCTGGTTGAGTGAAAACCAAGTTGAAGATATATACAGGATGAACTGACGGATTAAAATAAAACAAAACGCCATCGTGCTTTTCTCTTGCTGGAAAATGGTTAATAGGTTCCTCAAGTATTCCCTGGGCACTGGGCGGTGTTCTCAGCACTTTACCATCTTAACTAACTTAATCCTCACAGGGCCCTTGTGAGGTAGGTGCTATTTTTGTCCCCTTTTTATATAACGAGGTTAAGAAAATTGCCCCACCCCCCCCAAGATGTTTATGTCACCCTGAAGTAAAAAGGCTGATGGGATTTATTTATTTATTTATTTATTTGAGACAGAGTCTCACTCTATCAGCCTGGGTTAGAGTGCTATTGTGTTGTCATAGCTCACAGCAACCTCGAACTCTTGGGCTCAAGAGATCCTCTTGCCTCAGTCTCCTGAGGACCTGGGACTACAGGCACCATCGCCAGCTGGTTTTTCTCTTTTTAGTAGAGACAGGGTCTTGCTTTTGTTCAGGCTGGTCTCGAACTCCTGAGCTCAAGGGGTCCTCTCGCCTCAGCCTCCCAAAGTGCTAGGATTACAGGTGTGAGCCACCATGCCTAGCTGACTGATTGGATCTAATCTACAAACTTTCTTAGTGTTATTTGCAGCCTAATGAGAACTAAAACACAATCATGAGCAGAGCCTGTGGCTCAGTGAGTAGGGTGCCGGCCTCATATACCGAGGGTGGTGGGTTCAAACCTGGCCTGGCCAAACTGCAACAAAAAATAGCCAGGCATTGTGGCAGGCACCTGTAGCCCCACTTACTTGGGAGGCTGAGGCAAGAGAATCGCCTAAGCCCAAGAGCTAGAGGTTGCTGTGAGCTGTGATGCTATGGCACTCTACTGAGGGCAACAAAGTAAGACTCTGTCTCTAAAAAAAAAAAAAGAAAGAAAGAAAAAAGAAAACACAATCATAAATTCAGAATAATACATCCTAAAATGTATTGTTATGAAATAAAACAGTTTTAATGATTTGTCCACCGTATCTTATGTTGACACAAGGAGACTTAGGATGGATTTCATCAGTAGCTGAGTTTTTCTAAGCCCTGGATTAGTGGAATTGTTCTCAGCTTTTGAGAGCCCCTTTTCATTTAGCTTCTTTACAGTATATTTCTACATATAGACATCTTTTTGTTTTTGAGAACACTTGCATAGCTTGTTCTGTTTATGCCAATGCTTATTAATTTTAAATGTGGTCAAGTTGCATTACAGTGAATAAGGTCATAAATTAAGATGAAAAACAATGAAAATTTTATGAGCTTCACACAGACTTACGCAAGAACCAACGTATCTGAAAGCTGAGGCACTTCAGAAATGAAATGCAGAAATATTTCAAATTGAGACAAAGCTAATGGAAACATGAAACATGAATGCATTTTTATGCCAAAATTTTTTGTGTACTTCTGCATATTAGAAAAATCACATTATGGGCGGTGCCTGTGGCTCAAGGAGTAGGGCGCTGGCCCCATATACCAGGGATAGGGGGTTCAAGCCCGGACCTGGCCAAAACTGAAAAAAAAAAAAAAAATTCACATTACTCTTGAGATTTATGATCCTGAGAAACTGTTGGTTCTTTAACACATCCTTGTTTATCTAACAGCTTTTCTTGCAACCCCATTGTTACTTACTGAAAATCCACAATTCAGCCAAAGTCCCGTATCACATCAGCAAACTGTTCTGATCCCTTTGCCCACCAAATAGGTATTATTAAGTTGAGCTGGAAATTTCTATTTCTGTAGATCAAAAATAATTGGGTGTCAGCACTTTCATACGGTTCAGCCTAACACCACTTCCCCTTGACCTTACATGGCTCTGTACCCATATGTTGCTGATGCATTTGTCTGGATCCATCTTATCTCCCTGAGACTGTGAACCCCCTTGAGGGGAAGGACTGCAGCTTGGTTCTCTTTGGGTACTGCCCTCTTCTTTACAGAGTAGGCTCTGAATCAATGTCTGCTGGGTGGAATGAAGTTAGGGAAGGCATCGTCATTCACTGACCTTCCTGTGTCTTCCCTTTCAGTGGCACACGTGTGCAGCACCCTGGGGCACAACTGTGCCCACTTCTGCATCAACACCCCTGGCTCCTACGTCTGCAGGTGCAAACAAGGATATATACTCAACTCGGACCAGAAGACTTGCAGAAGTAAGATTGCTTTGATATTTGTACTCCCCTTCTCTTCTCTCTTCTTTTGCCTGGGCTCAGTGTAAACATCTGTGGTCCCTCACCCAACCCAGTTTCCATTGTGGGCCATCAGGAAGAATGTGAAGACCAGTGGCGCCCATCTTCTCAGAAGTAGCCACCTCAAGTGCATGAGCTGGTCTCCTTTACCTCTAAGCTTGTTCTTTAGGGGGAATGAATGAAGAGTTTTCTCATTCATCTTTATTAACTGTACCCTAAAGAGTTGTTTCCATATTTTATTCTCTTCTCTAAAGCATGGACTTGGGATGAGTAATGACATTAACTACAAATGATTATTTAGGTTTTGTTTAGAGGTGTGCAGGGATCCAGTTGCTTTGGTGAGGGACACTTCATTGATCTCCTAAATTTAAAAAAAGAGTAAATAGATATAAAGTATTAGAGCTCACATTCTGTTTTATCGCCAAGCTCCAAAGACTAGGCAATATACTGATATTTGTGTCCATACAAAGTAATCCTTCCTTTAAAGGAGAGAATTACCCATCTGTCGAGTATTTTGCCCCCCTTTTTAAAATTGTGAGTGAAGCTCCTGTGTTAACTTTCAACCAGGCCACTAAGCAAGGCCTCAGGAAGAGTGGCCCACAAGGAGGTGCATAAAAACTCAGCTAATCTGACGTGTAGCCCATGCAATGCAGAATTGTCATTGCACCGCATGGTACGCAATTAGCATTAATGAAAAGCAGTTTGCTGGCTCGGCGCCTATAGCTCAACCGGCTAAGGCGCCAGCCACGTACACCTAAGGTGGCGGGTTCGAATCCCCAGCCCGGACCCGCCAAACAACAATGACGGCTGCAACCAAAAAATAGCCGGGCGTTGTGGCGGGCGCCTGTGGTCCCAGCTACTTGGGAGGTGGAGGCAGGAGACTCGCTTGAGCCCAGGAGTTGGAGGTTGCTGTGAGCTGTAATGCCACGGCACTCTACCCAGGGGGACAGCTTGAGGCTCTGTCTCATAAAAAAAAAAAAAGCAGTTTGCACAATGGCTGTAATTAGTCCATTTTCCCCCTTACTTTTCAGTTTTAGGGTCTAGTGGTTGGCTGGAGGCTTCCTGGTCCCCCAAGATTAGGTGACATCTGTTTGACCCTCCAGTTCTGTGGCCTATGAAACTCCAGGGGGCTTTGTTCTTAGGCTTCTCCCAGCCCGCAGAATGCAGCCTGAGTCCTCCTCATCTTCTACTTGAAGATCTGAAAAGATCTTCCACTTTTTCAGTTTCCACAGCAAAATTCACTTCCTCCAAACGCTCATGGGTTTAAAAGAATTGACTGAAGAACAGGTGGAGCTCTGAGGGGTCACCTCACGTGCTGCTCAGGGAACAACCTAGAAATCTCTTTTAGATGTCCCCCAATTCAAGTGCCCTTCCTCCCGAGGGTGCTTCTCTGCAGAGTGCTGCCCTGTCCTGCCCTTTGTAGGAGCTGGAGGAACCACTCTCCTTGTCTCAGCCCTAGTGGTTGACTGGGATCTGGGAAACTGCTGATGTTCATTTTCCGTGGGCTGGCCCCACCACGCCAGAGGAATTCTGACACTAGTGAATACAAATAAAAGGCTCCCCCTGGCTTCATGAGCAAGGCTTCCCTGTGCACCAGGGTTTGCTGGGCCTTGCCAGGGCCCACCACGGGCACCCATGTCCCTGGGCTCTCTGGAGTGATGCTCTGGCCTTGGCTCCCTCCTGCCTGGGACTATGGCACAGAAAAGCGTGAGGCAAAAACTGCCCAGGCTTGAGACAGGCTGACAGGGTGGAGGACAGGGAGGCCCAAGCAGAGGAAGGACGGTGCTTAGGGCAACATCAGTAACTCAGAATCAGGCAGAGAGGTAACTCCTGGGCCTCCACTTCAGAGATCCCGAGTCTACAGATCTGGAGTTCAATGGCAGATGCTGCCACACTTGGAGATTCACAGGCCTAAGCCAGCGAGGGGCCCCAGTAAGGGGTTTGGCAGAGCTCTGCTGTCCCATCTGACCCAGCCTCTAGTGACCCTCACACGGTCAAGCTGTGTTTACCTTCAGTGCCAGGCTTGGCTTAATACATGTGCCTAACCCTAACCCTAACCCTCTCTTAGAGAAGAAGATAATACTAATAACTCTTCTGCTTCCTGAAAGAGGTGGCCAGTGGCCTTGGGGAAAGAGCAGGGCCTGTACAGATCTGAGTCCTGACATTTCCACATTCCAGTGGGGGCTGTCTCTCCTGAGCTGGTTTTTCAAAGTCCTGGGCTCTCAATTTCCTCCCTCGTAAGATGGGAAGAGTGGTAGTGAATCAAAACCTATCTCACTGATAGGTGCTTCTTGGCCCTGTTTTTGGTCTAGGGGACAGTTAAAGGCTGTGCAAAGGGGAATCTGGCAGGGACCTGTCCCTGCTAACACTGACAGGAACGCACTGTGGGCCTGGAAAGCAACAAGACACCGCTATGTACATTTCTTTTCTCGTCCTGGGAGTAGCTGGATGATCTCCAGATGGAGAGGAATGTGGGTTACACCTCCTCGCTGAAGCACCTCTCAGCCCCTAAGAAGTGCTTGCCATTCATTCTTCCATATACTCGTTGATCGCTTCATTTATTTTTTCATTTACCCCATGTTTTGGGGCATATCAGATATGCCAGGCAGCACACAAAGTACTAGAAATAAACGAATGAATAAAACACAATGCTCCTTCTCTTATGCAGCTCACATTCTTGCCTGAGAGTGAATCGAATAAATAACTGAGGTAGCTAACAGTGACGGCAGGCAGGCCCAGCTCGGTGCGCAGCACCAGGGTCAGGTCTGAGTACAGCCACTTTGTGTTTACTAGGTGCCTAGAGCTCTCCTGAGCGCTTTGTATCTGTTATCTCATTTAGTTCTCACAGTGAGCTCTTTTTTTTTTTTTTTTTGTTATTTGTTTGTTTGTTTTTGAGACAGAGCCTCAAGCTGTCCCCCTGGGTAGAGTGCCATGGCATCACAGCTCACAGCAACCTCCAACTCCTGGGCTCAAGCGAGTCTTCTGCCTCAGCCTCCCAAGTAGCTGGGACCACAGGCGCCCGCCACAACGCCCAGCTATTTTTTGGCTGTAGCCGGCATGGTTGTTTGGCAGGCCTGGGCTGGATTTGAACCCACCACCTTAGGTGTATGTGGCTGGCACCTTAGCCACTTGAGCCACAGGCACTGAGCCACAGTGAGCTCTTACAGTAGGTTTTATCACTCTCATTTCACAGATGAGAAAAATAAGGAACAAAAAGATTAGATAGTTTATTCAGGGTCACATGGCTAGTACCATACGCAAACCAGAATCTAAATTTTGTTATGTCTTAGCTCTTAGCCACTGCTCAATACTGTCCCATGGTTTCTGAGGGCCACCTCATGGCAGCAGGGCAAGCCTTCCACTGGAGAACCTTCTCCAAGCCCAGGAGGACAGACAGGTTTCACAGTCCTTGAATCCTGTAGAGACTTGGAACAAATTCACTAGGACTAATATTCAACTAATTGTTGTTTCCCCAAGTCTGCTGCCAACTGCTATGCTACTGTCAATTGCCCAAAACGATTGTGGGAGGACCTTTTCTGCAGTTGCCTTCAAATAGGCATGCGCACACATGCTATAGATACACTCTACGTATATTCCCACCACTTTCATTTGTACTTTTCCTGTGTGGAGAGAGGGAGCAGACAATTGATCCGTAGATTATTTGAATGGTAATGGACCATCTAGCTTCCTCTCCCATACCCTTTCAGATTTCTGTACCCTTCTGGAGTCCCAGATGGTTCTTGAGAACTAGGTTGTTTCAAAGCACCTGGATCTCATGTCCATATAGCCTGGATCTGTGGCTGAGTTGAAACCCTTGTCTCTAGAATTTCTACTTACAATCCTATTTCTCCCATCTAAAGCCATATACCAAAACATTATTTTTCTAAATCCAAATAAAAAAAAGAGGAAGCCCTCCAATTATTGAAGAGTGTCATTCCCATACAACCTACTATCAACTTTCTCTTATTAAGGGAAAAAGGCCATCTTTAGGTCACCTCATTGGGGTTTCTTCACTGTCCAGGTATCCCTCTTATGAAGGATGGACACAAGTGCCTTTCCATTCAAAGACTAGATCACATATAATCTTACCTTCTATTGCTTCTTGGTCTTTTGGTTAAGGTTAAGTGTAGACTATTACCTGCCAAGCTCTGCCCATATGGGCAATCTTGAATGTGTTGGAGGTCAACATTGTGGATTCTCTGCCTTTCAGAAGGTCTTCCCTATCCAATACCATTATATGACATGTATAGGGTGACCAGACGTCCTGATTTTGGCGGGACAGTCCAGCTTTTCAACAATTTGTCCCGAGTCCCGCAGCGTTTTTAAAAAGTCCCGATTTTTGGAAAGAATGCACGAATGGGCTGGAGAACAAGAAGGGAATGTATGGTTTTCGGCTGCCATATGACTATTTCGCTAGGATATGAGTTTTATATTATTTTTGTTAATTTTGTAATGTTAAACTGTAATAACAAAAAATTGCTGAGAAGTGACTATTGAGAACTGCTTATCAAAGTTTGCATTGTTGTCAGGCCCTGCCCCGCCCCTGCTCCGCCCCTGCTCCACCCCCCGCTCCGCCCCCTGGCCATGTTGTCCCGCCTCACAGATGTTGAAATCTGGTCACCCTAGACATGTATGCAAAATCATTAGCATAATGCTAGAACAATAGACGTTTATGTTCTTTCCTTCTCATATTTAAAAAAATAGTGGAAAAGCCTCACGAAACAAGCCCTTCTTTTTTTTTTTTTAATTTTTTTTTTTTTAGGGTTTATTTATTATTTTTTGTTGCAGTTTGGCCAGGGCTGGGGCATGAACCCATCACCCTCGGCATATGGGGCCGGCACCCTACTCCCTGAGCCACAGGTGCCACCCAAATGAGCCCTTCTTCACACGCCTATTCCCCCCTTGCCATTCCCTTCCCTTTGAATTATTTTTCCACTAACAAGAACTTTATCTTGTTCCTTTTTCTTTCTTTCTTTTTTTTAATAAGGAACTTTTATTTCCCTTCTAGAATATTTAATCTATCTGGAAGATAATGAAAAGGCAACATGTAGAAAACTTCATGGGCGGTGCCTGTGGCTCAAAGGAGTAGAGCGCTGGCCCCATATGCCGGAGGTAGCAGGTTCAAACCCAGTCTTGGCCAAAAAAACCCACAAAACTTCATTTGGCAGAAAACATACACTGTCTTGTCCAGCTTAAATATTTTTTTTCCTCTCTCAAGAACCATACCAAATGCATTTCACTGCTTTCATTTTTTGGAAATTTTCCTGACATTATTTTTCCCAAGCTATGTAAGTGACTTAGTAGCCTTTAATGTTAGAGTTTAAACAAGGAGAATGACCCAGAAAAATAGTCACATTATTAGAGAAAGGAAAACCACCATTCCTTATGGATTTAGATGCAAAAATTACTAATAAAATTTTTGCAGATGGAATCCAACAATATATAAAGATTAATTTAAAATGTATTCTTCAAAATATAAGAGTGGACACTATTAAATATTGAGACCAAGAGTATCCAACCTGCGGCCTGCCAACTACATTCAGATTATTTGAGGCTTGTTTTGCTTATCTGTGGTGTCAGATATCATCAAAATTATGCACGGACTTTTTTTTGTGTTCATCAGTTTTTGTTAGTGTTTGTATTTCTAATGTGTGGCCTAAGACAACTCTTATTCTTCCAATGTGCAGCACACACACACAAAAAAATGTTGGGCACACTTGAGATGAAAATGTAGAAGAAAAATCTTGGTGACCTTGAGTTTGGCAAGGTATTTAAATAGTACTCAAAAAGTACACAAAAGAGAATTTTACAAAGAGGTGGCCAACATGTAAAGAATATTTTGTAAAATTTTTGCAATGAATATTTTGTAAATAAAGGCACATTTAGCTACAATTTCCCATTTTCCCTATGTATGGAGACTTTATGGGTGACTTTTGGGATACTCTGTACATTGATACCAAATGGAGATTATTCTAAGAATGCAAGGTTGGTTTAATATTAAAAAAAATTAATCAATTGGGTGGTGCCTGTGGCTCAAAGGAGTAGGGCGCCAGCCTTATATACTGGAGGTGATGGGTTCAAACCTGGCCCCGGTCAAAAACTGTAAAAAAAAAAAAAAAATTAATCAAATAATTTGTGATATTAATAGACTAAAAAAAGAAAAATCATACATCTTCTCAGATGCAGAACAAGCATTGGATAATACCCACTACTCATTCATGATTAAAAGAAACTCTTAGCAAACTACGAATAAAAGAGAAATACTTCAACCTGATAAATAGCACCTATGAGAAAATCCACAGCTAAGATCATACTTAAGGGTAAAAGGCTAAATGATTTCCTCCTATGATAGATAACAAGACAGCATAAGGAACAAAACTCACCATTTCTATCATCATCATATTAGCGGGTTTATCTGGTATAATGATGAAAAAGAAATTAGAGGTCATATAGTTTGGGGAAATAGTAAAACTGTTTTGTTTTTTTTCTACTTTTTTTTTTGCAGTTCTCATTGTTTAGCTGGCCCAGGCCAGGCTTGAACCCACCAGCCTGGGTGTACATGGTCAGTGCCCTACTTGCTGAGCCACGAGTGCTGCCCAGTAAAATTGTCTTTCTGCACAGACTATGTGATTGTCTTTATGGAAAAGCTGAGGAATTGTCCAAAAAGCTACTGAAACTAACAATGAGTTTAGCAAGGTTGCAAGATAAAAAGTAAATATAAAAATTACTTTGTTCTTTCTGGGTGGTGCCTGTGGCTCAAAGGAGTAGGGTGCCAGCCCCATATGCCGGAGATGGTGGGTTCAAACCCAGCCCCGGCCAAAAACTGCAAAAAGAAAAAAAAATTACTTTATTCTTTCTATATATTAGCCACAAAAGTCAGATTTTTTTTTTTTTTTTGCAGTTTTTGGCCAGGGCTGGGTTTGAACCCACCACCTCTGGCATATTGGGCCACAGCCGTACTCCTTGAGCCACAGGCACCACCTTCAGCCACAAAAGTCAGAAATTGAGATTTTATTTTATTTATTTATTTGAGACAGAGCCTCAAGCTGTCACCCTGGGTAGAGTGCTGTGGCATCACAGCTTGCAGCAACCTCCAACTCCTGGGCTCAAGCGAGTCTCCTGCCTCCGCCTCCCAAGTAGGTGGGACTACAGGCGCCTGCCACAATGCCCAGCTATTTTTTGGTTGTAGTTGTCATTGTTTGGCAGGCCCGGGCTGGATTCGAACCCGCCAGCTCAGGTGTATGTGGCTGGCACCTTAGCATCTTGAGCCACAGGTGCCAAGCCAGAAGTTGAGATTTTAAAATACAATTTACAGTACCATAAAATATGTAAATAAGGGAAAAATTTAAAAGGTGTGTATGATCTATACATTGAAAAGTACAAACGACTTCTGAGATAAATTCAAAATGACTTAAATAAATGGGAGGGTATACCATACCATGGCTTGGAAAACTTAATATGGCCAAGATGCCAGTTCTTTCCAAATTGATTTATAAATTCAAGGTAATACCCATCAAAATTCTAGCAGACTTTTTTTTTTAGAAATTGACAACCTGGCTTGGCGCCTGTGGCTCAAGTGGCTAAGGCGCCAGCCACATACACCTAAGGTGGAGGATTTGAATCCAGCCCAGGCCCACCAAACAACAATGACAGCTGCAACCAAAAAATAGCTGGGCGTTGTGGCAGGTTCCTGTGGTCCCAGCTCTTGGGAGGCTGAGGCAGGAGACTCGCTTGAACCCAGGGGTTGGAGGTTGCTGTGAACTGTGATGCCACAGCACTCTACCCAGGGGGATAGCTTGAGGCTCTGTCTCAAAAAAAAAAAAAAAAAAAGAAATTGACAACCTGATTCTAAAACATATATAATAGCTGGGCATGGTGGCAAACATTTATAGTCCCAGCTACTCAAGAGGCTAAGGCAAGAGGGTCCTTTGAGCCCAGGAGTTGGAGGTTGCAGTGAGCTATGATAGAGCCACTGCACCCCAGCATGGGTGACAAAATGAGACCCTGTCTCTAAAATTAAAATAAAATAAGCAGCCCCCCCCAACAAAAAAAAACTAGAATAATCAAATGCAGTTAATTCTCATTATTCCCAGCATAAAATATGAGCATTAAATTAGTGAATACTGAATCATTTCTCCTAGAGGAAATACAGGATTAGGTTCCTGAGAGCTTGTGATCACAACATTCATCTCTTAATACATCACCTTATTTGATGTGTGTTTCTGTTTAAAGACATTTTATTGGATATGTATTCCTGATCATTAACATTGAACTTACAGCTGACAGCACTGTTATTCATGCTGAATGAAGCTTATCTTGCATACATATTTTTCCATAAGGTATATCACAGCCTTCTTGTACTTAGGAACACTAGACAGCTCTTCAGCACTACTCCTGGGGGCCATTTTAAACAGGGAGAACACCAATAAAAAGTACAAAAATGCAATAAAATGTAGCGCTAGATAGGCCACAGGACGAAAGCTGTTTACAGGACAAGAGCTGAAACATGAAGGCAGAACTTGGCTTCTTTAACCTTACCTGGGAAACGTGTATTGGGCAACTCAATTTTTTTTGTCATTTCTGCACATGTCCATGAATGGCTGAGAAAATGCCACCAGTATTGATTTTGGGTTTGAAGCAAATTGTAGTGAGTAGGCAAATTCACAAATATGGAATGTGTGAATAAGAGGATTGTCTGAAGCTTTGAAAAAGATAAAGCCGGAGGGCTTAAATTACCTGATTTCAAGACTAACTATAAAGCAATAGTCAGCTTGGCGCCTATAGCACAGTGGTCACGGTGCTATATACGGTGCTGTCGGCCACATAAACCCAGGCTGGCAGGTTCGAACCCAGCTGGGGTCAGCTAAACAACAATGACAACTGCAACAACAACAATAGCAAGAAAAACAGCCTGGTGGTGTGGTGGGTACCTGTAGTCCCAGATACTCGGGAGGCTGAGGCAAGAGAATTACGTAAGCCCAAGAGTTTAAGGTTGCTGTGAACTGTGATGCCGTGGCGTTACCAAGGGTGACATAGGCAAACACCCTATGTTACCAAGGGTGACATAGGCAAACTCTGTCTTAAAATAAATAAATAAAATAAAATAAAAATAAAGCAATAGCCATAGTGTTGGTGTGAAGATGGACATGTAGGTCAATGGAACAGAATAGAATATAGAAATAAGCTCTAATGTGTGTGGTGAAATGATTTTTGACAAAGGTAGAAAGGTTAAATAATTAACTTGGTCAAAATTAAAACATTCAGGGCAGTGCCTGTGGCTCAAAGGAGTAGGGTGCTGGCCCCATATTCCAGAAGTGGTGGATACAAACCTGCCCCAGCCAAAAACTGCAAAAAAAAAAAAAAAATTAAAACATTCACTCTCTTTAAAATACACTGCTACTAAAGTTAGAAAGCAAGCCACAAACCGGGATAAAATATTTCCAAAACGTATATTCAACAGAGAATTTAGAAATAAAGAATTCTAACAAGAAGACAAACAACCCATTAAAAATGGACAAAAGATTTGAACAGATACTAAACAAAACAAGACACACGGATGGCAAAGAAGCACATGAAGATTTGCCCTGTGTTATTAGCTATAGGGAAATGCAAAATGAAACCACAATGAGATACCTCTATACCGCCACTAGAATGGGTGGATTCTAAAATACTGGCCATCCCAAGTGTTGGCAGAGTTGGGATTTGCAATTCTTAGACACTATCGATGGTTATACAAGATGGTCCAGCCACTTTGCATAGCGGTTCAGCAGTTTCTTACACAATTACTTACCTACCATATGGCCCAGCTATTTCACCTTTAGGGATTGACTCAAAAGAAATGAAAATTTATGTCCAAATATTTGAACACAAATGTTCACATCAGCTTTCCTTGTAGAAGCCCCAGACTGAAAATAACCCACGTGTCCATCAGCAGGTGAATGGGTAACACACTGCGATACGTGCATACAGCGTCACACTGTTCAGTAGGAAAAGAATGCACTGTTGACACACACGGTGTCCTGGATGTATCTCAGAAGAGCCATGCTGAATGCAAGAAACCAGACCAAAAAGTACCTACCCATGTGATTTATATGAGATTTTTAGGCATCTAATCAGTAATGGCAGAGAGCAGATTAGCAGGTGCGAGAGGGGAGGGGAGAGGCAGGTGCAGGAAAATTTGGGGGTGACGACTGTGCTCATTATCTTGTGGTGATGACATAGTGATAGTGCCAGTTTATCCAGTTGTACAGTATAAATATGTGCAGTTTATTGTATGCTGGTTATACTCAGTAATGCTGAGCTACATTACTCAGAACAAGTTCAGAAGTAAGGTGTGCTAAGACAACATGCTACAAGAAAAAGAGCCAGGAAGCAAAGTTAGGCTGCCTTTCTGAAATAATTTGTTTGGCACATCAGTGTGAAATAAGAGAAGGAATGTAAACTGGGACAGATTATGGAGTGATCTGATTCTCAAGCTGAGTTCCAATCACGTCCTTTGTTGAGTAGAGGGAGCTGTCTACAGGGTGTCAAGGGCAAAACCACATTGTAGAAACTAGGGCTGCCAATAACGGTGCACTGGATTAGAAGTGGAGAGGGCGCGGAGACGCCATTCACTCATTCATTCAGTGAGTCAGTCCCTCGGGGTAGATTCTGCTCTGTGGGCCAGGCACCTGTGTAGGGTGTTTCTCAGATATTTGGGACCCAAGACACACTTAGATCTTTGCTTCACTTGTGACCGCCCCCATTGCATATGAAAGATGCAATCAGCATGTAATTCTAGTCAGTTCTGTCAATTCAGTGTATGTGTTTCTTATGCCCACAGAATTAATTAGGAAACCACAGCGACAATCTTAGCGCTGGGGAGGAGTCTATGCCATCCGATGAGTGGGGTGTGGGTGTGGGTGATAGTAATTGAGACTAACAGATAATTTCATAAGGAAATCTGGTTTTGAAGGCACATTCATGTATCCAGGAGGAAGCCCACCCACGTGGTACAGCTGGAGATGGAGGATTCACGTTCAAGGCAAAGGCCTGGGTGGGACATGCCTGGTGGTGGTCATTGACCCTGAAGATGGATGAAATCTTGGAGGGAGAAGTGGGTGTGGAAAGTGAAGGTCAGGGTGTGAGCTTCAGGGCAGCCCACAGTCAGAGCATGGAGAAGGGCAGAAGGGTGAACAAGCCCTCCTCACTCAGAGTAGCCGCCTGAGCTGCTCAATCAGCAGCAACACCCCCCAGCTGCTGCTGAGACCGCCATGAGCAGAGGGGGCTGCGCGCCCTGCAGAGCTGGGGAGATACAGTCATCCAGCCGCCTCTGCACCCTGGTTGCTGGGCTGGAGCTTAGAGATCATTACATGTAATTTGCTTACCCTTGGGCTGTGCCAGGGCGCAGGGTTTTATTAAAAACAAAAAAGGAATCTAGATGATTAGAAGAACCCCATGGGAGAACTGAGCTGACTAAATGTGAGTGGAAAAATGCCAATCATGAAAGAATTATACACGTCATGGGAACACCAGCTTGACCCTTGTACAGCTTCTCTGCTTTGCTATTTTCATGAGCACCCAGACAAATGGTTTTCACAGTGTGGTCTGCTGGACAGCAGTGTCAGCTTTGCAGAGAACTTATGAGAAATGCAAGTTCCCAGGCCTACCGTAGACCTGAATCAGGACCTCTGTGGGCAGGGCCCAGGGATGTGGGTTTTCCCAAGCTCTGCAGGGAATTCTGATGTACACAGTTTGAGGACCATTGACGTAGATGTTTTAAGCCGGTCTCTCTTTGGGACAGTCCACCTGGGAGGGGGTTTATATTAAGAACATAATAATGGCTCGGCGCCTGTGGCTCAAGCGGCTAAGGCGCCAGCCACATACACCTACGGTGGCGGGTTTGAATCCAGCCCGG
>NW_003852399.1:28480394-28482966 GCF_000181295.1 Otolemur garnettii | reverse complement strand
TCCCAGCTACTTGGGAGGCTGAGGCAGGAGACTCACTTGAGCCCAGGAGTTGGAGGTTGCTGTGAGCTGTGATGCCACAGCGCTCTACCCAGGGGCACAGCTTGAGGCTCTGTCTCAAAAAAAAAAAAAAAAAGAACATAATGATGTGATAGCTGTTTGGAAACTGAAAGGCCCTCTGCAAGGGTAGGGCATTATTTACATTTATTTTTATTTTGATCAACCTCATCCAATCAGATTTACCTGCATTTTAACTTTTTAAAAAAATGTTCACTTATTTATTTATTTATTTTGCAGGTTTTGGCCAGGCCAGGGATGGGTTTGAACCCGCCACCTCTGGCATATGGGGCTGGCGCCCTACTCCTTTGAGCCATAGGCGCCACCCTTTACCTTTGTTTTGAGAGCTCCCCCCTTCCTTTTATTTCCTTCCCTAAAGAAAACTAAAATCTATAAGATTTGGCATGATCTGGTTTTTGAAATTATCTTTTACTTTTATTTATAAATATTAGTTGTCTATTGTTTGAGACTTTGGAAAAAACAAGAAGTTAACTGATGACTCCATACTGAACCTCAGAGTCAAAGCATTCTATGATAGACATACTCTTATTTGACAATGTGAGTGTTACTTTTTTCGCATTATTATTGTTGCTCAATATTTCATTGCAGCAATTGTCTGATTTCTTTTCTGAATGTATTTATCTTCATTTGTTCTTTATGAGGTTTTTGTTTCTAGTCCTTATCTTAAACATTGTTATTGTTATTAAATTTTAAGCCTTTTCAATTTTGTGAAGACAAAAAGTGGAAACCAAATAAACACATGTATATGTAAAAAAAAGAAAAGAAAAGAAAAGAAAAACGAAATCTTGTTAGTGGAAAACCAAAATCTTGTTAGAAGAGTGAATTCAACTGCTGGGGGGTAAGAAAGAGATCAGGCCCAGCTGGGGGTTGCCTGAGACACTGGGTTTGTTTTGTTTCTTTTTCTTTTTTTCCTTTTTTCAGTGTAGAGGCATTAGGCTGATGACTCATACTTACTGTTGAAAGTCCGTAAATCCAAACTCACAGTTGTCAAAATAAGATTAGTGCTTTCAGCCATGATGAAAGGAAGGGGATGTTCCCTAAAATGCAGGCTTTTTGCATTTGTGGAGCCCTCCCTCTGAGTAGGCTTTCTGGGGGAGTGGGCAGAGACCCACTGTTCCCCAGCTGAGTGAAGTAAGAACCCTAATAACACATTTCTCTTTCTTGCATGCTGTATAAATAACTTCTGATTTCTATGTCTCGGGTTAAATAAGAGCAAGAACTACAGAAAGTGGAGAGTGTCTTACAAGGTGTTCATTTGGTTTAACGCCAAAGGAGAGCTCAGGGGTCCTCAAACTTTTTAAATAGGGGGCCAGTTCACTGTCCCTCAGACCATTGGAGGGCCAGACTGGGGGCCCCGGGATGAGTTGGCTGCTAAGCAGAACAGGCAGCAGCAGCAAAAACACCCGGCGGACCTGATAAATGTCCTAGGTGGGCCACATGTGGCCCGTGGGCCGTAGTTTGAGGACGCCTGGTTTAAACTGTCGTTGGTATCAATAGCACATACAGTGTGGTTTGTCTAAAATTCTGAAAAGCTCATAAAAACCCTTTGATTTAGCTTTGGCCACAGCAGCCTCAGTCTTTGTCCAATGTTTACCTTGTCCAGATGAAAGTTCTCAAGTTCTCTGAGCTGAGATCACATGTGCAGGAAGGCACTCTAACACAGGGCGCGTGGGGGCCCTGTGGATGAATTTGGGCACAGTTTCGGGGCTCTTAGCTAGCAAATCCTGACTAATTACTTTCACCTGGGAGGACTGAGTTACCATGCCTCATAAAATTCTCCAGGAACTAAAAGCAAGCAGATTTTGCTGACTGTCAGATGCGTGGGTATGTGCTAATGGTTGCCCTTTGGCAGGGCATGGCTCAAGCGTGGCCAGATCTTTGGTTACGTGGACAAGATTCAAAATTGCCTACTTTACTGTATCAGAGCAATTTAGCATAGAACTCACAAACCAAAACTTAGCTAAAGATACTTAAAAATATTTTTTTTTGATTCTAATACTGGCAGACCCTGAATTACAAACATCCAACTTACACACAACTTGCACTTACACACAGAGGCTATTACAGTAGGTCCCAAAGTTACAAATACCTCCAACTGACATACAGCCCACACTTACACATGGAGGTTATTACAGGTAATAGGTAAATGTACCTATTCCAACTTACATACAAATTCAATTTGAGAATAAACCTACAGAACCCGCCTTGTTCTTAACCCAGAGACTGCCTGCACTCATATTTGCATTTTCAGAGGCACCCAATAAAGTAAAGCTATCTGTATTAGAATTGCTATCTGGGCAAAATTTGATGAGAGTTCACCTTGCTCTGGTGCTTAAATAGGCCTGTACCACCAAGAGTTTTCTCCCCCCACCCCCTGGATTGGGAAAGGAGACGGAAACTAATGTTTGTTCAATACCTGCTGTGGATCAGATTCTTTGCCCATCAAATCATCTCATTTAACCCTGCAAATAAGATGTTTTTTTTTTTTTTTTTTTTT
>NW_003852399.1:28450732-28479380 GCF_000181295.1 Otolemur garnettii | reverse complement strand
GGCCCAGGCTGGACGAACCCGCCACCTTAGGTGTATGTGGCTGGCGCCTTAGCCACTTGAGCCACAGGTGCTGAGCCTATTTTGATCTGTTTTATTCACTGTTGTTTTCTAGCACTTTGAACCATTTCATGATTGAACAGATTAATTCAATCATTCACAATTTTTTTTATAATTGACCACATGCCAGATATTTGAGCTAGAGTGTTGAATAAGACAAATATGGTGGCTGCCCTCATGTGACAGGGGAGACAGATGTGAAATAATTCATCTCAAATTATTAACTTATAATGGTGGTGAGGACTACAAAGGGAAGTCTTGAGGGAAGACTTGACTCCTGATGGGTAAGAGTCCCTTGAGAATGTAGCCTTTCAAGTGAATCCCAATGGTGTATAAGAGTTAAATGGGTGAAAAGGAGGCAAGAAAGGGGTGTGAACAGTCCAGGAAGCAGGAATGGCATGTGCAAAGGCCCTGAGGCATGAAAAAGCTTCATTTGGAAAATGGAGAGGAAAGTTGATGAAATAGAGAAAACAAGAGGGACCACTGGAAAAGATCGGAGAGGTGAAGGGATGGATCGTGCAGTACCCTGACCAAATATTAGAGATTTGGACTTCATCCTAGAGCAGTGGGAGTTTTAAGCAGACAAGAAGCAGGAGTTGATAACTCTGACTGCAGGGGAACCCTGGGCTGGGATGGATACAATAAGACCAGTAATAAGAGTCTGCCATGGTTGTCTACTTGAGAGATGACGGTGGCTCCACATTGGCAGGGGAGGTGAAGAAAAGTGGGTCAATGAGATCTGAGGATTGATTGCATTTGAAAGGTGCAGGAGAGGGAGAAGCCCCATGGCTTCCAAGTTTCTGCTGCCATCCTTGACCCCAAGGTGAAAATTAGCCATGCTAAAGGGAAGTTAAAGAGCACTTTGCTTTCTTCCCAGCTGTCCCATTTCTGCCCAATGACATTCATTAATTGAGACAGTGCTCTAGGCTGACCAGGAAGAGAGGCTGCCAAATCAAATTAATAGATGGCCACTAAGCCCCGGCTGTGTGAATGCATGGTATTATACAGGCTCTACAGGGAAGGCCATGACTCATGAGAGACAGCCCTGTCCCTCACGGAGCTCACAGCCTAGGTAGGAGTGATGAGTTAGGAACCCCTGATGGGTCTGTTGGTGTAACGTGGGCATGGGCTGTGCCAAGCACTGTGGCAGGTAGTGGGATGCACAGATACTGAGGCACACAGGTTCCTTCGCTGTCATGGCCATTCTGGTGATGGCTCTATACTCTGAGCCCTCTTCTGGGACTGGAATACCTCTTGCTGGGGAAGAGGAGAGGCATATACTTGGAGAGAGTGTTGTTCCCATCTCACTCATCTTCCTAGGACTCATTTCTGATGGAGAAGAGTATTTTTAGGACTTTGGGAACATCCCTGTTAGGAGGTGAAGCACACGGGCCTTTGTTATCATTCAGCAAATAAACACTTTCAGAGCCCAACCATGTGTGTGCTGGGATTCCACACGAGGCTCTGGGTCAGACCAGCTCATGCTATCGGCAGACAGACGTGTGATCAAGTCCTCCCAGTGACATGGGATAAAGGCATGCATGCTAGGCTGCGCCATGTCTCTGGTGCTGTGGGGGCCCAGGGTAGGAAGCCTAAAGGCAGTCATCTTGGAGAAGGCATCCCTGAGGGGGTGACATGTGATGGGGGCTGTGAGCAGTCAGGGCGGTCACCATGTGGGGAAGGTGGAAGGCTGTGCCAGGGGTAATGGGTGCTCAGAACCCAGAGCTTCTCACCCTTCAGCAGAATCCTCCCAGCTAAAAGAAGTGCTGTTTTCCAAAAGCATAAGGAATCTTCCAAAAACATCTGTATTTGTTTCAAAAGGAAGTGACCACTGCCAGAAAAACAGCAAAGTTGTTTTGTCAGAACCCAGTCTGTATTTATTCTTTTGTCCTTGTTTAATTAGATTAATCCCTCAATGGTTTCCCCTGGGTCAGTACAAATCACTTATGGCCATAAATCCCCGACATTCTAAAAACAGCACAAAAGGACAGTGCACACGAAGCCAACTGGCAAGCTTTCTGTTAGTGGGACATTCCTTCTGGAGTGTGAGCGTCAATCCCACCTGGGCCCACTACCTTTGCACCTTCCAGGAGGAGTCTGAGGCTCTTCTAGCCACTTGGAGAAGGGAGCAAGGCAGCAGTCACCTGAGATTAATGAAGAGAGGAGACGAGTGTTGGGATCTCAATTAATAAAGGGGGCGACTGACTCCTGGTCTGGGCACCTTCCCCCTGGAGGAGTGTGGGGACTTTGTATCTGTTAGGGTCAGTGACACCTAGCCCAGCTGTACCCTGGGCCCTCTAGGGAGTTTTAGCAAACACCGCTGCCCGAATCCTGCCTCAACATATCTGATCTGATCGGGGGTGGGCAGTATGTTGGCAGCAAGAGTTTCATAAGGTCCCCAGGCAGTTCTGATGCGAAGCTGAGGTTGGGGACTGCTGCCTCTGTAGCTGGCACCTTGCTGTTATTCACAGACTTTATGGGGGTGTCCCAGCCTGTCCTAAAAGGAATAAGCATTTCATCGTCTCTCTCCATCTGCCCTGGAGAGGGAAGGAAGTCTTTTGGAAAAGAAATGATTGTTTCTTCAAGGTTCTGGTTCATTGCTTTTGAAATGCTACCTTTAAAAGGGTTCTTTTATAATATAATATGTTGGTTTGTCCCCATTATTGTTATATAAAAACTCTTGGAAAATTTGAAATGAGATGATTCTAAGTAGGAGAATAAAAGTCACCTGTACACCCAGCACTCCTAGGTAACCACGGTTAGAAGAGGTACCTGTGGGACCCTGAGGGGGCAAAGCAGTCTCTGCAGCAGAGAGTGGGAGGGCCCTGCTACCTCCCCTCCAGAGACCAACTTGGGACTTTGGAGGGCAGCTGGGTCCAGCATGCTGGAATGTCGCTTTCTAGCCATTAGGACTTTGTGCGGAGGATGCTGCCTGCCCACTCGTTGGGCTGGGAGCCTAGTGCCACAGACACAGCAAACCTGTCACTACATACACACATATGTAACTAACAGGGGAAAAGTGCAGGGGGTGCTGACACTGATGGGTGAGGCCACAAGCTCCAAGAACACTGAAAACGCCCATAGCAAGAGGTTAAATCCCCATCACCATGCAGGCAAACTCAACCCGGAATTCAGAAACCTACTGCCATTCCCAAAGTTGTGATTTTCATTTAACTGCGCTAGAAGTCCTTGAAGTTTCCCAGAGCTGAGAGCTCTGTGGGGCTGCCAGGTCTCTCTCTCAGAAGTCCAACTCAGGTGAGATGGCAGGTCTCCCCCTTTAAGGATGAGCCCTCCGTGGTCCCCATTGCTGCTGAATGGCGTGCAGATGGCTCAGCCCCTGTACAGACAGCCCTCTGCTATCTGGCGTCCGCAGCCTGCCCCATCCTCTCTCTTGCCTCTTCCTCTGGAGTTCCCCGTGTGGAGTCAGCTGCCATCCGCACCTGTCCTGCCTTCCTCTGCTTCTGCACACTGACTCACACTTCCCAGCCTGGAATGCCATTTCTCTGTCTCCGCGCCCCTGCGCCTCTCCCTGTTTGACTCCCATAGCTGTGTCAGCATCTCTCTCAGGGGTTTCTGTCCCGTTCTACCTCATACTGTAGTTATTTACACGGCATCTGCTAGCCACTTCGTCCTTTCAGTTACTCAAAGGGGGCAGGTTTGTCCTCCCGCAGGACCTTTGCATTTGCTCTTCTAGCCAGAAGTGCTGCCTCACACCTTCGTGTACTAACCCAGAGCGAATGCACGCTGCACAACAGCGGGACCCCTTCTCTCGGTAGCCCACTGCTGACTCCCCCACGCCTGGGACACAGTGGTGCTCAACGTGTGTTTATCCGGTCAATGAGTGAATAGCCTATGATTCAGGCGGTATCTCTGCCTGGGGCTTAGAACTAACTGGAGGTTTTGTTATTCTTTGATTGTTCACTTTGCTTTTCACGTTGGCTGCAGTTTTTTCCGGTTCTTGGTGTTTTCCTTACATCAAAATCCACTGGAAGTCCCATTTGGGGGTTCCCACTAGAAATCTAAGACAGAAACCTACTCGTAAGAGGTAAAGGACTTTGCATCTCTAATTTCATTCGCATACTTAATTGATTTGGGCATGAAAATGCTCTTTTTCAGGATTTTAAAACCAGAATTCTCACTTGTGGAATCTTAGGCCTAAACCTTTTTTTTGAGACAGGAGTTTCACCCTGTCACCTTAGGTAGAGTGCCATGATGTCTTAGCTTAGAGCAACCTCAAACTTTTGGGCTCAAGTGATTGTCTTGCCTCAGCCTCCCTAGTAGCTGGGGCTATAGGCGCCTGCCACAATGCCCGGCTGCTTTTAGAGACCAGGTCTTGCTCTGGCTCAGGCTGGTCTTGAACTCCTGAGCTCAAGCCATCTTCCTGTCTTGGCCTCCCAGAGTGCTAGAATTACAGGCATGAGGCCACTGTGCCGGGCCCATCCAAGCTGTTCTTGCTGGGAAATAGTGCCCTAGACTGATGGATTGAAGAGGCTTTTGTCCTTTTCACTCTCTGACATGTTCTTAGTCCTATTGCAATAGATGTATTCTGTGAGTGCATTACCACCCTGCATGTGTATGGACAGCCAGAGCGCAGCACTTGGTGGACATGTAATAAACATCTGACCAAAATAAGACCACAGATGGCCCTCCATCCACTTCTTGGTAATCTTTGTTACCCCTACCTAACATCTTTTGGCTTTTCCATCCTCCTCATTTGTCACTGGGATAAACAGAGCACAAAGAGGATTTTCAAACATCCTTCTGGTAAGCAAATGGACTGAAGAAATTATCTCCAAAGGGAACGGTGCCGATGTGGGAATTCAGGGCTATTCTTAGACTGGCTGAGTTTTGGTGGAACAGCAGGTCTTTTGATTGGCTCCTACACCAGCCACCCCATCTGTAGAATGTCAAAGCGCTGAATCATCTCGGTGTACATCAGCGAGACTGTGATTACACAGCACTTCAAGATCCCAAAGGAGGGGGAGCTTGATGCCAACGAGTGCAAATGCCGCTTGTGAAAACTGACAGTTCTCCAGGGCCATCAAGATATTTTCAGAGCACCTTTCATTGACGTAAGAAAATATAAATTAGGCTGGGCCTGGTCGCTCACAGCTGTAATCCCAGCACTCTGAGAGTCCTAGGCAGGCGGATTAGCTGAGCTCAGGAGTTCGAGACCAGCCTGAGTAAGAGCGAGACCCTGTCTCTAAAAAATAGCCAGGTGTTGTGTTGGGTGCCTGTAGTCCCAGCTACATGGGAGGCTGAGGCAAGAGAATAGCTTGAGCCCAGGAGTTTGCGGTTCCTGTGAGCTATGATGCCATAGCACTCTACTGAGGGTGACAGAGTGAGACTTTGTCTCAAAAAAAAAAAAAGAAAGAAAGAAAACATAAATTGATATTAATTAAACACTGTTTACTGTATTTCATAGAGGCAATTAATTATTCCAACTTTGAAAAAAATATTTTTATTGTTGTATTTGTATACCATGGACTGCTATTCAGCCATAAAAACAGATGGGGACTTTTTTTTTTTTTTTTTGAGACAGAGCCTCAAGCTTTCGCCCTGGGTAGAATGCTGTGGTATCACAGCTCACAGTAACCTCTAACTCCTGGGCTCAAGTGATTCCCCTGCCTCCATCTCCCAAGTAGCTGAGACTACAGACACCTGCCACAATGCCTGGCTATTTTTTGGTTGCAGCCATCATTGTTGTTTGGCAGGCTCAGGCTGGATTTGAACCCGCTAGCTCAGGTGTATGTGGCTGGTGCCTTAGCTGCTTGAGCTATAGGTGCCAAGCCAACAGATGGGGACTTTACATCTTTTGTATTTACCTGGATGGCATTGAAACACCTTCTTCTTAGTAAAGTATCAAAAGAATGGAAAAGTACCCAGTGTACTCAATACTAATATGAAACCAGTAGACAATCTAATATACACCCACATAAGAGAAAACTCAATTCAATTCAAGTGGGGGGAAAGTGCGAGGGGGAAAAGGGGAGGAGTCTGGGTGGTAGGAGTACAAGTGGGGGGGATTACAGGTGGGTTTTCTTTTATCTACTTGTTTATGTTTTCCAAACTTCCTAGGACAATCACATATTAATCCTTATAATGCTTTTAAGAGTCATTTTGGCACGTGCTACAAGGCTGCTCGTTGTGTAGCCAGTGCTGAGAGGGCCTCTCCCCCGGTGCTGCGTCCTAATGGTGCTACTTTGCCTCAGTCCAGGATCTGTGTGCCACGGAGGACCATGCCTGTGAGCAGCTCTGCGTGAACGTGCCAGGCTCCTTCGTCTGCCAGTGCTACAGCGGCTACACTCTGGCTGAGGATGGGAAAAGGTGTGTGGGTGAGTATCCCCCCAGCCTTGCTTAGTGGGAAAGGCCAAGTTCAGCATATTGTGTGTGTTTGTGGGGGGCATTCAATGTGTACCTCCCACGTATCCATTTACTTTGCTTTGGGTTTCAACAAAATGCCCAGTTCTTTGGCCTAATTGTTAGGGAGAATTTGAACTTTAAACACTTCATTTATGGCTGAGGTCAGCGTTTTTTCATTCCGGCCCCTCAGCAAAAGGCATACGTATGATACACAGTGGTTCTCAGCCTGTGGGTCGCGCGACCTCCAAGACCATCGGAAAACACATCCTGCATATCAGACAGATATTTACATTACAATTCATAACAGTAGCAAAATTACAGTTATGAGGTAGCAACGATAATAATTTTATGGTTGGGGTCACCACAACACGAGGAACTGTATTAAAGGGACGCGGCATTAGGAAGGTTGAGAACCACTGAATGGAGATGTAATTGTTACTGCTTGAGAAGGACTGGTTGGGTTTTCTTCAAACTTGAGATGGCCTGACTTAAATATAGTTTGTAAAATTTACCTGGTGGGGGGTGGGGTTGCTTAGTGGCCCCTTAGAGCCGTAGGCACGCCTCCTCCCCAGTATAAGACCTGCAGCTCGGCCACGAACTCGAGTGACTGCAGGGGTGAGAGCCCTGCCCGATGTAATAAGACAGCAGGTCAGTGAAAACCAACAGTAGAGCAGCCTCCTCACAAGCCCAGGGAGCTCTCAAGCAGGCGCTGACTCTGGTCAGTTGAGCAGCTTCCCACCTGGGAGATATCACAGTGAGTGACCAGCTGAGAGGTAGGAGAGGTGGGTGGCATCTGATTCCTTCAGCACCTGTGGAGCAGGCTGGCCAGTCCCTACTCTGCTTGTGTTACCTCTGCAAAGCCCATTTTAAACTTGCACAGTGTCATTGGTCCTTCCATTAACAAACAGCACCCGGTCAATGGTAGGTGTTACATAAAGTGAACTGCATTCTCATAGGCGGGACATCTGGAAGGAAAAGGACTTGACTGACATCAGAACTGGAATCTAGATTTTCTGACTAAAACCTGCATTTTCTGTTCCATATCCAGTTGTTTTCAGCAGCCCTATTATGTCCTGCTTTCCAAGAATAATGTGTATTTTTTTTTTTTTTTGCACATAGAATTTATCCTTTTAGTATATCTTGATGCTTAGCTAAGGATGTAAAAGGAAGAAAACAAAACCAAAGTGTTAGTGGTAGCCTGTTACTTTGAGGTGAGCGATGAGCGTATTATGGGTTTGTTTCTAAAGTGTTAGTGGTAGCCTGTTACTTTGAGGTGAGCGATGAGAGTATTATGGGTTTTGTTTCTGTACACCCATGGGGAGGAAGGCCACCCTCATCAGAGGGCCACAAATGGAGTTGGTCTCCTGAGCCTCAAGGTTGTTTTTTTCCCCTGAGTCTGCTGGTGGTGACCATGCTAGTGAGGCAGGGTGCCGTGTCCAGCTAAATTAGCAAAAAAGAAGCCAACATGTAAACACCAATGATTATTTTTGCTTTGTTAATTTTTATTATGCAAATAATATACTTTCATTGAGGAATCTTAAGCAGATGTGAACAGTTGCTATTAATAGTTTGTTGTAGGCTCAGCGCCCGTAGCTCAGTGAGTAGGGCACCAGCCATGTACACCAAAGCTGGTGGGTTTGAGTCCAGCCCGGGCCTGCTAAACAATAATGACAACTGCAACCATAAACAAACAAACAAATAAAAAATAGCTGGGCATTGTGGTGGGCACCTGTAGTCCCAGCTACTTGGGAGGCTAAGGCAAGAGAATCGCTTAGGCCCTCGAATTTGAGGTTGCTGTGAGCTGTGACGCTACAGCACTCTACCCAGGGCAACATGGTGAGATTCTGTCTCAAAAAAAAACCAGTTTGTTGTATTCTAGGTTTGGTGGCTCACACCTATAATCTAAGCACTTTGAGGGGCTGAGGCAGAAGGATCACTTATGGTCAGGAATTTGAGATCAGCCTAGACAACATAGTGAGGCTGTCTACCAAAAAAAAAAAAAAAGAAAGAAAGAAAGAAAGTAATATTAGCTGGGTGTGGTGGTATGTACCTGTAGGTGGCATGTACTTGGGTGTGGTGGCATGTAGCCAGCTACTTGGGAGGCTGAGGTGGGAGGATCACTTGAGCCCAGGAGATTAAGGCTGCAGTGAACTGTGATCATGCCACTGCACTCCAGCCTGGGCAACAGAGTGAGATTCCATCTCAAAAATAAAAAAATAAATAAAATAAAAATGGGGCAGTGCCCATAGCTCAGTGGGCAGGGCGTCAGCCACATACATGGAGGCTGATGGGTTTGAACCTGGCCCAGGCCAGCTAAACAACGATACCTGCAACAAAAAAATAGCCGGGTGTTATGGTGGGCACCTGTAGTCCCAGCTACTTGGGAGGCTGAGGCAAGAGAATCACGTAAGCCCAAGAGTTAGAGGTTGCTGTGAGCTGTGACACCACAGCACTCTACCAAGGGCAACAGTGTGAGACTCTGTCTTTAAAAAAAAAAATCCTCCTGGCTTCCCAAAGTGCTAGGATTATAGGTGTGAGCCATGGCACCTGGCCCAGGTCAATATTAATGTTTTGCTCCAATAAGGTCATTGGAGAAAAGCCATCAAGTTGAGTCACTGGATTCACCTGAGTAAACCTTTCAGGATTTTGCCAGGCATTCTGCTAGCATGGAGGATGTCAAGATGACCTTGAGACCACTGGCAATGGTAAATAGTGGGGTGCAGGTGAGGAGCAAGTGGGACAACAGATCTAAACCACCAATTAAATCAAATTGGTAAATGTTAACCGTGTCCAGCTACTGATGAATCAATGCAGTGGCTTTTCCGTTTTAAGCTCACTAGCAGTGGTTCTAGTACTTTGACGCATCTCTGATTTATGACTGTGACCTGCCTGAAAATTCAATTCTTAGTCATAGACTCAGGACTTTTTATATAAAGTGGAGCATTAAACTCAAGGGCCAGAGTTCCATCTTTCTGATTATTCATTTCCCTACTGACTGCTGGATTGATTTCCATATTCAGGTGACCAAAGGTGGATTCCAGCCTAAAACCCTCCTTTTGCTTTCATGGAAACCCCAGATCTGTAATTCATCAGCTAAATAAAGCTTTGCTAATTGCCATCCCAGACTGTTATTTTTTAAAGACCACTTATCTAGTCTTTGAACTTTGTGCTGCTCTTGCTCACCAGGCGTTTACTGACTGCTTTGTGTTTGGGGGTAACTTTGGTCCTGTTTGCCCAAGCAGATTGTAAACCTTTGAAGGCAGAGACTACTTGTGTTTTCATCTTTTGCAAGGTGGACTTGCCATAGATTTTTCTTTTCTTCTTTTTCTTTTTTTTGAGATAAACCTCAAGCTGTCCCCCTGGGTGGAGTGCTATGGCATCACAGCTCACAGCAACCTCCAACTCCTGGGCTCAAGCAAGTCTCCTGCCTCAGCCTCTCAAGTAGCTGGGACCACAGGCGCCCGCTACAGCGCCTGGCTATTTTTTTTTTTTTGGTTGCAGCCGTCATTGTTGTTTGGTGGGCCCGGGCTGGATTCGAACCTGCCACCTTAGGTGTATGTGGCTGGCGCCTTAGCCACTTGAGTCACAGGCACCGAGCCTCTTTTTTTCTTGAATCATTGACTGAGGTTGATTGATCACAATCTCAGCCTTCATGTTTTTAGAAAATCTTTTCTCCTCAACTGGTTTTTAAATTACAAAATCAATTTTTGCTTATTAAAAATTAAAGTCAGAGTACAGACGCGTATGAAGTTGAAACCTGGAGGTCACTTCTCCCCCGTTTCACTTCCTGGAGGTAATCACTGCTAACAACCTGGCTTATCTTTCCTGCCTTTCTTCTAAGACGTCTTGGTTGTGGTATTTCCTTTTCGTTATTACCCAGGGTTTGGCACCCTGCCTGACGCGGTAATTACTGAATAAATAGTTGGGAAACAGATGAATGGCATTTAAGTATCTCTTAACTCCCAAATTCAATCTTACCTTGATTGATCTCTTAACTCCCAAATTCCATCTTACCTTGATTGATCAGAGAGGCAGTCTGATAAAAATATAAATTACATTTGTTGAATGTTACTAAGTCTTAGGTCCCTTTTGAGATACTTGACGTATATTGCAACAACCTATGAGATCAGTACGATTGTTAACTACATTTTTATAAGTCTCTTAACCTCTTCAAGTTTGGGTTACTTCATTTGTAAATTGGGGCTAATACTACCTACTTCACCAGGTTCACGTGATGGTTAAATGAGCAAATATGCATAAAGCCCTTAGAACAGTGCTGTGTATGTATAAGTGCTCGTTAATATTATTGCTGTCATTACAAGGTCTAATAGCCGGGCAACTGGTAAACGCTAGTTGGATCTTAATCCATATATCCTTTTTATGAATACTTGAGGATGGCCCATTTAAAAAAGCTAACTGAGGTCCATACGAACCCTGAATGATGGGGGCACACAGCGTGGGATTTAGCTTGGTGTGCCTGCTGCCTTCGAAATTTCCTCCCGCATTCTCCTGTGTCACCTACTCTCAGAGAGCAAGGGATGGTTGATATTTAAGTTGGAGACAAAGGATGGCAGGATGGATTCTATATTGAAAGGTCAGATTTTGAATTAATTAGCTAACTGCTTGTGTTTGAAACATCCTCCCACCCCCAAGATGGTAGATAATCAAATGGATTCCCCCCTGTATTGAGTTTGCTAAGATTGCCATAACGAAACACCACAGACTGGGGGGCTTAAACTGGAGAAATGTGTTTTCTCATTGTTCTGGCAGCTGGAAGTCCGAGACTGAGGTGTCTGCAGGTTTGATTTCTTCTGGGGTCTCTGTCCTTGATTTCCAGATGGCCACTGTGCTTCACATGGGCTTTCCTATGTGTGTGTGCCCATCCCTGGTGCCTCTTCTGTGTCCATATTTTCTCTTCTTGTGAGGACCCCGGTCTGGATTGGATTAGGGCACCCCAGCAGCCCCTTCATCTCCACTTTAAAAGCTCCATCTCCAAATACATTCATGTTCTGAGGTACTAGGGCTTCAACATATGAGTGTGTGGGGGGGCACAATTCAGTCAATAACACTCTTCTACTGTTGTCAAAATCAGTAAGAAACTTTCTCTGCATTTTAAAATCCTGAATGTGGAAATCCAATTCTGCCTTGAAGGGAGAGGTTTTGTGAGTCCGTCTGTGTCTAATGTATGCTCAGCAAAGTAAATTGGTTCCACCATTTCTCTAAATGACAAATTTGATTTGTCTTGTTTTGTTATTGACAAGCTTTAAAATCCAAATGCTTCCCTTTAAAATATCCTTTTTCTGCTAATGTCATCCCCTTGCACACTGCTCTTGACTGAGAAAACCTTGGAATGTGACCAGATTATAAACCAGAAACTGGTGATCTTGGGTTTTATTATGTTGCATCAAAGTATCATTTATCCTTGGAGACAGCTGACTGACTGATTTCTCATAGTTGGGCCAAGACTAAATGTGGCAAGACTGACTTCTGACTCTGAGATCTTAGCACTTAGTGACTTGGAAGGCCTAAGAGCTACAGAGAATCGCTATTTCCGTTTGTAAAGAAGAGTGTAGAAATTTCAGGCAAAAAACAATGGAGAACGGATTTTGTTGAAGTAGATAAGTCTTGAAAGGTAAAGGCATCTATCACTTGTTATATACACAAACATCACCTCCATGCATCTGCCCCTCATCCTTGGCCTCCCGTTTTATGAGTATAATTTTGCAATCAAAATTATGCAAAGAACCCAAAACATTTGGCAAAGGATGTCAGAGCTAAATGAACTGGAACACTCTGGCCTTAAAAAATCTTTTAGGTTCATGTACCTGGCAGTGGGCTCTTCCATATCTAACTACTGCACCAAAGGCCACATCAGCTGTCACCAGCAGCCTGTCAGTGAATCGATGGGTAACTCTCAAAATGAGATGGGATTTGGCTTGGCGCCTGTGGTTCAAGTGGCTAAGGCGCCAGCCACGTACACCCACGGTGACGGGTTTGAATCCAGCCTGGGTCCGCCAAACAACAATGACGGCTGCAACCAAAAAAAAAAAGTTAGCCGGGCGTTGTGGCAGGTGCCTGTGGTCCCAACTACTTGGGAGGCTAAGGCAGGAGACTCGCTTGAGCCCAGGAGTTGGAGGTTGCTGTGAGCTGAAATGCCATGGCACACTACCAATGGGGACAGCTTGAGGCTCCTGTCTCAAAAAAAAAACAAAAAAAAAATGAGATGGGATTTGACACCTTGGACTGGGACCTAGGAATACCTGACTCCTCCTGTGCACACAAAGAATAAAAACAGAGAATCAAGAAACCTTCTTATCCCAGAAAATTTGGCATGTGGTTGGCTGATTAATGGAAATATTATTTAAAGAGGAAAATAGTAAAAAACTACATATTCAAGTCTACCTTAAGCATTTTATTTTTATAAAATGTACATGCATGTACATTTAACAAAAATTACTTTTTTTTTTAAACAGTCCCCCTATGTCACCCGTGGTAGAGTGTTGTGGTGTCACAGCTCATAGCAACCTCAAACTCTTGGGCTTAAGCGATTCCCTTACCTCAGCCTCCCAAGTAGCTGGGACTACAGGCACCCGCCACAACGCCCAGCTATTTCTAGGGATGGGGTCTCGGTCTGCTCTGACTTAGGCTGGTCTTGAACTCACGAGCTCAGGCAATCCACCTGCCTTGAATAAAAATTACTTTAAATTACACTTTTAAAAATATTAATTATTATTACTATCATTACTTTGAGACAGAGCCTCAAGCTGTCACCCTGGGTAGAGTGCTATGGCATCACAGCTCACAGCAACCTCCAAATCTTGGGCCTAAGCGATTCTCTTGCCTCAGCCTCCCAAGTAGCTGGGACTACAGGCGCCCAACACAATACTCGGCTATTTTTTGGTTGTAGTTGTCATTGCTGTTTGGCAGGCCTAGGCTGGATTCGAACCCGCCAGTCTGGTGTATGTGACTGGTGCCTTAGCCGCTTGAGCTACAGGTGCCAAGTGTAAAAATATTAATTTTAAGTTGATTTGAAGAAAAAACAAGATATTTAAAAATCTTTCTTACATAAGCCATACCCATAATGTGTTACCTATGATTTTTAGTTTTGGTTTCTTTAAATTAGAGCAAGGGTTTGAAGATTTCTATAAAGCAGTCTAAGGGCAGAATCCTTATACGTTTTAATGAAAAATTTCCCAATCTTTTACACTTTTTTCGTCCATGCTTGGTCCCACAGCAATTCTGGTTAACAAATTGCTTTAATTCTTTCCAAAGCTTTTAATTTAGTTTTTATTTTTAAAAAAACCTCTCAATTTAGGGTGGTGCCTGTGGCTCAGGGAGTGGGGTGCTGGCCCCATATGCTAAGGGTGGAGGGTTCAAGCCCTGGCCCTGGCCAAACTGTAACAACAACAAAAAAACCCCTCAACTTCTTTTAGTGCTTATATTTTCTTGGTTTTGATTCTATTTAAGTTAATTACAGTAACATGTAGAAATAGCATATATAGGTTTGGAACCAAAAACACCTTTGACACTTTTTAACAGTGGCTGTCAAAGTTCAGCATGGGTCAGAATCACCTGCAGGGTTTATTAAAACACATATTCCTGGGCCCTATACCAGAGTGCCTGATCAATAGGTCTGGGTGGGGCCTGAGAATCAGCATTACCGACAAGTTCTCAAGCAGGAGTTGATGCAGCTGGTTCACAGACCATTCTGTGAGGACCAATGCTTTATAACCATCCGACTCAGTCAGTGGAAGGAGAGCACAGATTTTCCTCCAAGACTGCTTGATAAGCACACAGCCCAGCGAGTGAGAGATGTGGGCAAGTGTTCTAAAACCCAGTGTTCCACCTGTCTTGAGCATTTAGCATCCTCTGGGCATCAGGCCTCCTACTGTTAGAGGGAATGAAAGCGTTGATTGATCTGAGGGATTGATCTGAGGGATCTGAGGGATCTGAGGGATTGATCTGAGGGATCTGAGCTGGGGATTCGAACCTGCCACCTTAGGTGTATGTGGCTGGCGCCTTAGCCGCTTGAGCCACAGGCGCCGAGCCTGTACAGCTTTTTATAAACAACTGGGCCAACACTAGATACTCTATAGTATTCTGGAAAAAGGAGAGTTTAGAGAATGTGACTTAGACTCAAAAAGGCCTAAGCAGAGCCTCCAACCTCTCTCCAGTCTGAATACCGGGCCAGCGCGATATAGGGGAATCCTTCTGATCACACCTATTTCGTGCTCATTAAGTGGGAGCACGTCAAACAGCCCCTCCTCCTCTCTTCCCTCTCTCTTGTTCCTCCTCCCCCCAAGTTGAATTGAAATGCGTTTTACTGGCTCGGTGCCTGTGGCTCAAGTGGCTAAGGTGCCAGCCACATACACCTAAGGTGGCGGGTTCAAATCCAGCCCGGGCCCGCCAAACAACAGTCATGGCTGCAACCAAAAAATAGCCAGGCATTGTGGTGGGCGCCTGTGGTCCCAGCTACTTGGGAGGCAGAGACAGGAGACTCGCTTGAGCCCAGGAGTTGGAGGTTGCTATGAGCTGTGATGCCATAGCATTCTACCCAGGGGAATAGCTTGAGGCTCTGTCTCAAAAAAAAAAAAAAAAAAAAGAAAAGAAATGCGTTTTACTCCGATGTGGGCATGAATTAGATCATCTACTGGCTTCATATTTGTATTGAGTACATTGAATATTTGCTTTCCCATTCTTGTTATACTTTATAAGAAGAATGTGTTTCAACTCCATCCAGGTTAATATAAAAGATGAAAAGTCACCATCTTTTTTTACGTCTGAATAGTATTCCATGGTATACATATAACCATAGTTTGTTAATCCATTCCTGAGATGATGGGCATTTAGGTTGTTTCCACATCTTGGTGATTGTAAATTGAGCTATGATAAACAATCTAGTGCAAATGTCTTAATGAAATGATTTTATTATTCTGCATAGATGCCTAGTAGTGGGATTATGGGGGTCAAATAGGAGGTCTAATTTGAATTCTTTGAGGATTGTCTATATTTCTTTCTTTTTTTTTTTTTTTTTTTTGAGACAGAGCCTCAAGCTGTCCCCCTGGGCAGAGTGCCGTGGCATTACAGCTCACAGCAATCTCCAACTCCTGGGCTCAAGCGAGTCTCTTGCCTCCGCCTCCCAAGTAGCTGGGACCACAGGCGCCCGCCACAACGCCCGGCTGTTTTTTGGTTGCAGCCGTCATTGTTGTTTGGCGGGTCCGGGCTGGGGATTCGAACCCGCCACCTTAGGTGTACGTGGCTGGCGCCTTAGCCGGTTGAGCTATAGGCGCCGAGCCCTATATTTCTTTCTAAAGAGGCTGTATTTATTTGCAGTCCCACCAACAGTGTAAAAGTATTCCCCTCTCTCCACATCCACGTCAGCTACTTTGGGACTTTGTGATATGGGCTAATCTTTCTGGGGTTAGGTGGTATCTCAGGGTGGTTTTAATTTGCATTTCTCTGATGATTAGGGATGATGAGCATTTTTCATATGTTTGTCAGCCCTATGTCTTATCTAGAGTGAAGGATTTTTTTTTTTTTTTTTTTTGCAGTTTTAAGCTGGGGCTGGGTTTGAACCCGCCATGTCCAGTATATGGGGCTGGCGCCCTACTCCTTGAGCCACAGGTGCCACCCTAGAGTGAAGGATTTTTAAAGAAAAAAAAATCCATACTCCTACTACCTTAATAAACAAGCATTTTTATTTCTAATTTCCAGGCTTTGCCTCAGAGCTATATTTTACATAGATATAACCACTGTGAATATATAATTTAGACCTACTTTGTTCCACCAAATTTTGCCTTTCTATTTACAATTGTATCATTATAATGGACAAATTAGTGACTGCCTAATTCTCAAACTGGAGCTCCTGATGTTCTCCTGTGAAACCTGCTTCTCTTGCACCTGCCCCATCCCAGATCAGTTGCTTACACCAAAATCCCTGGGATTAGCTTGAATTGGTCTCTTTTTCTCTTGCCTCAGCGCTAATCCAATGGGAATCTACCAGCTCCATGTGGACACACGTACCGGATATATTAGTCTGCTAGGGCTGTCATAACAAAGTGCCACAGACTGGGTGACTTAAAAAACTGGAAATTTTTTTAATCTGGCAGCTAAAAGTCCAAAATCAAGGTGCGGGCTGAGCTGGGCTGCCTATGAGACTGGCAGGGAGAGTCCTTGCCTCTCCCTAACATCTGGCGGTGGCTGTGGAAACTTGATGTTCCTCCAGTCCAGCTGCGTCACTCCGGTCCCTGCGTCTGTCTTCATCTGGTGCTCTCCCCCTGTGGCTGTCTTCACATGGCCTTCTCCTCTCATAAGGACACCAGTCAGAGTGGGCTAGAGCCCACCCGAACGATTGCATCTTAACTTTATTACTTCTGCAAAGACCCTATTTCCCAATAAGGCTACTTTCGCAGTAGCAGGGGTTAGCACTCCAACAGATCTTATTGGGCAAACAATTCAACCCATAATTCCCAAAACACCACTTCTTCCCACCCCATCCTCGCTTAAGGGTGGGATTATTGGAGTAGCCCCTAACTGGTTTTCTACCATCACATTTGCCCTGTACAGGCTATTCTTAACACCTTGGTTCACCACCAGCAACCCTCAGGTCCAAGAAAAAGCCAAGGTCCTTGCAGTGGCCCACAGTCCCTCCTGACTGCACCATTCTCCTGTCCCACTCCTCTCCCTGCTCTAGCCACCCTGGCCTCTTTGCTGGTCCTCTAGCTCACCAGGCATGTATCTCCCACCTCCTGGCCTTTGCATTTGCTGTTCCTTTTGCTACGATGCCGTCTCCCAGGTACCATCACGGCTCGTACCTCCTCCTTCAACACTCCCCCCAACTGCATCTTCACAGAAAGGCTTTCCTCACCACGCCCATTACAACACACTCACCCCCACAGGCCCTATCCTGTTCCTGGTCTTGTTTTCCTCCAGAGCACTCTTTGTCTTCTAATAGACTATGCTGTGTACTTACATATTTTATCTTTTGTTTATTCCCCACTCCCACCATCACCACCCGAACATAAGCTCCTTGAGAGCCACAATTTTTGTCTATTTTGTTATTTGCTTTATCCCTGGAACCCAAAACAGGGCCTAGAGTCTAGACCATACTAGGCACTCAGTTAATATTTGTGGAATTAATGAGGAATCAGCCAGTGTGTTTTCTCACACTGGATAAGTTACTAATCTATTTATCCTTATTAACTGTTCATCTCATTTTCTAGACCTTTTAAAAATCATGTTAAACAGCGCTCCTATTAATAGCTTACTGCATATAGTTAATTTCACGCCCATGTCAGTCATTTCTTTGGGTCATGTTTCCATCATAAACTTCGTCAAATTGCCTTACGTAAGGATTTTTGTCAATTTATAATGTCACTCACCATTAATAACTGTGTCTATGCTGTTTTGCCACCCCTGGGTTTTACTTCATCTTTATTTCTGCCAGTTTTATAGGTATGTGTGATTTGTCCTTCTTCTTCTTTTTTTTTTTTTTTTGCAGTTTTTGGCCAGGGCTGGGTTTGAAACCACCACCTCCTGTATATGGGGCCTGCGCCCTACTCCTTTGAGCCACAGGCGCCGCCCCTCTTCTTTATCTTTTAACTACAATTGTCATAAGCTTTTGATCTTCAGATATGAATTGCCTGATATAGACTCCTGATATCTTTTTTGGCAGGAATAAGAAAAAGAAGGTCTTAGATCCATATTTTTTAAATTAAATTAAATTTTTTTTTTTGAGGCAAAGTCTCACTATGTTGCCCTGGATGGAGTGCCATGGTGTCACAGCTCACAGCAACCTCCAACTCTTGGGCTTAAGCAATTCTCTTGCCTCAACCTCCCAAGTAGCTGGGACTACAGGTGCCCGCCACAATGCCTGGCCATTTTTTGTTGCAGTTGTCATTGTTGCTTAGCTGGCCTGGGCCAGGCTCAAACCTGCCACCCTCCGTGTATGTGGCTGGTACTATAATCACTGTGCTACTGGCACCGAGCCTTAGATCCATAGTTTTTAATTCATACGCTTTTTTCTAATTTTTTTTTTTTTTTTTGAGATAGAGTCTCACTCTGTCACCCTGTCTAGAGTGCCATGGCATCATCATAGCTCACAGCAACCTCAAACTCTTGGGCCTGAGTAATCCTCTTGCCTCAGCCTCCCAGGTAGCTGGGACTATAGGCACCTGCCACAACACCCAGCTAGTTTTTCTGTTTTTAGTAGAGACAGACGTCTCTTGTTTGCTCAGGCTGATCTCGAACTCCTGAGCAGCTCAGGCGATCCACCTGCCACAGCCTTCCAGTGTGCTGGAGTTATAGGCGTGAGCCACTGCACTTGGCCTCCATATACTTCTTGGAGCAACAATATTTTTTTTTTTGAGACAGAGTCTCACTTTGTCACCCTTGTAGAGTGCGTGATGTCACAGCTCACGGCAACCTCAAACTCTTGGGCTTAAGTGATTCTCTTCCCTCAGCCTTCTGAGTATAACAGCTGCCCGCCACAATGCCCAGATTTTTGTTGTTGTTGTTGTTGCAGTTGTCATTGCTTTTTAGCTGGCCAGGTCTGGGTTCAAACCCGCCACCCTTGGTATATGGGGCTGGCGCCCTACCCACTGAGCCTCAGATGCTGCCCTGGAGCAATAATATTAATACTTATTTATATTTATTATAAGTATACTTCCATTCTGCCTTTCTCTGTTTACATTTCTGATTAAACTGAATATGTTATATTTTCTACAGCTGTGGACTACTGTGCTTCAGAAAACCATGGATGTGAACATGAGTGTGTAAATGCTGATGGTTCCTACTCCTGCCGGTGCCGTGAAGGATTTGCTCTTAACCCAGATGAAAAAACCTGCACAAGTAGGTCACACACATACACATACACAGAAGCATTTGATATGATTGCTGTTGGGACTCTGGCCTTGGACATCTTCCAAGCATGGATTAGCATATGATTATGTCATAGGAAACCTCTGCCCCATCCCACCTCCCTTCTTCACTGGTTTTAAGACCATAGCCTTATCTAGCTCAATATCACCATTCAGGGAATCTGATGAAGTTGTCTTTTATGGTTCCCCACACATGGGGGTATTCTTTCAACATTTGCTGAATCTGCTGATAACCAGATCTCCTTGCCTCATGCCAACTCAGCCTAGCTGTGCCCCTCAGTATTAAGAGGGCTTAGGAGTGTTTTCACTGAAGCCTTGTGGCTTGTGGGCTTCAGCTCTGACTCCACACAAGTACCAGAAAATTGCTGAGCCAGGAAGAATTGAATGTGGCTTCTTCTGGGTAGGGGAGGGATAGGTGGATGGCAATTTGCAGAGGACTGCTCATTTTTTGTGTGACATATTTAGCTCTATTTGATTTTACCTCTATACGTAAAAATCAGAAGTAATTTTAGTTTCCAAAATCTGAGCATACAACTCTATAAACTAAATATGATCACTAGTTTTGCAAAAGGATTCCAAAAGGATTCTTTTCAATATGAAGGTGCATTGAAGCAGTGGTTCTTAGAGCAGTGGTTCTCAACCTTCCTAATGCCGCGACCTTTTAATATAGTTCCTGTGGGTCACGACCCACAGGTTGAGAACCACTGCCTTAGAGGATTGCATGGGTTATTGCCTTCCTAATGGGAGGGTCACTTGAGAAAAGCTTGTTTTTAAAGTATTAGGGCCCAGCAGTTTTTTTGGTTTTTTGTTTTTCTTAGAGACAGAGTCTTACTTTGTCACCCTCAGTAGAGTGCTATAGCATCACAGCTCACAGCAACCTCCAGCTCTTGGGCTTAGATGATTCTCTTGCCTCAGTCTCCCGAGTAGCTGGGACTACAGGCACCCACCACAACACCCAGTTATTTTTTTTGTTGCAGTTTGGCTGGGGCTGGGTTCAAACCTGCCACCTTCGGTATATGGGGCCAGTGCCCTACTCACTGAGCCACAGGCACCAGTGTCCAGCAGTTTTAAAAAGTGAATTCTTTTTTTTTTTGAGACAGAGCCTCAAGCTGTCCCCCTGGATAGAGTGCAATGGCATCACAGCTCACAGCAACGTCCAACTCCTGGGTTCAAGCGAGTCTCCTGCCTCAGCCTCTCAAGTAGCTGGGACCACAGGAGCTTGCCACAACGCCTGGCTATTTTTTTTGGTTGCAGCCATCATTGTTGTTTGGCGGGCCTGGGTTGGATTCAAACCCACCACCTTAGGTGTATGTGGCTGGAGCCTTAGCCACTTGAGCCACAGGTGCCGAGCCTTAAAAAGTGAATTTTAATAGCAATTTATACTAAGATAAGACATCTCTGAAACATACATCTATGAGAAAATAGAATTTTAATTCATAAAATGTCTATGTATCTATAACCTTTCTGAAATTCATCTATATGTTAAAGCAGGATACACGTGCACAAAACCTTCTAAACACAAATTTAACTCCTACTCTGAGTCCCTAAATTTCTCTAGCTCCAAAGCTGGAGATAGGGGAGTGTACAGAATTGTAAGGGCCACATTAAGTCAAAAACACCCATCTCTGGAGCCCTAACCAAGTGCCAATAGAAATGAAGGTGAGATCCTTCTTGGAGAAGACACTGTGGCTGAGTCTTGAGAGTGGGTCCATCATTCAGAAGGCAAAGAAGGGTGAGATGGGGCTTCCAGGGGAAGGAAAGTTATGTGGGGATATGAACCAGACAGGGTGTTTTAGATCTCCATGACCAGTGTACAACGGGCACACACTTGTTCGTTTTACTTATTTACAGAGTAAGTGAATACTCTCCTCCTGTCCTTCTCTTCTGAATATTCTGAGCTGTAAAGCAGCAGCCTGGGCTGTGGGACTGGCTAGGGGTGCATGAGTCAGTACTCCCATCAAAAGGAGGCCCCATGTGCTGGGGGCTGGCCTTGGTTCAAATCCTGGCCTTCAGCTTTTTCTCTGGCCTCAGTTTCCTCACCTGTAATAAGGGATGATGATATTGCCAACTTCACAGCATTATGTTCAAGACACAATGTGATAATTCATATAAACCATTTAGCAAATTGCCAGGTTCTAAGTTCTTGGAAGGGATGATACGGCTTTAAAGGCTTTACATCGGGAATTATTGAGCATATAACACAAGCCTGGGCTAAGTTTAAAAGTGCATGAGCAATTGAAGACTTTCACTGGGAGTTGGTGGGGGACATAAACCATACCCATACAGAACATCTCAGTCACCATTCTAGGAGTTACACAACTGGGGGCCACAGTGTGATGCAGACAAGACCCCTGGCAGGAGCTGAGGGAAAGAGACCAGTTAGACCCGAGCAGGAGGAGATGCTGCCGCCTCAGGCTGAGGGCTGGAGGGAAGTGCACAGCATAGCCAGGCTCCTTCCTGCCTCTGCAGAACGCCTTCACCTGATGTCCACCCCAGCCCAGCCCCACTTCCCAGAGAGGCACTGTCTTCCCTGCACCGTGGCTCTACCTGTCTCGCTTCCCAGAGCCAAGGTCCAGGATGGTGCAGGCAAGGAGGAGTTCTGAGCCCTGGGATCAGACTGTGCAAATAGATAGTGCAGTGTAGGGGCCTGGGAGAGGAGGTCTGGCTGGGAGTCAGGGGAGGGACTGCTCCAGCTGGGAGGTCTCACCAAGCTAGGCATGGAGCCCAGCAGTTCAGCTGTCTCTAGGCCCTGCCAGACTTAAGACCCAGAGGTGAGCCACCCCCATGCGTGGGCAGGGAAGAGCGCTGGGAAATCTAAGAGGTCTGTGCAGGCTGCACTAGAGCGATAAGTTCCCTAGTAGGGCCCCCTTCCCACCGTGCCTGGGGGTGGACAGGAGCCAGACTGGCCAAGAGGGCTGTAAGAGAAAGGAGATGCTCAGAGCACTTGGAAAGCTGTGCGAGGAGGAAAAAAGCCCAGTTGTGAGGACTGCGACACTCAGGAGCGCTCCCGATCTGTGGCAGGTACAAGAACTGAGAAAGAGAGACCAGATGAAAGGACAGGATGGAGGCAGAAGTTCAGGACCAGCCTGTCAGGAAGTGCCAAGGTACATATCCCATCAGCTTCTACCCAAGTCAGCCTGGCCACTGCTGTGATGCAGAAAGATTAAAAAAAAGTTTGCCTGCCATATGTGGTGGCTCAGGTCTGTAATCCCAGCGCTATGGGAGTTACACATTGAGGTACGGATATGTTTTCCACATTCCACAAGGTAGGAGTTCAAGTCTGGCCTGGGCAACACGGTGAGACCTTTCTACAAAAAAATTTAAAAAATTAGCCAACATGTAATAAAAACATCTCTACCCACTTAATGGTTTGAAACTAAAAAAAAAAAAAAAAGTTGTTAAAATGTACACAAGCCACTCACTATTTTAAAAAAACCTAATATTTAAATATGTACATAATAAAGCATCAATGACAACAACAATACAAATTAGCTGTCCATTGTGATGGGGGGGCACCTGTAGCCCCAGCTACTTGGGAGGCTGAGGCAGGAGGATTGTGGGAGCCCAGAGTTGGAGATTGTAGTGAGCTATGATCATGCCACTCCACTCTAGCCTGGGCACCAGAGTGAGACCTTTGTCTCTTAAAAACAAACAAAAACTTTTCACTTCCTATAAACTTGTAAAATAAACTTAGATTTTTAGATTTCAGTCTATTTTTAACCAAAAGTATGTTTGAAAGCTAATCCAGTTAGTAATTGTGCAATTGCTGTCTAAAAAAGGTAGACTAGTCAATGTAATATACGAAACATGGCTAATTTATGATTAACCTGAAATATACAAAATAGAGCTTCATGTTGCTGAACAAATACTATAATATGAAGCATAAGTAGTGTTGGAAAAGGGGTTACCTTTTATGTCAGTTACCTGAAAGCAACCCATCCGAGTCTAGAGGGACATTGTACTAATGGTACAATCACCATTCATCTCCAGAATGTTCTCATCATCCCAAACTGAAATGGTACCCATTGAACACCAATTCCCCATTTCCTGCCACCACCTCTATTGCCTAGAAACTACCTTTCTAGTTTCTATCTCTGTGAATTTGACTACTCTAGGTACCTTGTATAAGTGAACTCATCCAGTATTTTGTTCTCTGGGGTCTGTTATTTCATTTAGCATAAATGTCCTCAAGGTTCATCTGTGCATGTGACAGAATTTCCTTACTAAAGACAGCATTAATATTCCTTGGTATACTTGTAAAGATACCCCCTTCTGTTTATCTCCCCATCTATTGGACATCTGGGTTACTTTTACCTTTTGTCTGTTGTGAATAATCCTGCTGTGAATGTGTGAACTGAAAGTCCTTGCTTTCAATTCTTTGGAGTATACATGTTATACCCAGAAGTAGAATTTCTGGGTCATGTGGCAGCAAGACTTTTTGAGATCTAAATGGAAACCTTTGGGGTTTTTTTTTTTTTTTTTTTTTTTTTTTTTGAGACAGAGCCTCAAGCTGTCCCCCTGGGTAGAGTGCCGTGGCATTACAGCTCACAGCAACCTCCAACTCCTGGGCTCAAGCGAGTCTCCTGCCTCCGCCTCCCAAGTAGCTGGGACCACAGGCGCCCGCCACAACGCCCGGCTATTTTTTGGTTGCAGCCGTCATTGTTGTTTGGCGGGTCCGGGCTGGGGATTCGAACCCACCACCTTAGGTGTACGTGGCTGGCGCCTTAGCCAGTTGAGCTATAGGCGCTGAGCCGTTGTTTTTTTTTTAGACAGAGTCTCACTCTGTCACCCTGGGTAGAATGCTATAGCATCCTGGCTCACAGCAACCTCAAACTCTTGAGCTCAAGTGATCCTCTTGCCTCAGCCTCCTGAGTAGCTGGGATGGCCAGTGCCCACCACAATACCCAGCTAGTTTTTATATTTGCTCAGCCTGGTGAAACCTTTACTCTTGAGCCAAGCATGAGAAAGAACATTCTCAGATATTCAGTGTCTTTTCCCCAGAAAGTCATAGAGGACTTCAGTCCACTAGCTAGGGATTTATGTCTTTGGTACATAGAGACTGTAGGGTGCGAGTCCAATGCTTAATCATCTAATACCTGTAATGATGTTGCAGTTTGGCTGGGGCCAGGTTCGAACCCACCACCTTTGGCATATGGGTCAGGCACCCTACTCACTGAGCCACAGGTGCCGCCCTAATACCTGTGATGATGAATAAAGGCAATGTGGACTCCATATTTTACATGTTGCTCTTTATTATTTTCTGACTTTGAGATCATTATGCTCTTTGTTTTTTAAACTCCCTTAGTAACTTGGTTGACATGCCTACCATTCTTCAAATAAGAATGCTTTGCACAGAATAAGTCACTAAATAAATATTCAGTGCTTACATTAAAAGTGAGACACAGGGCCAGGCACAGGGGTTCACCCCTGTAATCCCAACACTCTGAGAGGCCAAGATGGGTGGATCACTTGAGCTCATGATCAAGATCAGCCTGAGCAAGAATAAGACCCTGTCTCTGGAAGTAGCCTGGCTTTGTGGCAGGTGCCTGTATTCCCAGCTACTTGGGGGAGGGGCAAGAGAATTGCTTGAATCAAAGTGTTTGAGTAGTCTTCCTGACCAGGAAATAGTTAATGTGCTGAGCCTGACCCCCTTCCTACAGCCTGTAATATGCCACTTACTTTTGTGAGGGCCTGTGTGCATGAATCAAAGACTCTCAGTTAGAGAGGCCTTAAAGTTCAACCTAGTTCTTGCCCACTGCCCATCCAACAATGTCCCCAGTGTGCCATCTGTCCAGCCTGCACTGACAGGACACTCACTATACCCCAGGGCAGTTCATGCCACTTTGTACAGCTCTGACTCTTAGAAAGATATTTCCCAGCCTGAGCTGATATCTCTTCCTTTGCTCATAACAGAACAAACTGAGCTTTTTGCATTCTTCATGGTCACAAAGAATGAGTCATATCAGAATAATTCTATTTCCTTTAGTAGACTAGCCAAGCGTGGAAAATGTGGTAGCAACTATCTAGACTTTAACAGGCATTTGGCCAATTTGCTAAGGAGAGCCCCATGCCTTGTGGACTCAATAGAGAAATGTGTGGTCAATGAAAGAATGATTGGTTGGGCTTGTAACTGTCTGAATGTCTGCACCCAGAGGATGCTGACTGCTGACATGAGGTTGTCCTAGAAGGAGTTTTTTAAACAGCCTAGTGGGAAGAGGTCTGGAGGAGGCCATGAGAGCTGCCTTCCGTTCTTAGTGACCCCATGCTGGTTCTTGGCATGCAATGTTTATGTATCTGAACCCTCACAGAACGCTCCAGTGAGAGTAATACCAATAATCATTTGTTCATTCAACAAATATTTGTTGAGTACCTACTATGTGCCGAATGTGGTTGATTGTCATAAAAAAGATCCATGCATACTCTTTGTGATATCTGACACCACAGATGAGCAAAGAAAGTCCTCACAAAACCCGTCCACGCTTCAGAGGCCCTTGTTCTAGACCAGTGGTTCTCAACCTTCCTGTTGCTGCAATGTATTTTCATTGTTAAAAAGGGGTTGCGACCCACAGGTTGACAACTGCTGTGCTAGACCATCACTTGTGCTCAGGACACTCTGTGCTGATGGAAACGTTCTGTCTGCACAGCACAGTGCAGTAGTCAGGAGCCATATGTAGCTGTTGAGCACTGGAGATGCAGCCAGTGCAACTGAGAAACTGAATCTTTAAGCTTCATTTAATTGGATCAGTGTTTTTTTTTTTTGGCCGGGTCTGGGTTTGAACCCACCACCTCCAGCATATGGGGCTGGCACCCTACTCCTTTGAGCTACAGGCACCTCCCTAATTGAATCAGTTTTAATTTAAATAGCCACATTCGACAGCATGGTTCTAAATTAAAGGAGGCTAAACAGATATGAAAACTAAATACAATCTCAGATCCTAGACTGGATCCTGTTCTGGAGGATGAAAAATGTTGTAAAGAGCTTTATTATATCAGCTGATGAGATTAGAATGTGGGTGATAGATTAAATGAAAGTCAGTATAGGCTCGGCACCTGTGGTTCAAGTGGCTAAGGCGCTAGCCACATACACCTAAGGTGGTGGGTTCAAATCCAGCCCGGGCCCGCCAAATAATACTGACGGCTGCAACCAAAAAATAGCTAGGCGTTGAGGCGGGCGCCTGTGGTCCCAGCTACTTGGGAGGCTGAGGCAGGAGACTTGCTTGAGCCCAGGAGTTGGAGGTTGCTGTGAGCTGTGATGCCATAGCACTTTACCCAGGGGGACAGCTTGAGGCTCTGTCTCAAAAAAAAAAAAAGAAAGAAAGAAAGTCAATATAAATTTATAAGGTTTATAACAGCACTGTGGTTATAATAAGGGAATATCTCTTCTTTTAGGAAGCACACACTATATTTAAGGGAAAAGGGGCCAGAATATATGTAACTTACTCTAGAGAGTTCTGAGAGATGACCAAATGGTCATACAAATGGGGTAAAATGTTAACAGCAAGTGAATCAGTATGAAGAGTACATAGATGTTTCTTGTACTATTTTTGTTTGCAACTTTTTGCAGGTTTGAAATAGTTCCCAAATAAAAAGTTTAAAAAATGTTCTCATATGTAACTATGGTATTGAAGTTATATTTTTAAAAAAGAGTCCCAGTCTTTTAAAGATGCATAATGAAATAATTATGGACAAAGTGATATAATGTCTGGGGCTTGCTTCAAAGTAGTACACTGTCTTACTATGGGCAATGGGGGTATAGAAGGAGGAAGAGCAGCCAGAGAGTGATTCTCTTGAAGCTGGGTGATGTGTGCATGGATTTATTATATTATACTGTTCTGTCCATTTTTGTACATGTTTGAAATTTCTATGACTTTGAGTTGGGAAAAATCAGCATTTACTCAATGTTTTTCCTTTCAGGAATATTGTATGCTTTTCCCTTGCTCAACCTTTTTTCTTGTATAAACTGGGGAAACTCATTTATACCAAATCCTTCATTATGAAAATTATAATGTTTGTTTTTCTTTTCTTTTCTTTTTCTTTTTTTTTGAGACAGAGTCTAACTTTGTCTCCCTGGGTAGAGTGCCCTGGTATCATGGCTCACAGCAACCTCAATCTCTTGGGCTCAAGCGATCCTCTAGCCTCAAGGCTAGTCCACGTAGCTAGACTTCAGGTATCTGCCACAATGCCCACCTATTTTTAGAGATGAAGTCTCACTCTTGCTCAGGCTGGTCTTGAACTCCTGAGCTCAAGCAATACACCTGCTTCGGCCTCCCAGAGTGCTAGGTGGGAGCCACTGTGCCTGGCCTGAATGTTTCTTAAAACAATAAAAATTCTCATCAAAACAAAGACTTCTTTTAAGACCTGTAAGTGGCCACTTATTTCAAGCAATGTATCCCAGTTCCCCTATGGGAAAATACTTTGCTCAGATACATCAATAGAACAGTCTCTTTCCATATTTAAAAACACTTGCACAAGTAAAATTTCATTATAATGCATTTCATGAAGCCCTCTTTTTTTCTGAATATTTGGTTTAAGTTAGTGTATTGCTAGAGATCACATTCTCTGACTGTGAATCTTCAGATGAAAAATCCTATTTATGTGCAGCTGTGTCCAGTGGGGTGAGGAGGAGCTGTTTTGAATAGTTATACTTGTCATTCCTAGACCTTATATTTCCCAGGATGTAATTGTGTATCCTATTGTTTGAGGGGGTTAAGTGGTTTGGCGTTTGACTTTGGGAAAGTTAAATTGCTTTAATTGCATAAATCCCATAAAATCCTTAGCTAAGTTCTCTCTTCCCAACCTGTAACCTGGCAAACAACAACCCCTTTTAATTTTTGTGGCTCTTACATGAACCAAGACGAGAAAAGCATGTTCATAAATTCATTCGTCCTGTAAACATTCTGTACTATGTCAAGAAGTTTCTCCTGCTAAGGACCATATCCCTAAACGTGGGAAACGTGGGAATATCTTAACTGAACGGTTCCTTTCATGGCATAAATCTTTAAGAAAGGGGATTTTGGGGGCGGCGCCTGTGGCTCAAAGGAGTAGGGCACCGGCCCCATATGCCAGAGGGCCAGTGGTGGTGGATTCAAACCCAGCCCTGGCCAAAAACTGCAAAAAAAAAAAAAAAAAAAAGAAAGAAAGAAAGAAAGAAAGAAATGGGATTTTGCCTGTTCAAGAGAAATTAAAACTGAAAATCTCTGGCTTTCATTTGTTAGCTTTATTATATTTTTTGAGACAGAGTCTATGTTGCCCTTGATAGAGTGCTGTGGTGTCACAGCTCACAGCAACCTCAAACTCTTGGGCTTAAGCGATTCTCTTGCCTCAGCCTCCCAAGTAGCTGGGACTACAGG
>NW_003852399.1:28441995-28449946 GCF_000181295.1 Otolemur garnettii | reverse complement strand
AAATGAGGGTGCATGCTTCCTCCTCCTTACCCTACTTTGTGTGTTTGGAACTTTGTGAGAGAAAAGACTGAGCCCAGAGATGGGAGGTAAAAGGAGCTGGTTTCTTCCAGTCTTATAAGATAAGACACCTGATGGATGCTGAAGGGGGTACCCTGCAACTCTGTCCTCTTTGATAGGAAAGAAGAAAACGAGACTCCAGGGCATCCAGCAGCTTTCAAGGGGTACACATTGTCGAGGGGCATGAGAAAATCTGAGGATGGACCCTGCATGGGACCTCTTTAAGCCAGACTGTTCCTGAGGGCCTGCTAGAATGGATGGCCTGTAGGACGGAGATGGTTGTCTTTTTCTCACTGCTGAAATCTCAGTACTCAGAGTACTTGGCATACAGAGGTGCAGGATAGTGTTTGTTGAATGGACGAATGAATGAGTCAATACTTCCCTGAGATGTGTCATTTTGGAGAAACTGCAACCATTATTTGAATTCCTCGATCTTGTTAGAAAAATGACCTTTTTAAGGCATGCAAGTTGTGAATTTTTTTTTCAGAAAGTCCTCCCACAGTCATTCCACACTTCTGCACACTGAATTGTTGGAGGTCAGCTGGCGATGTCACTCACAGAACTCTCGGAAGCGTCCATTTAGGGACATATTGTCCTGTATGCTCCTTCACCCACTTCTTCTGGCAGTGTATACAGCAGTGTTCTGTATGGCAGGCCTGTGTTTTCAGCATATACAGTATCTCTTTTGGAAAGCACTGTAGGCTGTAGAACTGAATCCAGACCTGTCACATTCTGCCTATAGTGCACATGAACTTGTATGCTCAGTCTGTTAAGTGTCCTACTGTGGATAGTGGTAGGTGGTTGCAGAACCCATATTTTGAAACTGAGCCTTTCTTGTAAAACATAATTCCTGGCTTGGCACCTGTGGCTCAAGTGGCTAAAGCGCCACCCCCATACACCTAAGGTGGCAGGTTAAAATCCAGCCTGGGCCCGCCAAAAACAAAAATGACGGCTGCAACCAAAAAATAGCCAGGCGTTGTGGCGGGCACCTGTGGTCCCAGCTACTTGGGAGGCTGAGGCAGGATACTCGGTTAAGCCCAGGAGTTGGAGGTTGCTATGATGACTTGGTACTCTACCTAGGGGAATAACTTGAGGCTCTCTCTCAAAAAAAAAAAAAAAAAAAAACATAATTCCCACTGCCTTGCTTAGATATAAACCCTGGAAATAATTGAGCATTAAATGGGGATTTTAATTTTTGAGCATTCAGAACCTGAAAACAATTAGATGAGATGTTTTCCATTAGACCACACATGGCTGTGATTCGTCAGAAGACCCATTTTTCTGGCCTGGCTGTTCCTCTCTGTGCCATTTACACCTTTAGCTGGGGGTGAGCGTGTGAGGGGTTGGCTGCACCCAGGGATAATCACTCGTGAGAGAACTTATTTGCAGATCCAAGCTTTTATGTGGGCAATGATGATTAGATCTGGTTCAGCTTAAACATTGTGGTCATGAGCTTCTTCCTGTGTTACCATTGGAGGAGGGAAAGGAAAACAAGTCAGGCATGTGGCCATGGGTGGAGGAAAAGTCTCTGGAAGCATCTCTTACCAATCCTCCAGTCTCTCCGCCTCTGCCACTCCCTCAACTCCCTCCCTGGAGAGGCACTTGGGGTGAGAGAAGGGTTTAGCACAGTGCAGGGGTCTTTACCAAGGGAGGAGGAAGGGTGAGTAGAGAGTAATGGCCCTTTGGGAGTGGTCCCCACCACAAAGTAGACCCCACATGGGGCTGTTTGCAGGCAGTGGCCCGGGCTGGAGACCCTAATGCATTCAGTGGGTATAGCACCTCGTTAGCTCTACATTTTCATCCAAGAAAAATGAAATTTGTTCCTAAACCCAGTGTCCTCATCAGCCCTTCTCCCAATATCCTGCCTCCCCATTACATTTTCCATTGTCTTTGCTGTGAACCCAGCCCTGACCCCTGAGGCTGGCCTCTTGGAGCTGCCTGCACGTAATGCTTGTGCTCAGTCCATTAGGGCAGACAGCTGTGAATGGATTCGAGTGCTCACTGCCTCTCTGGAGCACCACTTGGATGAGGGAAGCCAAGAAATTGGGTTTAAAATCTGGAGTTTGTTATTAGGAGTCTGAGGTCTCTGGAGTGATCTGAGCATTACAAACCTGACCTCAGGGTACAGCCATTTACAGTTAAAAGGAAGTTGATGGATGTGGGCTATTTTCAAATCTAATAAGAACTCTACTTTTCAAAGGAATCTTATGTCATCTAAATTAAACTGGAAGACTGGGGGAAAAACAGAATCCTACTAAAGAAAAGACTGTGGGCCAGGTTCTTATTGCTCATCTGGGCACAATTTCTTCTCCTGGAGAGCCCAGTGTCAGTGTAAGGCTTAAGTCCTAGAGACAGGATGGCAAGCACAGAATTGGGAACTGGCCCCGTTGCCCGGGTGGAGTCCTGATGCTGGGCCATGCCAGTGCTTCCTGGGGCTGACATATCACACTCCAAAGGCCACAGGTTGGGCTGAGCCAGGAAGCCTACAGACAGGACATGACACGTAGGCTTGGTGATATCACTAGTGTTGGCTGTGTGACTGTGGGTACAACTTTCTACTTCTCTGCACCTGGATTTCCTAAACTGAAGGAGCAGGACTTCCTGCTTGAACATTCCATGCCCCTCCAGTTTCTCTGAAACTTATTACTGTCTGTGTGCTCAGCTGGCGTCCAAACCTACTGCCTGAGATCATCTTTCATGTTTCAGTCCTGCCGTCTACAGAAGGGCTCCAGCTCTTCCCTGCATTGGCCTGACTCATAAAGAGCATTTGATTTGTTCTCATGGTCCTGCCATCTGCCCTCTCAGGGCCTTGCTGGACACTCTGGGCCTTCCCAGATGCACTTGCATCCTCGCCTGGCCTGTGTGTAGCACTTCACAGTGTGAGAGGGAGTTAACCAAGTGTGGGAGGCATACAGGTACTCAGTAAATAGTGAATAAACAGGTGAGTGAATAAGTAGCACATTGTGTGTGAAGTATGAAATAAGTGTGGAAAGAAAGCAAAGAAGTCTGGTTAAACCTCTGCTAAAAAAGAAACATTTGGGCAGAGTCCTTTTTGAACTGCTGTTTGCTAGATTGCTCAGTTACAGCAATATGATCCAGCTCAGATGTGCGAATGAGGATCAGGGTCTCTGACCTGGGCCACCGTCTGCAAACAGGCCCAGGTGGGGTCTAATTTGTGGTGGGGACCACTCCCAAAACATCACTACTCTCTACTCAGCCTCCTTCCTCCCTTGGTAAAGACCCCTGTGCTGTGTTAAACTCTTCTCTTACCCCAAGTACCTCTCCGGGGAGGGAGTTGAGGGAGTGGCAGAAGTGGAGGGACCGGAGGGTTGGTGAGAGATGCAGAGTGATGCCTTCTTTAAGAATCTAAATGTTTTTCAGTTGAATTATTTTGTGTGTAAATCTTTCTTCTCCAAGAAATATATTTAGGCCAACTCAGTGTCCCATGCTTATAATCCTAGCACTCTGGGAAGCTGAGGTGGGTGGATTGCTTGAGCTCAGGAGTTTGAGACTAGCTTGAGCAAGAGTGAGACCCTGTCTCTACTAAAATAAAAAAACTAGCCAGGTGTATTGATGTGTAATCCCAGCTGCTTGGGAGGCTGAGGCAAGAGGATTGCTCAAGCCCAAGAGTTTGAGGGTGCTATGAGCTATGATGACACAGCACTCTACCTAGGTGAGAGAGTGAGACTCTGTCTTCAAAAAAATACATGCATATATTTAAAACATTGTTTATTCCCCCCCACCCCCGCCTTCAAGGTCTTTTTGGGGAATTATTTAGGAGACAAAGTGTTATGCTGTTGCCTAGGCTGGAGTGCAATGGCATGATCATAGCTCACTGCAGCCTCATATTCCTGGCTTTAAGTAATCCTTTTGCCTTGGCCTCCCAAAGTGCTGGGATTGCAGGCATGAGCCACCATGCCTAGCCCTTTTGGGGGGTTATTTTTCTTAAATAGATAGATCATAGTTGTACATATTTTGGATATTTATTTTTTGACAAAAATGTATACATTATGTACAACATGTTTTGAAGTATGTATATATAAATTTTACTTAAAGACAATGCTGGGGTTTTTTGTTATAAAATACATTGAACAGGCTTGGTGCCCATAGCTCAGTGGTTAGGGTGCTGGCCACATGCACTGGGGCTGGTGGGTTCAAACCCAGCCAGGGCCTGCTAAACAACAATGACAACAATAACAGAAAAAAAAATAGCTGGGCGTTGTGGTGGGAGCATGTAGTCTCAACTACTAGGAGGCAGAGGTAAGAGAATAGCTTAACCCCAAGAGGTTGTTGTGAGCTATGATGCCATGAGACTCTATCGAGGGCAACACAGTGAGACTCTGTCTCAAAAAAAAAAATACATTGAACATAAAATTTACCATTTTAACCATTTTAAGTGTATAATTCAGTGGCACTAAGTACATTAATATTATTGTATAACCATCACCACTTTGTCTCAGAACTTTTTCATCACCCTTGAACCAACACTCTGTACCCATTAAACACTAACTCCCCACCCCATCTCCTGGCAGCCCCCATCTACTTTCTGTCTCTATGAATTTGACTATTACCAGTGCCTCCTATGGGTGGAATTATATAATGTTTTTGTCTCTTCATGGCTGGCTTATATCACTTAACATTTTTAAGCTTCATCCATGTTACATAGCATGTGCCCGAATTTCTGTCCTTATAATGTCCCGTTGTATATATGAGCCACATTCAGTTTATCCATTTCATCCATCAGTGGACACTTGTGGTGCGCCCACATTTTGGCTGTTGCAAATAATACTGCTATGAACTTCGGCGTTTATACCTAGAAGTAGAATTTCTGGATCATATAGTTAGTTCTATATGTAATTTGCTGAGGCACTGCTGTCTTCCAGAGTGGCTGAATGCTGGCTTTTTAAAACAGAGTTCACTGAAGATAATTTTACCTCCCCTGATGGTGTAATGAAGTGGATCCCACATGCTCTGCACTACATGGCCCTAGACTGCGGGCCCTTCATGCGCTGTCTGTCTGTCTGTTTGTATGGGGGCCAATGTTTTTTTTTGTTTTTTTTTTTTTTTTTGAGACAGAGCCTCAAGCTGTCACCCTGGGTAGAGTGCCGTAGCATTACAGCTCACAGCAACCTCCAACTCCTGGGCTCAAGCGAGTCACCTGCCTCCGCCTCCCAAGTAGCTGGGACTACAGGCGCCCGCCACAATGCCTGGCCATTTTTTGGTTGCAGCCGTCATCGTTGTTTGGCGGGTCCGGGCTGGGGATTCGAACCCACCACCTTAGGTGTACGTGGCTGGCGCCTTAGCCGGTTGAGCTATAGGTGCCGAGCTGGGGCCAATGTTTTAGTGCCAGGCCTATTTCTCTGGGTCAAAGCTCTTTGCATGTTTCTTGGCACTCAGCTGTGTCCTGCACAGGTGAAGTTGTTGACAAGTTCCAGGCAGATGAACTGCAACTACGCCCAGCCGACAGTATCCTGTCTGTCATGCAGGAGTGAGTGACCGCGGAGTGCCAAAGGGTCAGTGACACAACCAGGTGACATTTCGTCCTGTAGGCCAGCTCTGTGTACCATGGAATTTTCTCCATATGCTCAGTCCTCAGCCATCCTGCTCTTGGTCTGTGCATAAAGAAAGTTCCATCCACCAGTCACCTGGGAGGGCACACCTCCCTAGAGGGTCCTTTAATAGACCCTTTTAGGGGTCTCTCAGGTCCAGGTTCCACTGACATCTCCATTTTTACTAGCTGTGTGATTTTGATTAAGTTATTACCTCCCTAACCTCTATTCCTCAGCTTTAAAATCTGGATAACAACTGCATACACCTTGCAGGGTCAAATGAAATTATATTTGTAAAGTGCTTGGTATTTAACAGGCACTGAAGAAATGGTAGCAACTATGACTACCAGCATTAATGTTAGTATTAGACTGTCACTGATGGTGAGAAAAATGAAAATGACAAGATCCCTGCTCGTGGAACTCACTGTCTAGTGAAAGAAACAGACATTAAAGTATCACAAATACAAAAAATGCAGGTAACCGTTGTGATAAATACTATAAAAGAGAGGTCCTGTAGAAGGAACTGACTTCGTGTGGAACTAATGTGGAGCTGACGTGAAGGAAGATAGAGGTTAACTGGGATAATGAGGAGCCATAAGCAGAGGGTGCCATGTGTCGTATCTTCAAGTCCTTTGTGTATTTAAGCTTCCTCCAATAATTTTTGGTCAGATGTATGAGAATGTATACCCAATAAGAGGTGTACACTCTCATTTCATTATTTTATGGTTTTGGATCATTTCCTCTGGGTCAGGTAGGGTGCTAACAGAAAACCCAATTAATGGTATCTTAAGTCATAAAGACATTTACTTTTTACGTAAGTCCAAAGCTGGCTGTCCAAGGGTTGGCTCAGTGACTCAGCGATATTATCAAAAACCCAGCTTGGCTGGGTGCTGTGCTGTGGCTCAAGCCTGTAGTCCTAGCACTTGGGGGGATGAGATAGGTGGATTGCTTGAGCTAGGGAGTTTGAGATCAACCTGAGCAAAAGACCTCTTCTCTACTAAAAATAGAAAAACTACCCGGGCATGGTGGCCCATGCCTGTGGCCCCAGCTACTTGGGAAGCTGAGGCAAGAGAATCTCTTAAGTCCAAGAGTCTGAAGTTGCTGCGAGCGTGATAACACAGCACCCTGCCCAGGGTGACAGAGTAAGACTTTGTTTTAAAAACAACAACAAAAACACACAGCCTCTTCTGTCGTTCTACTCTACCAAAGCATGTTAACTTTTCATGCTGCTGCTTGTCGCCTCATGGCTACAGATGGCTGCTGCAGCTGCAAGCATCATACCCTCACTCTACTAGACTCCCATGGAGAGAAAGGCAGAAAGGAAAGAGGACAGAGAAAGGCATTTCTCTCCATATGCTTTTTGTCTTTTCAGGAAAGAAAATCTTTCCTAAGGACCCATAGTAAACTCCTTATGTTACATTGACCAAAACTAGGGCATATTTCCACCCCTTGACCAACCACTGACAGAGGAGGATGTGGTTGCCAGGCTGGCTGAGACGAGCCATGATTCATGCCTCGGGGGTCTCAGGGTAATGGATGTTGGCAAGACAACCAACAGTGACAGCAGCCACATTCCCAGAAAAAGAACAATGCTGTGCAGTTACACTGGCGCAGCCCAGACAGTGAGGTCTGAGGTGACCTTTTCCCTCAACCCTAGTCTCATAAAGGCCCGCCACAAGCTCACTTTATGTCCTTTTCTGGGTCCCACCTCCTTATGCCCTGCTGTGTGTGGAATCTTGCAGTGTACGCATTTTCTATCAAGAAAGGAATTGCTTATTGGCCTCTGGTTATGAGACAGCTTCCATCTACTAGCAGAAACACAGCTTGGATGGGGTGGACTTGGATGGGGTGGTAACAGGACAGCACTACAGGAACCTGGGCAGCATCAGAGACATCTCTCCTCCATCCTGGTGCTGTCATGATCTCACTAGAGTAAGGTGAAGCATTTGGACCCTTCTTAAGGTGCCGGCCATCTTTTTATTTATTTATTTTTTTGGTGAGACAAAAGTCTACTGTGTCACCATGGGTAGAGTGCTGTCACATCATAGCTCACAGCAGCCTCAAACTCTTGGGCCCAGGTAATCCTCTTGCCTCAGTCTCCCCAGTAGCTGGGACTACAGGCTCCCACCACAATGCCTGGCTAGTTTTCCTATTTTTAGTAGAGATGGGGTTTCACTTTTGCTCAGGCTGGTCTTGACCTCCTGAGTTCAGGCCATCCACCTGCTCTGCCTCCCAGTGCCTGCCCTTTCTTTTTATTTATTTATTTATTTTTTTGAGACAGAGCCTCAAGCTGTCCCCCTGGGTAGAGTGCCATGGCATCACAGCTCACAGCAACCTCCAACTCC
>NW_003852399.1:28405022-28441759 GCF_000181295.1 Otolemur garnettii | reverse complement strand
ATCCCCCTGGGTAGAGTGCCATGGCCTCACAGCTCACAGCAACCTCCAACTCCTGGGCTCAAGCGAGTCTCCTGCCTCGGCCTCCCAAGTAGCTGGGACCACAGGTGCCCGCCACAACACCCGGCCATTTTTTGGTTGCAGCCATCATTGTTGTTTGGTGGCCCAGGCTGGATTCGAACCCGCCACCTTTGGTGTATGTGGCTGGCGCCTTAGGTACTTGAGCCACAGGCACCGAGCCTGCCTGTCCTTTCTTGACTCCCCTAAAGACATAGATATTTTGCAAGATCAGCTTTGGTTTATTCTGTCTCATGCTGTCTGACATCGCTGTCAGAGGTTGCTGCAGACAAAAGCTCCCTATGTGTTTTGAACATTACGGATCAAGGAAGAAATGGATAGGATTTCTTAGCTTTTCCATCTTTCTTGGAAGGGTATAGGTTCTTGGAACGGTATGGCTTGGAACCCCAGCTTTCAGCTCTTTGGCCATCAGCTCAACTCAACTGAGCCTTGACTTAGCTCTTTTGCCGTGGAAGAGGGGGAGGTTCAGTGCTGGGGAACCCAGAGGCACACTGCAGGTGCCAGGCTCTCTTCAAATGCCCCAGGAGGGGAGGAGCCATGCTGTCTGTTCTGGGAAGCACTTTGTCCGCTAAATGTGTGCGGCAGTCCGCCTGGCTTCTCCTCGACTGCGGAGTCTTCTTCAAGCATGACCCTGGCCTTGTCAGTCCCCCCTCTAGCCATCTGTCTAGAGCCTTTGCTGCTCCATTCCGGGGAGTGCAGGGTCCTGCTCCACTGTCCCTTCACCTCCCAACCCCACCTGTGTCCTCACACTCCAGCCTCAGGCTGGCAGCTCCTTGCAGCTCCCCAGATGTGCCGGTGGTCCCTCATGCCCAGGCTTTTGCGTTGGCTGTCCCCGAGTCCTCACTCTGCGGCCGCTGGCCCCCTTTACCTGTCTAATGCCCCCTCCTCAAGGCCCGCAGTTGGCTAGCCCCTCTTCTGGGAAGGCACCCCCACCCTGCCGCCCGTGGCCCCCAGCCTAGGGCTCGCTCTGCTGCTCCTCTCTGCCCCTCTGGAGCGTGAACCTTGCAGCGGGTGTCACATCCCCATCTCACAGAGCTCAGGTCCTGGATGACCGAATGAATGCTGGTCTGCTCAGTAGGCCGCACCACTCGCTCTCTCTGTGGAGGACCACAGGGGTCCCCCGGAGGAGCCTGGGGTCTGAGGGAGGGGCTTCCCTTTCTCCCCTCAGGGATCAACTACTGTGCGCTGAACAGACCAGGCTGCCAGCACGAGTGCGTGAACACCGAGGAGGGCGCCTACTGTCGCTGCCGCCGGGGCTACGCCCTGGACGCCGACGGGAAGACCTGCCGCCGTGAGTGTGGGGGGCTGGGGGGGGGGTCAGGAAGACCTGCCGCCGTGAGTGTGGGGGGCTGGGGGCAGGGCTCCACGCGGAGCTCCCGGCTGTCCTGAACGTCCCTTTGGCGTGGCCTTCCTCACCCTCAGTTGCATTATCCGTGAAATGGGACTGTACTACCTACCGCGTAGGTAGAGTTGTAAGGATTAAAAGAACTAATTTGAGTAAAGCAATTAGAACAGTGCTCTAGGCACACTCAGTATTAGTAGCTATCATTATTGCATTATTTGCTGTGGAGAGCATTTACTAAAACAGGCCTGTGTTCAACTGCAAGCTTTACAACACACTGGATGTGTGACCTTGGGCAAGTTATTTAACTTCTCCTAGCTTTGATTTCCTATTTATTTTTATTATTTTTGAGACTGAGTCTCACTTTCTTGCACCTGGTAGAGTGCTCTAATCATAGCTCACAGCAACCTCAAACTCTTGGGCTCAAGTGCTCCTCTTGCCTCAGTCTCCCAAGTAGCTGGGACTACAGGCTCCCATCACAATGTACTTCTATTTTTAGAGGCGGGGGTCTCATTCTTGCTCAGGTTGTCTCAAACTTGTGAGCTCAAGCAATCCACCCACCTTGGCCTCCCAAAGTGCTAGGATTATAGGCATAAGCCACCACACCTGGCCTATTCTATCTATTTTTAAAAAGAAAAATAATAGTATTGCTCTCCCAGGGTTTTTAATGGGGAAAAATTAGGACCATTTCAGTGTCTTAGCCTGGTGCTTGGTAGCAAGTCAAGTTGGTTGCAGCTGGGTGTGGTGGCTCACACCTGTAATCCCAGAGCTTTGGGAGGCTGAGGTTGAGAGGATCAATTTAGGCCAGGAGTTCAGGACCAGCCTAAGCAAGAGCAAGACCCCATCTCTATTAAAAATAGAAAAATTAGGTGGCCGTGGTGGTGTACACTTGTAATCCCAACTACTTGGGAGGCTGAGGCAGCAGGATTGCTTGAGCCCAAGAGATTGAGGTATGGTAATACCACTACACTCCAGCCTAGGCAACACAGCAAGACCCTGTCTCAAAAAAAAAAAAAAAAAAAAGAAAGAAAGAAAAGAACAGTTTATGGAGCTTGTGAGAGTGGCCAGAGCCCCTGCCCCAGGCTAGGACAAAAAGCTAGAAGGGACAGATCTTGGAAAGCATTGGGCTACACAGGCTGATCGGAGGGCAGAGCTGAGAATAGTGGGACCATCTGTGAAGCCTTTCTTAATTTTCTTGTGTCAGAGCCATAATGAGCTCCACTTGGTGATGTAAGCACATGGGAACTCGCAGGCACTGCCAGCTGGGAGGTTCCATCGTGTTTTATGAGGCATAGTCGCCACTGGTCCAGGCCAGCAGGGTGGGAACCTTGAGCGCTGCGGTGGATCCCACGACCCAGGCATGCTGGGACAGGGGCTCCATGACATGGCCTGTGCAGAAGGAGCCTTTTGTGAGGCTTCCACCCAGCAAGCCCCACATGTCCTCTGCTTTGGAGACAGAGATAGATTGTGAGGGAGAACAGTACAGCTGTTGAGCATTTAAGCCCTAAACTGCCAGCAGGGAAGTTTCACAGATGAAGTCGGAGCTCCAGAGCAGGGAAACGTGTTCTCCTTTAGTCTTCAGGGAGTGAAGCATTAGCATCTATCTCAGAGGCCAGAGAGCTTTTGAACCAGAGGGTTGGTTCAAAAGCCAGAGAGCCTGCTGCGTATTTGCCTCTGAGGTCTCTGTGACCTTGTGAGAAGCAGGTAGCCAGTGGGGAGCAGGAGGTCTTCCATGGGACAGGGACACGCCCTGGTGACGATGGGTCTGTGCACATCCTGACTTTTCCAGGCAGATGGTCCTGGCAGACCTCTCAGGACAGGCTGGGTGCAACCTGGCTGATCTCACCTGGGCCACCGGGGGACATGGCCTGCCTGCTTCTTTCTGCCAGCATGCCTGGAAGGCTACAAGAGCTCAGAGGACAGGCCACAAGAGACCAGGGCCCTCCTTTCTCCCGGGGACCTAGTTAACTCTGATGAAGTATAAACAAGCCAGTTCTGTCTAGGAGCCCCTAGAGCAGTGGTTCTCAGCCTTCCTAATGCTATGACCCACAGGTTGAGAACCACTGCCCTAGAGGAAGCCAGGGTCTTCTGCTCCCCTTGAGGACTCAGGGAGCCCCAGGCCATAGTGCCGCTCAGTCTATGCAGCCACTGCTGTGAACACTTCCTGTGCTCTGACTCACTCTGTTCCAATAACCTTATGAGCATCTCCATCTTGTCCCTATTTAAAGATGGGGAAACTGAGGCACAAAAGATTCCCAGAGTTCTGTGACTAGTAAGTGGCAGAACCAGAATGTGGACACAGGATGTGGCTCCCAAGATCCTGTGTTTGCGGTAGGTGTATCTTCCAGTGGAATGTTCCAGAAGGCATTGGTCCCAGACCCTGCAGGAGTGCAGAGGCCCTCCACAAGGCCTCCAGTGTTTGTCCAGTCTCTGTGGGTGCATTTTCTCCATCCAAGAAAGTGGGGAGGAGCCTGCTAAGCTGCTATGAGAGCTGCTCAATCCAGCTGTGTGCTCACTCTCCCTCAGTGTCACTGCCTAGGGCAGCAGCTGTAGGGAGTTCAGTGCCAGGAGGGGCCACACGTGCAGGCTCAGGCTTCATTTTGTGTTCTGATTCTGGTTTAGTCTTGAGTCAGGGAGGTAAAGAAAAAAATCGCTTTTTCGTTTTCATTTTCAATTAGAAATGCAACTATGAAATTAATTCCAATGTGGCACTACTTGGTAATGATAGTAAGCATTTGTTAAGTGGTTGCAGGTGTGCTGGCTGCTGTTCTGAGGGCTTTGCATGGATCAACTCCTCTTATTCTCATTGCACCCCTACAGGAAAGCAGCCATCATGATCCTCATTCCTCAAGTCAGGAAACCATGACACAGATAGGCTCAGGGACTGTCCAGCATCTCAGCTAGGAAGTGGCAGAGGTGTGATTTGAATCCAAGTGGTTTGGTGTCAGACCTCCCTTTCTTAAGGTGAGGTCTGCTGCGTGGCTTTAAGCAAGCACTTGACCTTCCCCAAGACTGGCTGTCCTGTCTCTGAAGTGAGAATTGCACCTTCCCAGTGTTGTCTGAGATTGCAGTGACTGAGTGCACTGTCATGAACTTTCGCCAGATGCAGGAGGTGTAAGCCTTTACTCTTTAAAGAAATGGAAAGAAAAGCAAGGCTGATTTCAGAGATGCGAGTGGCATGGGGTAGAACGAAATCTCCTCTGTGGCTCCTCATGCCTCCCAGAAGATTTTGTTTTTCAATTCTGATTGCTGATGGGGCGTGTCCCCTTGGCTCATCTATCTGTCTTTGTGTGTGACAAACGCAGGGGTGGACCACTGTGCGCAGCAGGAGCACGGCTGTGAGCAGCTGTGCCTGAACACGGAGGAGTCCTTCGTCTGCCAGTGCTCGGAGGGCTTCCTCATCAATGAGGACCTCAAGACCTGCTCCCGTGAGTCTCTCCCTAGCGCCCCCTGTAGGGAAAGGTTTGTGGCAGCCCTGGAACCAGGGTTATGATCGTAGAGGACGCAGGCTGTGCAGCTCCCGGGAGATTATGGGGATGTCAAAAGGGGGCTGCATGCCTGGGGGTGGTAGCAGCAGTGGGCGTGACACTGACCTGATTCCCTTCTGTGGAGACCACGTGGCCCTTGGTTTCACAGGGGTGGATTACTGCCTGCTGAGTGACCATGGCTGTGAATACTCCTGCGTCAACACGGACAGATCTTTCTCCTGCCAGTGTCCTGAGGGACATGTGCTCCGCAGTGATGGGAAAACATGTGCAAGTGAGTGTTTGAGGTCCTGGGACAAGCAGGACCTGACACAGGCATTCTGTGGGCATGGCACGAGTGTGGACATGAGTGTGGATGCGCTGCTGGTGCCTGTGTGCTCGTGTGTCCTCTGTCCAGGCTTCCCAGCCTGTGCAGAGGTGTGTGACTCATCCCCTGCTATTAGAGCCTTGCTGTCTGTTTCTCCTCTGCCCCCAGCTTCCTTCACCTGCTCCCTGAAATGGTTTTTGCTGTTTCCACTGTTGTTCTGAAGCTGGACAGAGCCCTAGCTCTCAGCTCTCTATGCTGAGAGCTCTCTGTGCTGGCTCTCTATACCATAAGCAGTGATAATGCAGATCCCTCGCTGACAGCTGGCCACATACTGGCACTGCTCTAACCACACATGCTATTGTGTTCAGCTGCAGATGAGGAAACTGTGCTCAAATTAAGTAAAGAGCCTAAGGTTATCAGCTATGAAGTGGGTTCAAACTCTGCTCTGTGAGACTCCAAAGTCAGTTCTGGGAGAAGGCAAGGCTCCTGAGAAAGTTTTGCCCCCGCCCTAATCCAGACCACTTCACCAGACAGCCCATGGTGAGGCTGGCAGCAGTATTTTTGGGTCTATATTGTCTTGCAGCTGGTCCCGACTCCTGCCTCTATTAATTAAAAGAAAAAAAATGCTCCCAGATGGCTTCCTTCCCTCACTGGAGAATGCAGCTGTGTTTGTTGCCCCTGCGGTCGTGTTTCTGAGTGGCCCAAGATAAAGAATTGAAATATTATCATTTTGAAAAACGGGATCAGAAATAGAAGAAAAGGACCATAATTTACCTTCACTATCCTGCTGCTCTGTCTGGCTATAAGGCCAAATTCCCCAACCCCTGATGTAATAGTGGGCACAATCTAATTTATCTGCTTTTTCATATTATCATCCATTCATATGGGCAGAGGAGCTGTCTGTGCAGCTGCCATGCCTCTCTAACTGTGCTGCCTGAGAAAATATTTGCCCAGTTGGGGACAGATTCTTGAATCTCGGCAAATGGGTTATGCTTGCTTGTGGCTCCCTGCCCTGCTGCCTCCAGACTGCTGCCTCAGCCAGCTCGGGAAGGGACCGGGCGCCAGGGGTGCAGAAAGAGGGTGGCCATGTCGATTTGCATCTCCATTTGACTACAGGCCAGAGCCAGATGCAAGGGATTTCATTGGTTTGCTTTAATTCTCCATCATCTTAGATTATTTATGCCCTTTCTTTTTCTCTTTACTGTGATGATCTAGAACTGACAATGTGATGGTTGTAAGACCTGTAAGAAATTCTCGTGGACCCTTCCAGGAGACTGAAGGCCTTTCTCCTTTAATCTTGTGCCCACCCTGTTCCCCTGCTGAGGTCCACATCTGGGTTATGCCTTTGTCACTTCTAAATGCTGCCCGTTTTCTTATTTAAAGTATGTTTCTAACTAATGGCACAGCGACATCTTCCACATAAGTCAATGTCCTACAATGCAATTACAGTGAATATGATTGTTTATATATGGTTGTGTCTATATGAGAACTTGTGAGGTAATCAGATGAGTTAGAGTTATTCTCGGGAGTGGTATAAGACAGTCACATTTTGCCCACTAGCTGATACAAAGGCGTTGAGCTATTCCCCTAATTGAAGACTTTCTGTCTGGCTGGAATGATTCAGTCTGACTGCTGCATCCTGTAATAATGGGGTGGGTTTTCAATGCGGCCACAACTAACTGGGGCTTGGGATTTATGTTCCCAGTTCTATGTCAGATGGCCAAGAACCAGATGATGTGACTGTGTACCTTTTTGGATCCCGTGTAGGGGATCAGCCACACCTGGCTCAGCGAGGGTATCCTTGCCCTTTATACAGGTAGCCTCCACTCATAGCCTTGAGAGCAGGTGGTCTAAAGAACTTGTCACTCACCTTCTGGAAAGTTCTCTGAAGCATAGAGACCAGGCCTAGGTTTGGGGGGCACTGGGATGAAGTGGGTCTGAGCAAGGCTAAGGGAGCATCTTAGTCTGCTCCAGCTGCCATAACAAAATAACATAGTCTGGGTATTGGGTCTTAGCTACAGAAATTGACTTCTCTCAGTTTTAAAAGCCATCGGTCTGAGATCAGGGTGCCAGCATGGCCATCTTCTGGTGAGGGCCTCCTCCTGGCTTATAGACAGCCCACCATGTCCTCTGGCCATGTCCTCACATGGCAGGGGACATGGGGTGAGAGAGCACAAGAGTGCAAGCAAGCTCTTTGGTCTCTTCCTATGAGGACACAAATCCTATCAGATCAGGGCCCAACTCTCAGGCCCTTGTCTCAACCTAATTACTTCCCAGACACCCCATCTCTAAATATCATCTCCAGGGTTAGGGCTTCAGCATATGAATTTAGGGGGACACAATTTAGTCCATAGCAGAGAGTAAAGGGAGAGGACTACCCCTGCCCTCATGTAGTCACCTTAAAGCCTTGATGGAGGGCTGGGTGTGGTGGCTTATGCCTGTAATCCTAGCACTCTGGGAGGCTGAGGCATGTGGATTGCCTGAACTCAGGAGTTCAAACATAGTTGGGTATTGTGGTGGGCATCTGTAGTTCCAGCTACTTGGGAGGCTGAGGTCAGAGAATGGCTTGAGCCCAAGAGTTTGAGGTTGCTGTGAGCTATGTATGACACTGGCACTCTCCTGAGGGTGACAAAGTAAGACTCTGTCTCAAAAGCCTTGATGGAACAGATAGAAGCTTAGAGATTTTCTGTTTCTTTGTGGGAAAGAGGCATAGGGAAGAAACTGATGCACCATGCTGGTCCTGGGGGGTCCGTGGCAGGGCTGGGACTGGAACCTGAGTCCCCTCACTTCAGGATCTCTTGCCTAGTATGAGATGCCCTTGAAAAGCACATTTCAGTTGAGCTGCTTCTGAGTTTGTCTAAGAAAAAGCCTATACAGAGTGAGCTAAGGACTGGTGGCTTCTAGTTTCATTATAAGAAAAGTCAGGAAGTGGTATAATCCTATCAGCCTTTGGTTACCTTCTTGGCAGATGGCTGCTGTGGCTTTCTCCTGCTGAGGCTGGGGTTGATTTTAATAACCTCTTACATGGAGTCCCAGACACAGGATTGCTGTCTGTCATCACTTCAGAGGTGCGAGCCCATGGAACACTTCATCCCAGAACTGCTGCACCAGACATATGTGACTCACCAGATGTATAATCCAGATGTGTGGGGCTGCTAGACATGGCTCCTAAAAACCTTTGCTACTCCTAGCACTCTGGGAGGCCAAGGTGTGTGGATTGCTTAAGCTCAGGAGTTCAAAACCAGCCTGAGCAAAAGTGAGACCCCGTCTCTACTTAAAAACAAACTAGTCAAGCGTTGTGGTGGGCACCTGCAGTCCCAGTTACTTAGGAGGCTGAGGCAAGAGGATCACTTGAGCCCAAGAGTTTGAGGTTGCTGTGAGCTATGGTGATACAGCACTCTACTCAGGGTGACAGAGTGGGACTCTGTCTCAAAGAAAAACAAAACAAAACCAAAAAAACTTCTGCTATATCCTGAAACTTCTAATTGTCCTGATTACAAATTGCCAATCTCACACCTGATGGTTTTATTAAATGTGTGGACCTGCCGCCTTAACTGTGAAAGAGGAGTGTCTCCTGAGCCCTCTCATCCATTTCATTTAAGTGATGGCTCCTAATTGTCTGTCTCTCTCTGGGTTCGAGTCTTAGTACTTCCTTAAGCTCTTGGTTCATTTATTCTTATTCTCTACGGGTATTCACTGGGTACCTGCAGGGCAGGGTCTGGGGTTGACCCTGGGGTTGACACAGATTCAGTTTGTGCCCTGGTGGAGTTTAAAGTCTCCCTGGGAAGAAGGATATTAAAGATGGGTAGAGTCCAGTCAGAAGAAGGAGGGGTGCTGGGGGAGCCTCCCATAGTCCTGAGAAAGAGGTTTAACACCATACTGGAGAGCACACAGAGTGAGCTAGCCAGAGACAGGGGAAGCGCTTCCCAGGAAAACAGCATGTGCAGGCCCAGGGCCAGAGAGCAAACTGCAGAGAGTGCAGTGTCCCGAGTGAGAGGGAAGCTGGTGAAAGATGAGCCTGGGAGCCAGTGGGACATATCACCCAGGGCCTGCAGAGTTCCAGGAAACTTTTTGGAGGCCAGTCTCCCCTGCGACAACTATTTTAGCTTGTCTCTTGAGAACCTAGCAGGCTGTCCACACCCTGTTGAGCTCAAATGACCCAAGGGTGGGCAACTGAACCAGGAGCCATGAAGTATGGATTTGGATCTGGTCTTGCTTTGACCCCAGGACAGCTAAGACCATCGTGCCTGTAGGTGAAGGGATCACTTCCCCTCCCTGAGCACTAGTTTTCTCATCTCTAAATGAAGGTTTTAGACTAGTTCATCTCCTACGTCCCTTCCAGTCTCTAAATAGGGATAATACCTGGCATAGGAACATTTACCAGATGAACTCTTGTACCCCAGGCTGAAGGCACCTGGATGCTGTTCTCCTTTGTTAGGAGGCTGCTGGGGTGGGGGGGGCACTGTGCCCATAGGGGCATGTCCTCACCCCTGGCTGTGGTGACCTCACTCCTGGCAGGTCACCCCAGGAGCTCTCAGCCCGTGTCTCGGTTCTTCTGGGCTTTCACATCAGTAGCTGTTTGGAATTTTTCTTGTGTGCATGCCTTGAAAGCAGGTGGAGAATTTTGGCTTTTAATCTTTCTCTTCCTATCCCCTCAGAGCATCTGATCAAGAGAGTAGAGTGGGTGTAGATGAGTTCTTAGTTTCAGATAATCATCAGAATCTCCTGCAGGTGTTTTTAAAGGTAAAAAGGGGGCATGATCCAAAAGCCAAATGTATTAAGGGTTGTACTTTCTCTATGGAGGAGTATCTGGCAGTATCTACCCACGTTACAAAATATACCTTTGACCCAGAAGCTTCCCTTCTGAAACTCTCTCCTGCAGAAACCCTTGAACTTTATGAAAAAATATGCTTTCAAGTTATTCATTGCATATTGTTTAAAAATAATCAAAAGTGGGAAACAACCCAAGTGTCCAACTATAGGAGACTGGCTGAATAAATACTGTATGCAATGCAGCTACAGGAATAATGAGGAATTCCTCTGTGCAATATATAGAGGCATATCCAGGAAATACCACTGTGTGAAAAACAAAAAAGCACAGAATGGGGTATTATAGCACACCACTTTTTGTGTGTATAACAAAGGGGAGAAAATAAAAACATACACTTGTATTTACTTTTATTCACATAAAACAGTGCTGGAAGGATTAATAAACTAATAACAATGGAGGCCAGGTGTGGTGGCTCATGACTATAATCCCAGCACTTTGGGAGGCCAAGATGGAAAGATTGTTTGAAGCCAGGAGTTTGAGAGCAGCCTGGGCAACTTAGCTAGGCCCCCATCTCTACAAAAAATAAAGAAAGGTGTGGAGGCGCGTGCCTGTAGTCCCAGCTACTCAGGAGGCTGAAGCAGGAGGATCGCTTGAGCCCAGGAGTTGGAGACTGCAGTGAGCTGTGAATGTGCCACTGCACTCCAGCCTGGGTGACAGAGCATGACCCATCTCAAAAAAAAAAAAAAAATTAAAAAGAATCATATATCAGCCTGGGGATTTGGGTGGGGGACACTCTTAAGCCCCCTCAAGATAAAAACCTGAGGTGAGGCTAAAGGCTCAGCATGGGGTCCAGGGGACGATCCATGAAGGAAAGATGGGCTCAGAGGGGTTTCTCTGGATTATGGTTTGAGAAGGCTGATCTGAAAGAGCTGTATCAATTTTATGATCTTAGAAAATGGAATATACTTACTATAAATTCATGATAGGGGAAAAAGCTCTGTCCCACAGCCAGCCAGCCATCTGTAGTATGGATCACTTACTTGTACTTTCCACTGTCACTACATGAGGAACTACCCCCCAAACCATCGGGAGATGTTCCGTGTTTATAATGAGTCCAGAATGTGCCCAGAACAGTAAGTCACGTTCAGGGCAAACGGGAGGGTCCAACTCTGCTTTGAATCTCTTCTGCAGCCATAATTCCAGTTAATGACGTTTTCCCATTGTTCAAAGATTTTGGCAGTGCTTCAGCCCAAAGAAAGAAAAACAAAATTCCCTTTATGTTTGAAAGCTTTAGAATATAGCAATGGAGTGTAGTAAGAAGAAACATGGGATTTATTGTCATACGATAACATTTTTAGTCTGGGTCTTCCTCGTATTAACAGCTAGTCTTCTTGGCACACCATTCATCTTCCCAAAGCTTAGTTTCCCCAGCTGGTAAATGGGAATAACAACAGCTACCTTAACTAACCAGCAGAGTGGTTCTGAGGACCCTTCTCCAAAGGGACATACTGCAAAAATGCCTTATAAAAAGAAGTGTACGGTCTGTGCTTAATTCTAAAGGTCATTATGTGCTTTGGTGCCTCTATTTAATAACTTCAGTTCGAATCCACTGTAGAAATTCTACATCATCAGAAAGGATTGAGTTAATGCTCAGCAATTTGTATGGTTCTTATAAAAAGTCACTGCCCACTGGTCATCAGTCACAAGTTTTTTTAACTAACAGCCTGGGTCCCAGATAGTCTAGTCCCCAAGAAGCTACCCACTCCTGTGGATGACAATGTCATCCTTTGGTTGTTCTTTCAGGCCAGCAGTGTCAAGGCATCCTTGGCTTTTCTGTTCTGTCCATCTGGATTCTTCTAGTCAGTCCATCAGCAAATCTAGCTGCAGTCTGACCACTTCTCACCAGCCTAGGCCACCAAGATTTTTGCAGAAGGCTGCTTCCCACTCTCTGCGCTCCACTTTGTGCAGATCAGGCTGTTAAAACAAAGTCAGGCCAGGCATAGTGGCTCACACCTGTAATCTCTCTTTTGGGAGGCTGAGACAGGAGGATCACCTGAGGCCAGGAGTTTGAGATTAGCCTGGGCAATACCAGCAAGACTCTATCTCTACAAAAAGTACAAAAATTGGCTGGATGTGCTGGTGCACACCTGTAGTCCTAGCACTCTGGCAGGCTGAAGCAGAATAACTTCATGACAGGAGTTTGAGGCTGCAGTGAGCTATGATCACAACATTGTATTCTAGCCTGAGTGACAAAGTGAGACCCTGTCTTAAAAAAATAAATAAAAATTTAAAATAAATAAAGTCAGATTGTGTTGCTCTATTGTTCAAAATGCTTCAGTGACTGCCCTTCTCACTCGGATCTGGGAATCCCATGTGGTCTGTCCCTGCTGACCTTGTTGGCCACCTCCCCCTGCCAAACTCCAGGTTGCTGTGATCGCAGGTCTCCTGGCCTTTCCTGAAACGTGCTAAGCACACTCCCGCTTCTGTGGTTTGTACATGCTGTTTTTCTTTCTGGTACTGCTAATTCTCAGACACCACCACTCACTCCGCAAAAGAGTTCTGCTTATTGTCACCTTATCTGACTTCACTATAAAATAATGAGCCCCGTTCCCATCCCTGCCCCAGCCCCAGCCCAGGGGCTGCTCGATCCCCTGCATCTTGCTCTCTCCCTAAAACACTTTTCCCACATAACACGTCATAGTATATTTGTCTAATGTTTGTCTTCCATGCATCCCCACTTCCCCTGACACCCACTGTCAAATATAAACTTCACAAAAGCAGAAACTTTATTTCATTCATTGTTATATCCCCAGAACCTAAAACAGTGCCTGGCTCATTGCAGGGACTGATGAAGTACAGTTGAACCTCTACAGGTGGCCACCGCCCTCCATTGGCCATCTCCTTGGGTGACCTCATTTTCTTAGGTTGGACATACACCACATATATGTATTAGTACAGTAGACCCACTGCCCTATGTTGGCCACCTCTGATGTTGACCAGTTTATTACAGTACCTTGGGTGATTAACTTCGAGAGGCTCTCCTGTATTTCTTGACTGACTAAATAAGTGAATGAATGGATTACCTAAGTGTGATATATACACATATATGAGCTAAGTTGATAATAAGTTATGTGATTGCCAATGGAATTAAATGTATTTTCTAGCATTTATAAGTCTTTTATATCTTTCCATTTGTAAATTGTCTTTTCATGTCTTTTGATCATTTTTCCTTTTAGAGATGATTGTATTGTTAGATTTGTATGTGCTCTGTATATATTAAGAATTTTTTTCGCTTGGCGCCTGTAGCACAGTGGTTACAGCACCGGCCACATACACCCAGGCTGGCAGGTTCAAACCCAACCTGGGCCTGCTAAACAATAATGACAACTGCAACAAAAAAAATAGCCAGGCGTTGTGGCGGGTGCCTGTAGTCCCAGCTACTTAGGAGGCTGAGGCAAGAGAATCGCTTAAGCCCAAGAGTTTGAGGTTGCTGTGGGCTGTGATGCCACGGCACTCCACCCAGGGTGACAGAGTGAGACTCTGTCTCCAGAGAAAAATAATAATAATAATTTTTCTCATAGACATGCTTTCTATTCTGAAATGTTCACTGTGGGATAAGGCATTGATCTAGATAAGGTATCTGAAATGTCTTTTATGACTGAATAAGGCACTAGTACATTATATGGATCATCTTCTTTTTATGTTCCTCTAATTCCAATTTGGTTCCCAGAGTTGGACTCATGTGCTTTGGGGGACCACGGTTGTGAACATTCCTGTGTAAGCAGTGGAGACTCTTTCGTGTGTCAGTGCTTTGAAGGGTATACACTCCGTGAAGATGGGAAAACCTGCAGAAGTAAGTTTTTACTGGAGCTGGCTCGTTTTACTATGTCAGACCATGGCATGAAACCCACTATCCCAGTCTCTATATAAACCAGTTACTCTCAAATTCAACACCACACAGCTAAATGTTATGTGGTATCCTGGATGGTATCCTGGGGCAGAAAAGGGTACTAGGTTAATGTCAATATGGGTTCACTAATTATAACAAACGTGCCATACATTAGTTATGGTAACATGTTAAAATAGGGGAAACTAAGTGTGGGGTAGATGGGAATTCCCTGTACTATCTTCTCAATTTTTCTGAAAATCTAAAACTCCCCTAAAAAATAAAGTTTGTTTAAAGAATGCACTAGCAAAATACTCAATGCCAGAGCTACAGCTGAAGTTGCTCATTTATATGCTCTGTGGGAAGAAAGAGTGGTTTAGCAGTGTGCTCCAGTGGAAAGACGTGCAGTCAGAAATCCAAGGTTCAGGCCGGCACCCTTAGCACAGTCATTACAGTGCTGACCACATGCACAAGGTGGCAGGTTCGAACCTGGCCGGGACAGCTAAACATCAATGACAACTGCAACCAAAAAATAGCCAGGCATTGTGGCGGATGCCTGTGGTCCCAGCTACTTGGGAGACTGAGGCAGGAGAATCGCTTGGGCCCAGGAGTTTGAGGTTGCTGTGAGCTGTGACACCACTATGTCTACCAAGGGTGACATAGTAAGACTCTGCCTCAAAAAAAAGAAAAGAAAAGAAAAAAGAAATCAACGGTTCAATCAACTTCTGTTTCTTCCATTCATTAGCTAGGAAAGTTGCCCACTTCTCTGATCCTCTGTTATTCGTATGTAATAATATTCTTACTTCTGGTAGCACAAATCCCTCACGGAGGGCACCTTGTGATGAGTCCATTTTTGCTTCCAGAAGGCGTGGCCTTTTAAATGGGGTTGTGACAAGTCTGCCTGGGACAAGCAGTCGTAGAGTGAATTGCTAGTGGTAGTCTCAAGACACTTTGCTGCATAATCAAAGGGGAGTGTGTGACCCTGAGCAAACGATTTCTATCCCTATCGGTTATCTTTTTCTCAAGTTTCTCAAAGCACTTTATAGAGAACAACTCATGTTGATACTTTTTTAAAAAAAGATGGGTAACCAGAATTACTATTTTTTAGAAAGCAAAACTAAGACTCCAAGAGGTTATGCGATCTTCCTAAGTCATATATTACATCAGGGACAAAGCCAAAATTATATTTCAGTGCTGTTACTCTAAACTGAGGTTTACTCTCCTAAGTAATCATACCAGTAGGTTTCCATTCTGATATCAGAAACTGCAGAAAGCTGATGATGGATTGCATTTTTATGAGACACTAAAGTAGGTGCTGGTGAATGATGATGGTGATGATAGTGAGAAAGTTTGAAGAGTTAGCCTGAATTAGAGCCGCTAAATTTTATTCTTAGTTTTATCTTTCTGTCCCATGAATCACTGAACTCAAGTGGCACTAGAGTGGCTGAGATGGATGGCTCCTCCAAGGTGAAGTCCATGGAAAATTCATGTGGGTGATATTGTTTTAACTTGCTCTACTGTCTTCAGGGAAAGACGTCTGCCAAGCAGTAGACCACGGCTGTGAACACATGTGCGTGAACAGTGGCGAGTCATACGCGTGCAAGTGCCTGGAAGGATTCCGGCTTGCTGAGGATGGGAGACACTGCCGAAGTAAGTAGCCTTGAGGTGGAGAAGGACTTTCCCATCTGTGGGACTGAGGTGTTATCAAACTTCATTTGATCTTTAAATCTTCCTTTATTACTGATGTTACAAATACCTGTTCCTCTCCAAGAGGAACTCTGACAGTGAGCAGAGAGAAAACTCTGCCAGAGAGCAGTTCAGTGGACCCTCAGTTCTGTGAATGTGAATGACTGAATGTGAATGTCACAGTCACGGTCCTGAGTTGTCAGCTTCTTTTCAGTTTCCCTTAGCGGTGGTCATTTCCACAATAGCTGTGGGGGATGCCCTGAGCCCAGCTCAGGGCCTGACTAGCCCATGGACTGAATTAGAGTTTCTGTCAGCATTCACGACAAGGACCAAAGGTTAATTGTAGTGCTTTTTCTTCTTGGCACCGTGATTACTACTTGACCTTGTAAGTAAGGGTGAAGGGTGAGAAAGGGGCTGAGGGGATTTTCTGTGCGTTTTATTTATTGAGTCTTTCTATCATGTGTTTCTGTAGATTGATTAGGAAAGTTTAGGTAGAAATAATATTAGCAGGATTCTCCAGAGAAATAGACTATAGGAGATAGATACATAGATAGATAGAATCTAACCAACTACACTAATCCAATCAACTCACTAATCTAATCAAAACACTAATCTAAACAACTCACTAATCAACCAATCAATGTTATCAACCACACTAATCTAATCAACCAAGTAATCTAATCAACTCACTAATCAAATCAACTCACTAATCTAATCAACTACACTAATCCAATCAACTCACTAATGTAATCAACCGAGTAATCTAAACAACTCACTAATCAACCGTCCAAACTAATCAACCACACTAATCCAATCAACTCACTAATCAACTCACTAATCTAATCAACCACACTAATCCAATGAACTCACTAATCTAATTGACTCACTAATCAACACACTAACCTAATCAACCAACTATTCTAATTAACTCACTAATCTAATCAACCGATTAATCTAATCAACCACACTAATCTAATCAACTGAGTAATCTAATCAACTCACTAATCCAATCAACTACACTAATCCAACCAATTCATCTAATCAACCACACTAATCAACCGAGTAATATAATCAACCACACTAATCAACCCCACTAATCTAATCAAACAACTAATCTTATCAACCGATTAATCTTATCAACTGATTAATCAACCGACTAATCAACTCACTAATCAACCAACCAATCTAATCAACTCACTAATCTAATCAACTCACTAATCTAATCAACCACACTAATCAACTCACTAATCCAATCAACTCACTAATCAACCGAGTAATCTAATCAACTCACGAATCTAATCAACTGATCAATCTAATCAACCACACTAATCAACCCCACTAATCTAATCAAACAGCTAATCTTAACCAATTAATCTAATCAACCACACTAATCTAATTAACTCACCAATCTAATCAACTCACTAATCTACTCAACCGATTAATCTAATCAACCACACTAATCTAATCAACTCACTAATCCAATCAACTCACTAATCTAATCAACTACACCAATCCTATCAACTGTTTAATCAACGACACTCATCTAATCAACTGAGTAATCTAATCAACTTGCTAGTCTATTCAACTGATCAATCTAATCAACCCTACTAATCTAATCAAACAACTAATCTAATCAACTTGCTAATCTAATCAACTGATTAATCAACCACATTAATCTAATCAACAACTAATCTAATCAATGTGCACAGTTGATGCTGCAGCTCAAGCCTGAAGGCAGCCTGGATGGGGACCTCTCTCTTCCTCGGAGACTGAGTCTTTTTTTCCTTTAAGGCCTTCTACTGACTTGGGTGAGGCCTACTTACTTTATGGAGTATAATCTGCTTTACACAATGTCTATGGATTAATCCCATCTGAAACGTAACCCCCAGCATCATTTCAACTGGTATTAGACCAAACAACTGGGCCCTCTGTAGTGTAGCCAAGGGCACTATGTAGCCATATAAAACCAACCCTCGCAGTACTTAAAGGACAAGAGGGACCTGGCACACTGGCTCAATGAGGTGGGGATTAGAAGAGCACGGGGAGGGGTTTGTCCACACTGTGAGATTGTGAGCTATTGATCCTATATTTGGGGGAGGCTTGATAATGTCTATTTGGTTTTGTGACACTCTGTCTAGTGAGCAAATGGCTCTTTTTCAGTTAAAGCAAAATAATTTGCTTTGGAGGTTGATTTGGGGGGATTTCCTTACAGACTTCTTGTTTGGCAAAAACATTCAAACTATGTTTTTCCCTCTGTTCTCTCTCTGAATTCCCCCACACACACCAAGTAGCAGACACCAGCTGAGTGTCCGCTAATTCAGTTCTGACACTATCTGCCTGGAAATAACATCAGATCCCATAGATTGAAGGTTCAGTCCTCAAGACTTTCCCCATCCCAGAGACCAGTTGAAAGTTCAGCCCTCTGGGCAGCGCCTGTGGCTCAGCGAGTACAGCACTGGCCCTGGCCAAACTGCAACAAAAAATAGCCAGGCGTGTGGCAGGCGCCTGTGGTCCTAGCTACTTGGGAGGCTGAGGCCAGAGAATCACCTAAGCCCAAGAGCTGGAGGTTGCTGTGAGCTGTGATGCTGCAGCACTCTACCAAGGGCGACAAAGTAAGACTCTGTCTCTTAAAAAAAAAAAAAGAAAAGAAAAAAAGAAAGTTCAGCCCTCTGGAAATTCTGACTGACCAGCTTCAAGTTGAGGCCCCATGATCCTTGCTTTTTTTTCAATTAATTTGCTGTTAGCAGCTCACAGAACTCAGGGAACCCCTTACTTACGTTTAGTGGTTTATTATAAAGGATATTATAAAAGATACAGGGAAGATATAGGGTGAGATATGGGGGACAGGGGCCCAGAGTTTGAAGTACCTCATACGTGAGGAATATTCATTCCCGGGGTGCCCGGGGTACACCACCCTCCAGGATCATCCATGTATTCGGCTCCCTGGAACCTGTCCAGACCCCATCCTTGTGGGGTTTTATGGAGGCTTCATTGCACGGGCATGATTGACAACTGTGTAGAATCATGACTGGACAGAAAGGACAAGATCTCATCCGCAAGGCCTCTCTGTGTGGCATTCCTTCCTGTAGCATATGGGGCAGGACACTTTCTTGGAGTGAGAATCTTTCAGCCCATGATCAGATTAGAGTCCTGTCTTGGGTGGGTGAAAGGAGGACAGGAGAAGATCAGAGATTCTGTTTCCTGAGGCCTGCTCTTGGGACCTATAGTGCCCCCACCTTATAACAAAACACTATAACAAGGGCAATGGAAGTTGTGAGTCAGGATCTGTGGATGAAAACCTATAAACACATGTAAAATAATATTGCACTCCTTTGAGATAAATGGGAACATCCCACATGCTGACAAAGCTGGGTTGGATGGAACTCATTGCCTCCTACTAATGCTGGGAAGAGGGCCTCCCACTGTTAGCAAGAAGTTCTGTTTGAACTACTGACTCTTGGTTTGCCTAGGGTAGCCTGGCCCACCTCTGCAGGGATTGCTTGGTTTAGCTACACACTGCAGTATCCCTTTTGTGGAGACCGTGTCTATAATTCTGCCCATTATGTCTGCCTGGGCTGTTCATTCATGCTTATATTTCTGTTAACTTGTGCACATTCACATGCACCATTTATTCATTCAACATATTTATTGATAAATTAACCTATGGGACACAAGGCACAAATTCCACCAGTCCCACTTCTAGTGGGGAACTGCAGTCACTGATTGTGATTTTATGTGAAGCTTTTCCTTTGAAAGGGCTAATGCCAGAAAAGAGCCATGGGCTTTCCTGCTGTGGAGGAGGAGGACTCAGGAGACATGAGGCCTCAGCTGTCATCCCCTTGCCAGATAACCTCGGGCATCAGGGAGAGGTTTCGAGGATCTCTTTCTTCACCTGTGTGTTGGCTATAATTACCCTTGCCTTCCTCTTCTCACAGGATAGTGTGAGGATTAAAAGGCTTTGAAGAGTTTGAAGTACCTCATACGTGAGGAATGTTCATTAGACAATCAAAACTGGAGTGTTTGGGATGCTTATGGGAAAAAAATTGGAAGCTCAAGCACATTTAACAATTCTAAAATTTAATAATGAATCAAGGACATCCAATTACCCATCCTAACATTCAAGTTTGTAAGAGCCAGAGGAGCTCTTTCTGAGAGGAGCATCTTTCTTTATGGTCTGCCCTGAGTACGAGACTAAAATGGATGTTATGGAGGAGATTTGAACACAGATGGATTTTCTTAGAAATGAGTTGTTTCCATGATTTCTCCTTACATGACTATTCAGTGCAGTCCATTTATACACTGAAAGGATTGTTCAACTCCGTACCTTTTCCTCAGGGAAGGATGTCTGCAAATCCACCCACCATGGCTGTGAGCACACTTGTGTTAATAATGGGAATTCCTACATCTGCAAATGCTCAGAGGGGTTTGTTCTAGCTGAGGACGGAAGACGGTGCAAAAGTAAGTGATCTGAACTTGGCTCTCTGCTTTCATTTGGTTTGCAGCAACTGCTATTGGAGTTATCTTCAGGCAACACAAATCCCTCACCTCTGTTTCCCTCATAAATGAAAACGCAGGTATACAAATGCTCATGGGAGGGCTTAAGGGCAGCACCTGTGAAAACGCTTTCAGTTTTAGTTGACACTAAGTTCATTATCAGCCCAGAGGCTAGAGTGATTTTAGGCTGAATAAGAATGTGTGGATGAGGACAGTAGGATTGTCTCTGCTTTGTGCTGGAGAATTACATTCAGTTCCAGGCTTGGTACTTTAGGAAGAGAAAGATAGATCAAAAATTCAAACAAAAAAAATTGCAGAATAGCAAAAGAAATCTCGAAAGAATGATTTCAATGAGAATTGAACTTAGTATTTCTCAGAGTAGAGAAGATTTTTCTGAACATTATGGGAAATTTCAAACCCACAAAAGAAAAAAAAAAGGAAAAAATATATTGAGAGGTTAAAGCTATGATAACTTTTTTTTTAATCTCTTATTTGCTCTGCTCTGCTTTATTTTTTTTTAATCTGATCAAGCTTTCTTTTTTTTTTGCAGTTTGGCCAGGGTGGGTTTGAACTCCGCCACCCTTGGTATATGGGGCAGCCATATACCCACTGACAAAGTGAAACTTTGTCTCAAAAAAAAAAAAAAAAAAACTCTTTCTCCATCGTCTGTCAGAAGTCAGCACCAGGGTAATGTCACCCTGCTGGAGCAGTGATGGGAAGCTCCTGGGTGTCATCAGACCTTTTAGTGTACACTATACACATCCCCTCCCAGACCTGCTGTCAAGGGTTCCAGGGCTCAATGTGGACTTGGTTTCCTAGAAAGTTTGTACATCTGCTGTGTGTTTTTGCTTGTGAGAAATAGTTTTTATCAATTTGACAAGCCAAACATAAAAGCATAGGTTGCTTGTGACCCTCTCAACACCTTCTGTCTGTCCTAAGTATTAGTTAAAAATCAAAAATGGTTCTGCAAAGTGGTTATGCCTCCAATTGAAGCATAATTTTCTTTTACTCCTGTGTATAAATGATTTTTAGTTAACTATGTCAACTTTCATTTCTGTAGGATGCACCGAAGGCCCAATTGACTTGGTCTTTGTGATTGATGGGTCCAAGAGCCTTGGAGAAGAGAATTTTGAGGTTGTGAAGCAGTTTGTCACTGGGATTATAGATTCTTTGTCAATTTCCCCCAAAGCTGCTCGAGTGGGGCTGCTCCAGTATTCCACACAGGTCCGCACAGAGTTTACCCTGAGAAACTTCAACTCAGCCAAAGACATGAAAAAAGCTGTAGCCCACATGAAATACATGGGCAAGGGCTCTATGACTGGGCTGGCCCTGAAACACATGTTTGAGAGAAGTTTTACTCAAGTAGAAGGGGCCAGGCCCATCTCCGCACGGGTGCCCAGAGTGGTCATCGTATTCACTGATGGACGGGCTCAGGATGACGTCTCCGAGTGGGCCAATAAAGCCAAGGCCAATGGTAATATGGGATGGAGGTGTGGTTAATACCATTTAAGGCTCAGATCTTGTGAACTCACTGAATAGTCCCAGCTGGCCACGGAAGTAAGATTCTTTGAGAATACAGAAAGGTTTCCTGTCAACCATGATTATACACACCCTTACTAAACTGCCACCTAGAGGCCTCAGTGGGGCCCCGCAGGAATTAAATAAACTCGAAAAAGATGAGAAAGTCTAGCCAACTGGAGGGTGAGGTTACCTAGACCACACTAGGTAATCATCTCCGTGATTTACTAACTAGTGTGTGACCTCCAGTGGAGAGAATCACCCCTGGGTATGCTATTTAACCGCAAATACACAACAGTTCCTAAATGTGGGTTTGCTTGCTTTAGAATCACCTGAAGAGCCTGTGAAAACTAGATTCCTGTGGGAGCCTTTACTGACGTGTGTGTGTGAGAGAGAGAGAGTATATATTATATATACCTAGGGTGCCCAAAACATGTGTACACAGTTTAAGAAAGGAAAAAACTGTAAACTGTATCAAAACTGTAATACTAAATATATACTGATAACAAAAGATGAATACAAGCCACCCTGAGCTCTACCTGTAATTGCAGAAGTCAAATGTGACTTGAGTATTACAAACTTAACAGAGTTTTCCTTTCTTAAAATGTGTATACATTTTTGGGCACCCTCTGTATATATATGTGTGTGTCTATATATATGTATATATATACACATGTGTGTGTGTGTCTCTCTCTCTCTATATGCATGTATTTTTAAGCCCTGTTTCAAGTGAACACTCTGAAAGTGCAATAAATAGCCTTAGGGTAGAGAATGCTCACCTATTCGAAGGAAGCAGAAGTTATCTTTTAAGAAAATCAAAATGCTGGAATAGATTATGATTCTAAGTTCTTGCAGCTTACTAAAGCTCAGCCTCTCCCCTGAGGGTTTCCTGACCTTGTGCATAACACAGGAAGGGACTTGGGGGTTATTTCACTTGTATAGATGTGAAGTGTGACAGAGGAGTATGGCCCTTGGCAGAAGGAAATCCAAAGGCGAGGATGGTTGGCTGGTAGAGACAGTTTCTAGATTCCTTGAGGGAGATGAGAAAACTTGAGGTTGTGATGTTGTCAGCAGAAAAGCCACCTTCTTTAAGTGCTTGTTGAGGGCACACTGCTCTAGCAGGTCCTATACAGGGAAATAAGGTGTGCCTAGCCCAAGGCCTCATCCAAGACTTTATGGACCTACTGCCTAGATCAGGCCTGGCACACATGTGTGTGACAACTACTTGCTGAGTGAATGAACAAAGGAATGAACCTATTAGCAATCCCATGGGGTTCACATAAAGCCTGATTCACATGAACATTCAACCTTTGTGAAGTTGCTCATTTTAATGATACTACTTACCTTCCTATTCATTCTTTTTTTTTTTCTAGCTCAAGAGAGTGGTAGCTACAAAAAGTGTCCTGCTCTGGGCAGCACCTGTGGCTCAGAGGAGTAGGGCGCCGGCCCCATGTGCCGGAGGTGGCAGGTTCAAACCCAGCCCCGGCCAAAAACTGAAGAAAAAAAAAAAAGTGTCCTGCTCTAAATCATCTAGGGGGATTATAAAAATAGCTGTTCACAGTACACTAGCTTGCCAAACCCATGGGCCCTTCTAGCCTGTATTTAAAAAAAGTGTTGGCTCGGCGCCTATAGCTCGACCGGCTAAGGCACCAGCCACGTACACCTAAGGTGGCGGGTTTGAATCCCCAGCCAGGACCTGCCAAACAACAATGATGGCTGCAACCAAAAAATGGCCAGGCGCTGTGGCGGGCGCCTGTAGTCCCAGCTACTTGGGAGGCTGAGGCAGGAGACTCGCTTGAGCCCAGGAGTTGGAGGTTGCTGTGAGCTGTAATGCGACGGGCACTCTGCCCAGGGGGACAGCTTGAGGCTCTGTCTCAAATAAATAAATAAATAAATAAATAAATAAAGTGTTGGCGGGCCAGGCATGGTGAGTCATGCCTGTAATCCTAGCTTTTTGGGGAGGCTGAGGTGGGAGGATCACTTGAGGCACAAAAGTTCAAGACCAGCCTGACCAATATAGCAAGACCTTGTCTCTACAAAAAATAGGAAAATTAGCTGGGTATACGCCAGTGATTTCAGCTACTCAGGTGGCTGAGGCAGGAGGATCCCTGAGCCCAGAAGTTTGAGGTTGCAGTGAACTATGATGGTACCACTTCAGTCTAGCCTGGGCAACACAGCAAGATCCTATCTCAAAAAAAAAAAAAGTATTGGGGAGACATTTTGGTCTCCAGAGACAGTGGTTAGCCCTTTTGTCTCACTGAGACTAATCTACCTTACACTTTCCCCTATTCAGAATTCCACAGATCACCCAAAGGCAGGTGGTAGGAGAAACGTGTTTATTTGGTTCTGGAATCAACAGGTTTATTTGAAGTAATATCCTGTTATGAATTTAATTACTCTTATAGACAGCTAGCAGTCTTGAAATAATAGTTATCCTTTTTAGGAAATTGTGCATAAAGTTACTGGGCTCCCAGACAAATATGCTGAACTTGGCTATTGACCTTTTACAGACTTAGAACAAGGCATAACTCTTGCCCCTTGGCTTGAAGAGCCATTTTTATATGCATTTTAAAAAAATCTAGGGTATTGAATTAGCCAGAATAAGATTATCAGTGCAGAAAAATGTAGGAAGTCAAGCAGAACTTAATTCTTACTGTGTTTTACTTACTTTCTTTTTTTGAGACAGTTTCATTATGTCACCCTTGGTAGAGTGCTGTGGCATAGCTCACAGCAACCTCAGACTCCTGGGGTCAAGTGATCCTCCCTCCGTAGCCTCCTGAGGAGCTGGGACACAGGTGTGCCCCACTACACCAGCTTTCAACTCTGCCTTTGTTTCAATTTGCTCTGTACCTTAGGTATTACTATGTATGCCGTTGGGGTAGGAAAAGCCATTGAGGAGGAACTACAAGAGATCGCCTCTGAGCCCACAGACAAGCATCTCTTCTATGCTGAAGACTTCACCACAATGGGGCAGATAAGTGAAAAACTAAAGCAAGGCATCTGTGAAGGTACTGTACCTTAGGTCTAGGAAAGACCTTAGAGAACAGGGCAGCATGAACCCTTGAATGAGAAACCCTCCATTCATTCCTTCAAAGTGCTCCACTGAGCAGGGCCAGTGACCCCTGGAAACACAAAGTACAAAAAGGGGAACAGGGAAGAGAGGGCAAAAGAAAAGGAACAGCACCATTGCTTGAGCACTTGCTCTGTCCGGCAGTGTGATGAGTGTGTAAACAGGCCACCAAGTTCACCTTCACAAACACCCCAGAGAGCTGAGCAGTTCAGATGTGCCTATTATTAGAGCGAAAGAGACGGGAGTCCTTCCAAGCCCACTGTCGAAAACCTAAAGAATGTCTTCCTGCATGGACTCCTGTTCACAGAGTATTAGACTGGCCTTAGAATTCAGGTTTTGTTCTGTATGCTTTGCTCCAGTTTGTTAATGGTGCCAGGTATACTTGCAGAGAGCAGTTATGCCCATTTTTCCCTTTTACTCATGCCCCAGGTTCAGTCACCAGTAAAACCCAAGCCTAAGGGCTGTGTCTTACTGCTCTAAAAAGGAGAACTCTGAGATGAAGGGGCACTAGGGAGGGAAGGCCTTTCAGATTTCTGTGAATAGGGAACGTTTTGCTTTTTGGCTGTTTCATTCAAGTTAAAATGCCTGAAGTAGAGCTGTTGACATTGTGACTTGACCCTTCAACTTCGCTCTTCTGTCTGTCCTGCTTTACAGACATGACACATTTGGGAGCTTTCTTTAGTGAGATGTACGTAAGGGATGTAGGCTTCTCTTACTAGAGAGAAATGCCCTGGAGTGGTCATAGATACCACAGCAACCAACTGCTTTTTTGAATCTTCGGTGTTACCAAACAGAACAAACCCTGGGTTATGGGGCAGGTAGGTGAGGAGTTGGTCTGGGACCAGCTTCCTGAAGAACACAAGCGTGCATGTGGACCACTGTCACTCCTTTCGGTCATCTTTTTCTGCTCAGCTCTAGAAGCCTCTGATGGAAGACAGGACTCCCCAGCAGGGGAACCACCAAATAGAGTTCACCAGCCAACAGGTAATTTTAAAAAGTAGTGTTTTTAGAATCTTTGGTGGGTACTTCTACCATGGTTTGCCTCCAGATAAAAGTTGTAAAGAAGTGAAATTAAGATTTAAGATATGTTAATTAAGGTCTTTTTTCCTCAAAAAATAAGAAATTAGCATCTCTGCTGACAATCTTTTGCCACAGTATGTCCCAAAGTAAAGCTCTGTCTCACGTGCTAGGAAGACCAAGTCCATTATTCTGCTGATGGCTGTTTTATGACCACAGTAGTGTCAAGCAGGTTTGACTCCAGTCATCTTTCTCTTTACAGAATCTGAGCCAATCACCATAAATATCCAAGACCTACTTTCCTGTTCTAATTTTGCAGTGCAACACCGATACCTGTTTGAAGACGACAATCTTTTACACTCTACACAAAAACTTTTCCATTCAACAAAATCATCAGGTAATTCCAAGTAAAATTACTGTAAGATAATGTGATTCCAGACTTTCAGCTTGCCAACAAACTTAGCTTCCAGGAGGAAAGGAAAGGAGGAAGTATGATAGGATACAGGAAATGAAGGAACTTAAGTAAAATGAGAACTAAAAACATAAACTAAAATAAACTAGTCATTTTCCCCACTAATCCACAAGAATGGCCACTTCTGGTGCTGGAAGCATATACGGCCCTTTTCTGGTATTTACTGGATGTGGCTGCATGGAAAAAGTTGAACATTTCTTTCATAATGGTTTCCTCCATATGCTCATTCAGTCCTATTATTATGCATCTGGGAAGTCTGGTGGATTACAGAGGTGAACACTTTCCATCTGCTTTCTCAGGAAGCCCTTTGGAAGAAAACCATGATCAATGCAAATGTGAAAACCTTATAATGTTCCAGAACCTTGCAAATGAAGAAGTAAGGAAATTAACCCAGCGCTATATCCTTTTCTAATATTATGCTTCCTTATGGAATATAAAGAATATTATCAAAACTGCATAAATACTCTATCTAGGTTTACCAACTTTAGTCATTTCCATGAATTTGAGCATACTGAACTCCAGAGAAGCCTTTTGCTTTCAAAAGCAGTCTAAGAGGTATCCGGGAGCCAAGGGCAAGGGTTGAGCACTTATTTGCCATCTGCTGTTCTAGGGGGTTTAGCAGTAAGGCCAGTCAGCATACAAAGTAAGGAAAGAAAGAGACCGACTTAATTCCCTCTCTACTAGGAAGATAGGCACTGGATCTGACATACATCAAAGATACAGTATGTATTGACAAAGAATGTTGTAGGAGGAGGAGGTTTCCAACTCAGTCTAAACTCCAAACCTTTCCTTTAGCCCCAAGCTGCATCTCAGCCACATCTGGATTCAGTGTGTACTTTCTGGAGGGCTGGGGTGTTTTCTGTGTGCGGGTTGGTTTATTTTTTGTTTTTTGGCAGCAGGGATATTTTCTATCACCACACTAAAAGATAAAACATTGTAAGGGAAAAGACAGGATCCAATGATTCGTTAAAATAATATCACAAGTAAAAGGAATGCTTTGGGATAATAGAGAAATGAGAATTCAGTGCTTTACCTCATTGAACACCCTGCCAGTGCTCGCAACTTAGAATTATAGTAAGCTTACTAAAGCTGGCTGATAGCTTTCTCAGCACACATCAACTAGTCCGCAGGGAAATGGCTTAATTCTGAACGACCTCTGTACCACTGGGTTTGTATAATAAGGAACAACAGCATATAGAAACTCCTTTTCTGAAAGGTGTTTTTATTTTACCCTAAGTAAAATAAAATCATCTTTCTGACAGTGGTTAATATAGATGATGAATCTGGACTCTTACTCTCCCAAGAGGGCAGATAGCAGGTATTAAAGGAGCTTACGAGGAAGATAAATACTTATTCTGATGCCCCTTTCCTGTCCCCTTTCCCACCATACCTCTGAAAGTCTGCTTTGTGAGAAACTTAGAATATATATATATATAAAAGGTCAGACAATTCTTCAAGGCTGCTACCCTTTGGCCTTATCTGGCACCATAGGTGAAAACTCCCCCATTTCCCTTCTCTTCTGACTTTGTATTTTCTTAGGCCTCATCCTTTCATCTTCTTTTCTTCACCAGCTTCCCAACATTATCAATTCTCTAGCTCCCAGCAATGTGCTATGGCAAATTAATTTACAAGCAACAGGGGTGAGAGTGGAATTAAAAAGACAAATTCAGGTTGGTGCCTGTGGCTCAGTGGGTAGGGCACTGGCCCCATATACCGAGGGTGGCGGGTTCAAACCCAGCTCCGGCCAAACTGCAACAAAAAAATAGCCAGGTGGGCCCCTGTAGTCCCAGCTACTTGGGAGGCTGAGGCAAGAGAATCCCCTAAGCCCAGGAGTTGGGGTTGCTGTCAGCTGTGTGACACCATGGCATTCTACCAAGAGCAATAAAGTGAGACTGTCTCTACAAAAAAAAAAAAAAAAAAAAAGACAAATTCAGAACTGTATGGCTTTGACAATGCTTACCCTAAAACATATTTGTTATGACATCTTACGTTAAATGAGTTACTATAGAGCCAGATGCAGTGTTTCATGCCTGTAATTCTAGCACGCTGGGAGGCTGAGACTGGTGGATAGCTTGGGAGTTTGAGACTAACTAGCCTGAACAAGAGTGAGACTCCACCTCTAAAAAATAGCCAGGTGTTAGGGTGGGCACCTGTAGTCCCAGCTACTTGGGAGGCTGAGGCCAGAGGATTACTTAAGCCCAGAGTTTAAGGTTGCTGTGAGCCATGACACCACAGCAGTCTACCCAGAGTGACAGAGTGAGACTGTCTTAAAAAAAAAAAAAACAACAAAAACAAGTTACTATAAACTTACAAGTCACCGTTTTTTGTTTTTATTTTATTTTTTTTTGAGACAGAGCCTCAAGCTGTCCCCCTGGGTAGAGTGCCATGGCATCACAGCTCACAGCAACCTCCAACTCCTGGGCTTAAGCAAGTCTCCTGCCTCAGCCTCCCAAGTAGCTGGGACCACAGGCGCCCGCCACAGTGCCCAGCTATTTTTTTGGTTGCAGCCATCATCGTTGTTTTGGCAGGCCGGGGCTGGATTCGAACCTGCCACCTTAGGTGTATGTGGCTGGCGCCCTAGCCACTTGAGCCACAGGCGCCGAGCCACAAGTCACCATTTTAAAATACTTGGCAAAAAATAGAAAACAAACCAAAGCCTTTTACATTTCAGGATCCAAATTTTTATGTAGATGATCAAGTTATATTTGAATGTAAGTCAAAATAGGCAATTCAGATTCCTCTTCCTTAACTTGAGGTTTACTGGAAGAAATGACACAGAGAATGGAAGCCCTGGAAAATCGCCTCAGATACAGATGAAGGTTAGAAATACTCTACCTAATCTGAATGTCACTGCATCAAAGATTACAATGAAAGCAGTTCAGAGCCCCAAAGCTCAGGCTTACATCAATAATGTTGTGAAGTAAAACATAACCGGTATGGAGAAAGCTGGTTTGCTAAGAACAAAGACAATAAATAGACACTAACTTGTATATGATTTTTAGGGGGGAAAAATCTTTTGGAATTCTGAGTTCACCACATGAGAATAAATAAGCTATGCAAGGTATTTTGTAATATACCATGGACGTGACTTGCTTCTGCCTTGTCTTGCCTTAGAGTGTTGCAATCTCATTTCACTTTAAGACGAAGTCTGCAGTCTTACTTCTGTAGAACACTGGCCATAGGAAGTGCTATTTTTTTGTATTGGACTTTACCTCGATATATGTATATGGATGTACGCGCAAAATCATAGGACATATGTACTTGAGTAACAAGTTGGATTTTTTTATATGACATTAAAATTTACCACTTCAAGAATGGTATTGTGTAAAATTCTTAATTTAACTTTAAATGCAAGATATGTATACATGAAAAATAGCCAATATGCATACGAACAAAATGTTTAATCTCACTAGTGATCAGGAAAATGCAGGTTAAAACATAGTATTTTTCTTTCATCAACTTGGTAACAATGAATGTATTTGACTACTGGTAAGCACGTGGAAATATGGGGCTTTTATAGTTAAGAGTACAAGTAACAGGCTGGGCACAGTGGCTCATGCCTGTAATCTCAGCCCTCTGGGAGGCCCAGGCAGGTGGACTGCCTGAGCTCACAGGTTTGAGAACTGTCTGACCAAGAGCAAGACCCTGTCTCCAAAAGTAGCCAGGTATTGTGGTGGGCACCTGTAGTCACAGCTACTTGTGAAGCTGAGGCAAGAGAATTGCTTAAGCCCATGAGCTATGACGCTATGGCACTCTACTAAGGGTGACCAAGTGAGACTCTGTCTTAAAAAAAAAAAGTATAAATAATAGTCTCTTTGGAGAATAAATCTGCTGTCTCATAAAACTGATAATACAACCCTGTGACTAGCAACTGCACTTACAGTTATCTAACTAGATGATTTCAGCACATTACAGGTAGTTCCCAGGTTATCAATGAGATAGGTTCTGTAGGTTTGTTAAGTTGAATTTGTATGTACCTTGGGACAGGTGCACTTACCAATTATCTGTAATAGCCTCCACTCATAAGGGCAAGTCTCACATCAGTTGGATGTTTATAACTCAGGGACTTACTATAATAGCCTCCATTCATAAGTGTTAGCTGTACATTAAGTCAGATCTTTGTAATTCAGGGACTGCATGTACTTACAAGGAGATGCATGTGAGAATTAACGTTACCAGGTTTGTAAAAGCAACAAATTAGAAACAACCTAAAATATCACCAGTACTATAAACAATGTAGTTCATACCATAGAAATACTTTATTTACAGGAATGTGCTACATTAAATCTATGCAAATACATAGTAAAACTCAAACATAGATGTATTTAAAAAGCCAATAAGGCCTACCTGTAATCCTAGTACTCTGGTAGGCTGAGGTAGAATTGCTTGAGGCAGTGAGTTCAAGACCAGCTTGACAGACATAACCTGACCTCATCTCTATTAAAGATAAAAAAAAAAAAAATTAGCCAGGCATAATGGCACGTGCCCGTTGTGTCCCAGCTACTCAGGAAGCTGAGGTAGGACAATTGAACCCAGGAGTTTGAAGATGCAGTGAAGACTGAGACTCTTATCTCAAAATAAGAGTCGAAAATGTTCTTCCCATGGAAGCCACTGTCAAATGATAGCTTATATCCTAGGCCTCAACTTTATCTGAAAATCAGTTCGTTCTAGTTATAAAATTTGTGACTCAAAGTATTACACCTTGAGTTTTTATTTATACTTGGATACGCCTTTTGAGTCTGAAAACACAGGTTTTCATTAGGAAGTAGTGTTGTTTGTGCTGACTTTAAGATAGTCATGCGTCCTTTAACAATGGGGATACATTCTGAGGCATGTGTCATTAGGCATTAGGCTGTTTCATTGTGTGAACCTTAGTATACTTACACAAACCCAGATGGTATAACCTACACACCTAAGCTATATGGTAGGACCAATTGCTCCTAGGCTACGAACCTGTACACGTTACTGTACTGAATTTGGCAGGCAACTGTTAACACAGTGGTTATTTGTGTATCTATGTATATCTAAACATAGAAAAGGAATCTTAGCTTTCTTACAATCTTACAGGGCCAGCATCATAAATGCAGTTCATTGTTGACTGTATTCGTTCAGGCATTGCTTATTGCTTCCACTTGGTCAATTCTATTTCACTTTCTATTGTGTTCAAGCTCCCTCTAGTGGCTCAAAAAGCCGCCCCTCTACCCCCGGCTGTTAAATACATTTCCTCCAACTTGGGGTGGGGTGGGGGGATTTCCTGGAAAACAAAAGCTTTCAAATTTTTGCAAATTAATTTGCAATATTATTCAAAATTTACAGGTTAATCTAGGATACTTGAAGACTGCCTGAAATTTGAAGTATTTGTTTTATTTTTGCCACCTGCACGTTTCAATGTAAGGATTTTACATTCCATTTACATCATTTATTGTGTCCTTTCCATGCCTTGACTCCATCTGCAAAATAGTGCTAACAGTTCTACTTCAACAGGTTGTCAAGAGATTTAAATGAGCTCACATAGATAGTACTTAGTAAAACATTTTAAATACTCAGTATTAGCTGTTGTATTTTTATTCTCCAGTGAAGAATATTAGAAACAAAGATATGGTGCTTGGGTTGAGTGTATGCTGAGTGAATGTAAGGATATAATGAATTCTTTGCTTACCTGAGAAAAATATCCTGACAGATTCTTACCTCTAAAATTATCTTTAAAGGCAAACAAGTAGGAAGCAGTAAATTACATAATGGTAAATGCACAAAATAGTGAAGAACTACTAACAAAAGGTAAATTTTTAGGCCCTAAAAATCATTATTTGCTCTTTTCTTGGGCTCAAGCAATTCTCTTGTCCCAGCCTTCCGAGTAGCCGGGACTACAGGCATCCACCACGATGCCCAGCTATTTTTTGTTGCAGTTGTCATTGTTGTTCAGCTGACCCAGGTTGGGTTCCAACCCAGGCCGTAACCACTGTGCAACGGGATGCCGAGCCTAATTGCTCTGATTTTTGATGAGTGACATAAACATATGTTGAGTTCTTGTCCTCTAGGGACTTAGTTTAGTGAGACAATTGTGATTTAAAAGGCCATAAAAAAATCCTAAGGTAACTCAGAGGTACCTGTTCTAGCCTGGAAAAGAGGGAGCAGAGAAGCAGGTGCTACTATAGGCAGAGGGAGCAAGTCTAAGGGGTAGTTAGCAGTAACAACACAGCGGATCCATGAGAAAGCAGCTTTCCATGAAACAGATGACCCAACTAACTGCATTCATGATTGGCTTAAAAGGTGGTTTCTTCTCTATACTCCTTTTGCTCCTGCCACCATCCCATACCGACTCATAACACACTCCATAGTATCTCACTTCTTTAGGACTTCTATCTCCACATCTAAAAATTCAGTATTTAAGTGTGGAGTAAATCCAATAGGGTAGAGTTCCCCACAATACCCTGAACTACTGAAACACCCTTGCTTTCATTATAATCAGAAAAGAACATTTAAAAATCATAAATTTTTGACAAGCCATCATTCCCAAATGTCTGCAGCCCCCAAACCATGCAACAGAAGAAACGTTGCAAAGAAATGGTACACTGGTTCCCTCAAAAAACTGATAGTAGGCTCAGCGCCTATAGCAGTGGTTACGGTGCCAGCCGCATGCACTAAGGCTGGCAGGTTTGAGCCGGCTCGGGCCAGCCAAACAGTGACAACTGCAACAAGAAAATAGCTGGGCATTGTGGCGGGTGCCTGTAGTCCCAGCTACTTGGGAGGCTGATGCAAAAGAATTGCTTAAGCCCAAAAGTTTGAGGTTGCTGTGAGCTAAGACGCCACATCACTCTACTAAGGATGACATAGTGAGACTCTGTCCCCAAAAAAGAAAAAAAGTGATAGAACTACCATGTGACCTGGCAATTCTTCTGAATATTCAGAAAAGAATTCAGTTTATCAAAAATTTTCTGCACTCTTATTGTTTGTTGCAGCATTATTCATAACAGCCAAGATAGGGAATCAATCTCAGATTGTAGTACACATACACAAAAAAAGAAATTGTACATATACACAATGGAATGATACATAGCCACAAAAAGAAATTCTGCCATTCACAACATGGATAGAACTGGAGAACATGGGTAGTGGGAGGCAGGTAATAAAGGAGGAAATGGTTAGTGGGTGGAAAAATGGAATGAATAATATTTCATATATAGCACAACAAAGTGACTATCATCAGTAATAAATTAGGGTGTATTTAAAAATAACTAAAATAGCCAGGCGTTGTGGTGGGCGCCAGTAGTCCCAGCTACTTGGGAGGCTGAGGCAAGAGAATTGCTTAAGCCCAAGAGTTTGAGGTTGCTGTGAGCTGTGACAGCACAGTACTCTGTGGGAGACAAAATAAGACTCTGTCTCAGAAAATAATAAAAAAAATAAAAATAACTGAGTAGAATTAGAATGTTCCTAACACAAAGAAATGTTAAATGCCTGAAGTAAGAGATGCCCCAATTACCCTGCTTTGATTAACTCACATTGTATGCTTGTATAGTTAAAACATCACATATATCCTATAAAAATATACAATTGGCGTGGTGCCTGTGGGTCAAGCGGCTAAGGCGCCAGCCACATACACCTGAGCTGGCAGGTTCAAATCCAGGCTGGGCCTGCCAAACGAGGGCTGCAACCCAAAAATAACCAGGCACTGTGGTGGGCGCCTGTAGTCCCAGCTACTTGGGAGGCGGAGGCAGGAGAATCGCTTGAACCCAGGAGTGGGAGGTTGCTGTGAGCTGTGATGCCACAGCACTCTACCCAGGGTGACAGCTTGAGGCTGTCTCCAAAAAAAAAAAAAAAATACACAACTATCATGTACCTATAATTAAAAAATTTAAAAAATAGTACACTGGCCATCTGTAATAAGGTATTCTTCAGGTACCACCATTTAAGAAGTTAAATTACAGCTAGTCACCTTAGAGGAAAAAATAACCCAAAAAGTGTGTTAAGTTCACTTGTGGGAGAAACTGTAATAAAAATTTTCAAACTAGGGAAACAGACAGTGTTAGTGTCAGAAACCAGTAGCTTGTATAATCAAATCTTTCGAAGACCAAGCAATTCTTACCAAAGATTTCAAACATGTATCACTTTGGGCACACTGGTCTCTAGATATATATAAACATGAATCTTTAGAACATTTATAATTGTAACAACTCAGTGTCTTGTAAACAGGGGAGATGCCAGTTTAAAAATGAGATGCTTAAGTGAATACCCTAGTTACCCTGATTTAATTAATACATACTATATACATACATCAGAATATAACACATACCCTACCCATAATAATTACATTTTTTTAAAAAAATGGGGGGATGACATTTTGGGGTGCTTAATGTCACAATAACATGTTAGGAAAAACCAAGAATGAAAATTCCCTTGTAGTATTTATTCACAGCACTCCACAACAAAGAACTGTCTCAAATTGAGAAATACTGAATTAACTGAAACTCCAGTAACAGTCAGACTCTATCTTTCAACCATTTTTATCTCACAGCACACTTAAATTATGTGGATCAAAATAAAGAATATAAACTTACTGTGCTTTGAACTTTTTTTTTTTTTTTGAGACAGAGCCTCAAACTATCTCCCTGGGTAGAGCGCTGTGGCATCACAGCTCACAGCAACCTCCAATTCCTGGGCTCAAGCGAGTCTCCTGCCTCAGCCTCCCAAGTAGCTTAGACCACAGGCGCCCACCACAACGCCCGGCTATTTTTTGGTTGCAGCCGTCATTGTTGTTTTTGGTGGGCCCAGGCTAGATTCGAACCCAACTTAGATGTATGTGGTTGGCACCTTAGCCACTTGAGCCACAGGCGCCGAGCCTGAACTTTTAGGTGGCGAGTTCGAATCCCCAGCCCAGACCCGCCAAACGACGACGGCTGCAACCAAAAAATTGCCGGGCGTTGTGGCGGGCGCCTGTGGTCCCAGCTACTTGGGAGGCAGAGGCAGGAGACTCGCTTGAGCCCAGGAGTTGGAGGTTGCTGTAAGATGTAATGCCACGGCACTCTACCCAGGGGGACAGCTTGAGGCTCTGTCTCAAAAAAAAAAAAGAAAATAACTTAATGATCTTTAAAAATTTTCACAGCACACCAGTTGAAAATCAATCCTCCAGAGTAGATCCACCTCAGACACAAAGTAAAATCATGACATACTATCTCAAGAGAAACCAACTCTCTCACCTGTCAATGTGGTAACATAACCCACCCATGGATGTCATACAGCTATTAGGAGCTAAGTTTTAGGCAGGGTGCCATGGCGCACACCTATAATCCTGGCACTCTGGGAGGCTGAGGCAGGTGGATTAGTTGGGCTCAGGAGTTTGAGACCAGCCTAAGCAAGAGTGAAACCCTGTCTCTATTAAAAATACAAAAACTATCTAGACATTGTGAGAGGCACCTGTAGTCCCAGCTATTCAGGACTTCTTTGAGCCCGTGAGTTTTGAGATTGACTCTCTCAGGAGAAAAATATAAGAGCTGAGTCCTAACTCCAACTGCAGTACATATTTGATTTTCTGGATGGTATACAGAAGGCATCATCCTATCTTACATCACATTCATCTACCATCCAAATTGATTGAGAGAAAGTAGGTGGAAGAGAGACTGATTCTAAAACCCAAATACACTACCATTTCTGATACTTCTGTAGCCTCCCTCAAAGATCAGCAGACTGCAGGGGGTATACCCTACCAGCACCATTCAACACCCCCAGACCGATTCCTTTGAATGTTCCAAAGGATGTTAACACATATGGGGAAGAGTTATAGCTAGTCACCAGGTTCCAAATAAGATAGGTTCTTAAGTTGAAACAGTTACATTTACCTCTAACCTATAATAGCTTCCACTTGTAAGTATGAGCCATACACCAGTCAGATGTTTGTTAACTTGGAGACTTACCATAATAGCCTGCATTCACAAGCAGAAGTTGTATGTCAGTCGGATGTTTGTAACTTGGGGACAACTTGTACTCTTGGGAAATGCAAGATGCAGTTTCCAAAAATCTTAAACACCAAATATACGTCACAGTACATCTTTCAGGACATATGATATAAAACATACTTGGGTAATGATTATTTTGAAGTCATCCAAGTACATCCAGTATACAACCTTATGGAAAGACCTCTCTTCAGTAAGGTTCAACAAAACTTTTCTCAGCCTGATAGCATTTTGGGTGAGGAAACATTTCACTTAATCCTTTTTGCTACAAACTTGGCAAGATGTACTTCTGGTTAAATTTTGGGCATTTAACCTTAATGCCTCTCAAAAATATTCAAAATATAAAATGCAAACAATGCCCTGAGATTGGAATTACACAAATTAAGTCTCTTAAAAACTAGAAAGGAAACTCAGTGTACTCCCTTTACTAAGATGGAACAATGGAAACTGTAATGTTTAACTCTTCTCTGGAAAGTTTGGCCACCACATTCAGCCATCCCATTCTCTCAAAAACTACCTGCAGACAAGTGTACTAAAACAAAGACATAAATAAAATGGATACACTGTTTTAAAACAAGCTCTAGCAAGTTTTATTAAAGAAAAAATGTACATGATTTACTTTTCACCAGTCTGTTCTGGCATGCTTCTAATGATATCAGAGTCACCT
>NW_003852399.1:28399292-28404417 GCF_000181295.1 Otolemur garnettii | reverse complement strand
TTTCCACATGCTGTGCCCAATTCAATATTATTGCCACTGTAGTGATGAACACCAGTTTTGGCTAACATGGCATAATACTCTATTTCAGATTTCCTTTGGGAACAAAATAAATAAATAAAGCTCATACCAAGTGAATGACAGACTAAGTAGTTTTAACAAAGGTGAGGCCTCTAAACAGTAGCAAAACCACTTACTACTATTAAAAACACAGTACCACATCCATTAACCACACATGCCAACCCTTGAGTCCATCACAAGTGATGGGACAACCACACCTACTGAACACCTACTATGTTTACAACGGTACCTATGTTCATAGAACAGAGCAGAATGCAAAATAAATTAAAGCAAAGCATTATTTGCTTAGCATTAACTGCTAGACACTTTACATAATTCCCATGACCACTGAAGCAGGTATTATACACTTTTTAAGCTCACGAAGAAATCAAAGAACAGAATAACAACTGGCAGATCCAGAACCCAAACTCAAGTTATCTTTAAAAAATAAGCCATTTGTATCACCCACTAGTGCTCTGAATCCTACCTGAGTGATACATTTTTAACTCAAAGACTTAACATTTCAGCGCTAAAGTCATCTCAAGCCCGGTGCCAGATCCAGAGTCAGAACCAGCATTTCTTTTTTGGCCAGGGCTGGGTTTCAACCCACCACCTCTGGCATATGGGGCTGGCGCCCTACTTTTTTAAGCCACAGGTGCCGCCCCAGAACCAGCATTTCAACAAAATAGCCTATGTGACTTCTTTGCACAGCTACCTTTCAGAAGCACTCCTATAAAAAGTAGTAAGCTTTAAGGAAAGCTTGAAAGAATGACTTGGAATACAACCAAACTATGGGAATGGGTTGGAGAGAGCAGTACCAACTCTGCCAGTAAGTACAGATAAATTAAACGACGCACAAAATGCTGTGTGCGAATTATGGATTACTACAGAAAATCAAGCAGGGTAGGGGACTAATCACATGATTCATTTCTGCAAGGTCCAAGTTTTTTCTGCTTATTTACAATACCAAGTTCGACTTCCAACCCATGAGGTGGGCAGAAATCTTGCCTCAAAAAGTTGATAGAACAGGTTGACTCTTTAATACCCTGCAATTCCACAATCCAGCCTCAACCTTTCTTTGACGTTCCGCTGTTTCTACCTCTCCTGATACATTTCTCCACCAAGACAAGCTTACAGAGGGAAAGCACATGATGGGGCGTGTAGTGAAATCAAGATCCAAATACCACAATAAGAATCTAGTAATTTTCCTGTAAGCGTTCGGGTGGAAAATAAACTTCACATAAAATCGAGTTTATGCCATCCAAATCACAAGTTTACAGTACTGGATATTGGCTCACGATGAGTTTGCAGCGGGCGACGCAAGCTCAGGTTCCTTCAATTACCTCAAAGCTGGGCAGTTGTTGGCGAGGATGACCAATTTCGCTTTGCCTTGTCTGATCATCTTCAAAGTCTGCTTGTACCCCAGCACATACTTTCCACTTTTCATAACGAGCTGGAGCCTCGAGTTGATCGACTCCAGCGACTTTTTCTACAAAGCAAACATTAAAGAGGGACTTAAAGGCCTGGTTTGCAACTACCTCAAAACTAGATCCAGCTTTCTGGATTCCAGCCCCTTAATAAAACTTCCGAAGTCGAGGGCCGCAAGACATTGAGCTGACCTTTCAGGTTCCCTCTGAGACCCTCCAAATGTCAGTCTGTTGCCCCAAAGGGCTGACGCCTGCCCGCCCCGGCCCATAGTCTTTCCCCCACGTGAATCGGCCTTCCACCTCACCGTCTTCTTTGCGGCCACCATCTTCCTGCCCTAGATGCGGGACGGCCCCCAACCTAGAACATACGAAGGACAAGACAGTAAGTTTAGGATCCGAAGTTCCAAACGGCAGCCTACAAGGCTACCCGCGGGGCTTAAACCTCGGTACGGTAGAGCCCACTCACCAGAACCAACCGCCAAGATGGCCGGGGAGCCAGAAAGGAAGGAGTTCCCACAATGCAAAGCGCCTCCCGACGGAGCAAACCGGAAGCGGAAGCAAATCGCAAGCGGAAGGAGAAGTGGAAGGTAGCGGCCCGGTTGCTGGTGGTACTGCTGATTAGAACCGTGGCAAAGATGTCAGCTTTTTCCAGCTGTGGGCCTTATGCTTGCCAGCTTTGTGTTGCTCTTTTGCAGAGAGCTGCGGACTTAGAAGTGGACCAAACCCAGCGGGAGGTGGAGAGCCTGACTCGGCGAGGTGGGCGGGTCGGTGAGGAGAGACGGTGGCTGCGGCTGCGACCGTGATCACGGTCTTAATACCGCCGAGCTCATCTTTGCTGAAAGGCGCGGCTGTAGGGCAGCTGGGGAAGGACTGCGGTGCGTCGCAGTTCCCGCTTCCACCCTATACTGAGCAAAAGCAGAAGCAGATGCGTCCACTCCCGGCACTTGCCCAGGTTGCTGGTGTCTTTGAGAACGGTGGCCCCTCGCTTGAGCTCCCCGTAACTGACTTTTGTGGCTGGGTTAACGTGAATTTGTGAGCCGAGTTAGAATAGAGGGCGTGATTAACAGGTCTAATTAAAAAATATGTATTTTTGCTGTTAATGTTGGATCTTGGTCTAGTGATAGGTCATTCAAAATATTTGGCACTGAAAGTCGCCACCCCGTCACCACCTTAAAAAAAAAAAAGCAACGAAAGAGAGAAAAAGTAAAATCAGACCTTTAGGTAAGTTATTTCGCGCGTCATCTTGCCCTGGAGAAGGACAGAAAGGAGAGGAACCTCGCTGCCTGCTCCACGCGTGCTATGCTAGTAACTAAACTACGTCATTTACCTATTTTTTTTATTTAATAATAATAAAAATCCCATGCGATAGTGACCTTTTTATTGTCAGTAGATATTTGCATATCTAGTGTATTGTTGGGGCTAGAACCAGAACCTCTTCACAATTAAAGTTCATTCGCGTGTGCTCCACTTTGTGGTATTAAGCAAGTAGAAGCACGTTCTCATAGTACTTGGTTACAGATAACTAGTCATCTAATTTAAAGTTGAAAACCTTGGCTGGGCACCCGTAGCTCAGTGAATAGGGTGCTAGCCACATATACTGAGGCTGGTGGGTTGGAGCCCTTCCTGGGCCTGCTAAACAACAATGACAACTACAACAAAAAATAGCCAGGTGTTGTGGCAGGTGCCTGTAGTCTCAGCTATTTGGGAGGCTGAGGCAAGAGAATTGCTTAAGCCCAAGAGTTTGAGGTTACTGTGAGCTCTTGACACCATGGCACTCTACCAAGGGTGACAGAGACTCAAAAAAAAAAAAAAAAACCCTCAAGTTTGTGATGCCACTACCAGATAAATGTCACAACACCAATCCCCCTTTTAATCCTGTGCTTTTTCTTCTCTGATCATGTTTCATTTGTAGTTGTCATCCTGTTAGAAAAATTGAGCTAGAGGCAGTGGCTCATGCCTGTAATCCCAGCTACCGGAGAGGCCTAGGTGGGAGGATTACTTGAGCCCAAGAGTTTGAGGTTGCACTGAGCTACCTCATGTCACTACACTCCAGCATGCCAGCTTGGGTGATGACATTGTTGCCAGACCAAGGAGTCCATCTGCCTGTCACCCAAGCCAGTCGACAGAGAAGCAGATGAGAGATGAACAGTTTCACTTTTATTTACAGAAAAGCCAACAATTCCAGAGTGCGAGTGGATATCTTCTCCCAAGAACTGCTCTGTTTCTCTTTATCATTCTTATATTCTCAGAGTAATGTTACTAGTCATTATAGAATATGTCATAGGCTAAAGGTTACACAATTATCTCCCTATCTTAAAGTGGTTATATCTCAAAACATTTTTACTCTAGACTAAATCTATAGTTAGTCAACACTTCACTGAGCGCACAGAATACCCTGGGTCCTTGACTGGTGCCACGGAGTCTAATTCCCTAACTTATCTATGATAGTAGGCCTTGGAAGTGAATAAGCGATGTCCAGATGTGGCATATAGGCTCATCTGGCCTTGTTAGGACCTGACCAGCAGTGCCTTGCATGAAATGGCTGTTTAGTGGCTGGTAACAGCATCAGACTCTGTCTCTAAAAAACATAGTAAAATAAATAATAATTAAAGTAAGTTGGCTCTCTGCCTGTAGCTCAGCTGCTAGGGCTCTGGCCATGTACACTGGGACTGGCAGGTTGGATCCCAGCCCAGGCCTGCCAAACAGCAATAACAAATATAACAAAAAAATAGCTGGATGTTGTGGTGGGCACCTGTAGTCTCAGCTACTAGGGAGGCTGAGGTAAGAATTGCTTAAGCCCAAGAGTTTGAGGTTGCTGTGAGCTGTGATGTCACAGCACTAACCAAGAGCAACATAGACTCTTATCTCAAAAAAAAAAAAATGAGTCATTTACTTAAGAGCACTTTCTATTACAATTCACTGCAGGTACAGTTTGGAAATGTTTACAGTCTACCATTCACATTAGACAGTCTGGTATGCATCTTTTTTTCTCCATTATCATCAAACATTTTTGTTAGACTTGATAGGGAAAGAACTAAACCCTACCTTCAAGACTATTGGTCATGTTGAGAAGAGAAGACCTATAAAAAGATACTTCGTGTAAATCTAACTCCCATATATAAGTACAAAACCATTGTTACAGACATCGCATGTTCATTCCACAAATGGTTCTATGTGGTGGGTTCTGTGTTAGACTCTGATCATATAAAATAACCTTAAAAAACTTTGCTGTTTCTGTCTAAAGGAAGATATAAACAGATAACATAATGTGTTTATTCAGTTTAACAAATATGTTTAATAAATTCAGCTTCACTCCAGAAAGTAAGATATACAAAGATAAAACATGTTGCCTGGAGTTGTGTGTGGTGGCTCGCACCTGTAATCCCAGCACTTGGGAGGCCGAGGCGGGTGGATTGCTTGAGCTCACAAGTTCGAGATCAGCCTAAGGAAAAGTGAGACCCATCTCTAAAAATAGCCAGGTGTTGAGTGAGACCCATCTCTAAAAATACCTATAGTCCCAGCTACTTGTGAAACTGAGGCAAGAGAATCGCTTAAGCCCAAGAGTCTGAGGTTGCTGTGATGCCATGGCACTCTACCGGAGGTGACAAAGTGAGACTTATCTCAAAAAAAAAAAAAAAGAC
>NW_003852399.1:28376506-28399243 GCF_000181295.1 Otolemur garnettii | reverse complement strand
AGCTCACAGCAACCTCAAGCTCTTGGGCTCAAGTGATTCTCTTGCCTCAACCTTCCAAGTAGCTGGGACTACAGGCGCCTGCCATAGCACCCGGCTATTTTTTGTTCTTGTTGGTGGTGGTGTGTTGTCATTCTTGCCTGTTTGTTTAGGAGGCCCAGGCCGGGTTTGAACCCACCACCCCTGGTATATGTGGCTGGCACCCTAACCACTGAGCTATGGACGCTGAGCCTATGTTGCCTATTCTTAGCTTACTGTCTAGCTAATCCTTAAGGGAAATTAATACCAAGAGTAATTAGTTTTCGTATAGACTATAATGTACTTTTTACAGACCTTAACTCATGGTTACAGTAGTTGATAGCACAACAAAGTGACTATAATGAACAAATAGTGGTATACTTGGAATGTTCCTAACCACAGAAATGTTAAATGCCTGAGGTAATGGATGCCCCAGTTTATCCTGATTTGATTAATTCACATTGTATGCCTATATCAAAAGTTCACATGTATCCTATAAAGATGTACAACTGTTATGTACCCATAATAATTAGAAAAAGAAATGGTACACTGTCTTCTGTAATAATGTATTCTTCAAGTCACCAACCACTTCAGAAATTAAATTAGAGCTAGTCAACTTGGAGGAAAAAGTAACGTATGTAGTATGAAAAGTTCACTTGTGGAAGAAACTGACCAACCAGATAAAAATATTTTCAAACTATGAAAATAGTGTTGGTGAGACCAGTAGCGTCTATAATGAAATCTTTAATAAGACTAGGTTGGGCTGTGCCTGTGGCTCAAAGGAGTAGGGCGCTGGCCCCCTATGCCGGAGGTGGAGGGTTCAAACCCAGCCCCAGCCAAAAAAAAAAAAAAAAAAAAGACCAAGTAATAATCCTTACCAAAGATTTCTAACATTTTTGTCACTTTTATTTTTTTACATTCAGATACACAAATAATTTACCATAATGTTACAGTTGCCTACAATATCCAGTATAGTACATGCAGTATAGTACATCTAGGTGATGTTCAGACAATGAGGAAATTGCCAAATCATGTATTTCTCAGCATGCATCCCCACTGTTAATTGTTGCATGATTGTATATGGTTGTGTGGGCATAGAAGATGTCCAGATAGCTCATCATCAAAATGTATCCAAAAGCGAGAAGAGTGGGTGGTGAGGAGTGAACCTTGTCTTTTTACTTTGTATTTTTTAGTACTGTTTGAATTATTTTACAGCATCCATTAGTTATTGGTACATAAAAAGTCCCTTTTTGGGCTGGGCACAGTGGCTCACAGCTGGAATCCTAGCACTCTGGGAGGCCAAGGAAGGAGGAATGCTTCCTTGATCAGGAGTTTGAGACCAGCCTAAGCTAAGCAAGACCCTGTCTGTACTAAAAACAGAAAAAAATTAGCCGGGTGTGGTGGCTTGTGCCTGTAGTCCTGGCTACTTGGGAGGCTGAGATAGGAGGATCACTTGAGTCCAGGAGTTGGAGGTTGCTGTGAGCTATGCTGAGGCTGTTGTACTCTAGGCGGCACAACAGAGTGAGACTTTTTTTTAAAGTTCCTTTTTAATAATAAAGTGTTCCTTTTTAATAGCTGTTTCATGAAACATCACTTCTATCTCAAAAGCAGTATTTCTTAAAGGTTAGGCTCCCAGATTGTCTGCATCAGAATCAGCTGGAGTTCTGACTCCTGCATCCCACACAGGCCTATGGAAGAAAATCTCTGAGTATAGGGCTTGGGAATCTGAGTTAACAGGCATCTTAAGTCAGGTGTCCTCAAACTAAGGCCCTCGGGCCGCATGCAGCCTGCCTAGGACATTTATCCGGCCCACTGGGTGTTTTTACCACCGCTGCCTGTCCTGCTTAGCAGCTGACTTGTCACGGGGCCCGCAGTCTGGCCCTCCAACGGTCTGAGGGACAGTGAACTGGCCCCCTGTTTAAAATGTTTGAGGACCCCTTTCTTAAGTGATTCTTAAAAATTTGAGAAATAAAGACCTAAAGAATGAGATAGCCAAATTGGTTCTGAGGCATACTTGCTTAAAGATGCAAACTAAACTATATAATTTTATATTGAGTGCTTCACTTTCAAAGCTTTTTAATATTCTGTTTTCTCCAAAGTAACCAGGATAGGTTTTACCCCCATTTTACAGAATAAATGATTAAAGGGTTTGCGGTAACTTTTCTTAAGTGCTTTTCATTATAGGGTACCAAGTATCCTGTTCCCACCATGTGCTATGGTTTGAATTTTTGTGTCCCCTTCAAAATGTATAGGGTGAAACAAAATCCCCAGTGTGAGAGTGTTGGTAGCTTAGGGCTTGAAGACATAATTAACTTGTGAGGGCATAGCACAGCACTCAGGAGTGGATTAATGCCCTTAATAAAGGGCTTGAAAAAGTGGGTTTGCTATCTCTTTGTTTTTCTGTCTTCTGCCATAATAAGATAAGAGACACAGTGTTCCAGGCACCATCTTTGAATCAGAATTACCAAACCTGCAGGCCTCTTGCACTTCCCACTATGAGCCAATAAATTTCTGTTTATAAATTAACCAGTTTCAGGTATTCTGTTAAAGCAGCACAAAGAAAGGCACTATGTTTTAAAGATAAGACTTAGTTGCTTTCTCCCAAGGATCTTACTGTGGTTTTGTACTGGAAGCCCAGAGAAACCCAAAGTGTTCCTTTGTGTGTGAGTTGTGACTAAAAATGTTTTGAGAATTCCTCCTGGGGAATCTTAACTGAATCTCTCTTTGGAGAGAGACTTAGGTCCTAGGTTTTTCTCTGTAATTTCTACATGACTTGAGCACATTTTCTTTCTTTTTTTTTTTTTTTTTGACACAGAGCCTCAAGCTGTCACCCTAAGTGGAGTACCATGGCATCACAGCTCACAGCAACCTCCAACTCCTGGTCTCAAGCGAGTCTCCTGCCTCCACCTCCCAAGTAGTTGGGACTACAGGCGCCCGCCACAATGCCCGGCTATTTTATTTTTTTTTTTTTTGGTTGCAGCCGTCATTGTTGTTTGGCGGGCCTGGGCTGGATTTAAACCCACCAGCTCAGGTGTACGTGGCTGGTGCCTTAGCCACTTGAGCCACAGGCGCCGAGCCAGCATATTTTCTAATCTAACCCCCTGTATCCTCATCAATAAAACTGGATAAAATAAAGATGCCTACCTCATAGAAGTGTTGCATCATAGCACCTATCACAGGGCCCTATACAAGGTAAGTATGCAGTGGATGTTAGTAGATGCTTTGTGGTTCCATTTTTATCTCCCTAGCATAGCCACCCAGCTATCTTACACAGTTACAGCAGCATAAAACCCACACACTAGAGGAAGAAACAGTTCTTTATATGGCTGGACGTGGTGGCTCATGCCTATAATCCTAGCACTTTGGGAGGCCAAGGCAGGAGGATCCCTTGAGGCCAGGAGTTCCAGATCAGCATGAGCAAGAGCAACATCAAGACCCCATCTTTATAAAAAAAAAAAAAAAAAACAGAAAAATTAGCCAGGCATGTTGGCATGTACCTGTAGTGTCAGTTGCTCCAAAGGCTGAGGCAGGAGACTGCTTGAGCCCAGAAGTTTGAGGTTGCAGTGAGCTATGGTGATGCCCAAGTGACAGAGAGACCCTGTCTGAAAAAACAAAAATGTCTTTACCTGAGACATGCACACTGGCTATGGGAAAATGACATCCAAATCCTTTGGCTAATGAAGGTTTTGTTACTATCTCCACACATGTATTTATTAGACTAGTGGTTGGTAAACTTTAAGGGGCCAAACAGGAAATACTTCAGGCCTTACGGGCCACATTGTCTCTATGGCAGCTATTCACCTCTGCTGTTGTAGCACAAAAGCAGCGACAGACAATATGTAAATGAATAGGTATGACTGTGCTCCAATAAACCTTTTAAAGCAGCAGCCACATTTAGCCTGCAGACCACAGTTTGCTGACCTCTTTGTTAGAAGATTACTATTACTAATACTTAACATAGCGACTTTAAGCCATATAGAGAGTGTCCTAATGAGATATATGTACAAGTGTTGGGGGTAGAAGTGTCATAATTTCAACTAATTTTCAGTGGTTTAAATAATATATGTAGATTGGGAAGGTGGAAGTGGTGCAGGATGTTAATTGTTGAATTTAGGCAGAGGATATATCATTGTATTATTCAACTTTTTGTAAGTGAAAATCATGTTAAAAAGTCAGGATATGTAAACCTTTGAAAAAAGGACGTTGCCATTCAGACATTATTTTTTCTGGATACTAGTATGTAGCATTTCAGATACTAGTATGTAATGAATACCAACGGATAAATGTGAAAGGACAGAATTAACACAAGGCCGTCCTTTGCTTTTCCTTCACCAACATTGCTGCTCCAAGTTTCTGAGAACTTGGCAGACATCTGGATTCATTGTGCTTCTGGTTTTTTGATACAAGAACTTAAAGTGACAGGCCACATTCCCTGTTGGAACAAATACTAACACATTCATCTCACTTTCATTGGTTTAGTACACTGGCTGATCTCCTTACTGTCAGACACTTAAAACTATCATATTCATTACCATCAACTATTCAGCATCCAGATTAGGAAGCAATCCATGAGTGATTTGGAACTCAGTTTGTCTTAACTCAGCCTTCATGTTCTTATCAGTCACCCTGGGCATTAAGTACATTCACAAATATGGTAGGGAGAGAAATGGACAAGAAATCCAAGTGAAAAGACCCTGCCTGGGGCTGGGTGTGGTGGCTCACGCCTGTAACCCCAGCACTTGGGAGGCTGAGGCTGGTCGATTGCCTGAGCTCACAGGTTTGAGACCAGCTTGAGCCAGAACAAAACCTCTTCTCTAAAAATAGAGGAGTTGTGGGCGCCTGTAGTCCCAGCTGCTTGGGAGGCTGAGGCAAGAGAATTGCTTAAGCCCAGGAGTTAGAGGTTGCTGTGAGCTATGATGCCACAGCATTCTACCCAGGGCAACAAAGTGAAGACTGTCTCAAATAAATAAATAAAAAACAGGCCATTGCAATCAAGATTATTTGCAGAATTATTTTCCTCAGTGGATGCTTCTCATGTGTAGCTCTTATTGCATACGGAAATGAGATAGTTATCTCCAGGTAGAGTTATATCAAGATTTTATGAATGAAAAGAATCAATTTTTAGTCTGGGAAGCTGAGGAGGACAGAGTTCGAGACCAGCCTGAGCAAGAGCAAGACCCCATCTCTAAAAATAGCTGGGCTTTGTGGTGGACACCTGTAGTCTCAGCTACTTGAGGCTGAGGCAAGAGGCTCACCAAGAGTTTGAGGTTGCTGTGAGCTGTGATGCCACGGCACTCTAGCAAGGGTGACAAAGTGAGACTGTCACAAAAAAAAAAATCAACATTTTAAGAATGCAACATTCTAAATTAGGCAATTTACTTTGTGATGAGGGTTGGTGTACTAAAGTTAGATTTCTTGCAGGTTCATTTTAGTGTTTGAATACTCTTAATAAGAGTATGTAGGGAAATCATGAAAATATTCTCACATCTTCAGATAAAATTAATGCTTTCAGAGAAAAGTTACTGCCCTGGCCAGGAAAGGATTAAAAGAGAAAATGTAGTAGAAATGTTTGAACTAGTGAAAAGGAGTAAACTGGGTAAAAATCTTACTGAACAATACAAACTTTTAGATTCACTGTACAGAATTTTTGAAAAATATTTTCCTGCACCAACACTTGCCATAACGTCTCAGGATTGGCTGAGAAATATTTTTGTCTTAAGCGCATGTACGTCAGCAAATTTAAATATTACAGAGGAGGAAGAATTACCAGAAACAAGAAATGACAGAGGATTGCAATTAAAATATTCAACAACAGATATTACAACTTTTTGGTTATCTCTCAAGGATGAATTTCCAAACATTACCAAAAAAGCAATAGACATTTTCCATTCTTAACGTCATATCTGCGTGAAGAGAGCTTTTCTGCAATGAATAATATTAAAAACAAAAAATCAATGACAGCCAGAATCTTTGGAAGAAGACTTAATTGAGTGTGCCTGTCCAAAATTCATCCCTGCAAAGAAGATATTCTAAAAAAAAGTCAAGCTCGTTTATTAAATGCTGAATTATAATAAACAAGAATAAATGTAAATAAGTTTTTAAAAAATGTTTTTATTACAAATTATTATAAATTGTTTTGTTTTTTTGCCGTGATGGTGCATTTTGTTTGTGTTAATAAAAGTATATTCCTTTTTTTAGTCTTTTTTTTGGATCAACATAATTTAAGTGTGCCGTGGAAGTTTATAGGTTCAAGAGTGCCATGCGATTAAAAATGTTGAAAAACATTGTATTAGGGTTATGTAAGAGAAGACCGTCATCACACATTAGTCTACCAATGAATAGCCACTACCCCCAGCCGCCTCCTCCCCTCCCCGGCTATTTAGTGACGGCTGATTCAGAGCACACCTCCCGGCACTGCGCCCTAGCCCCCTGACATCATCCCTTTCCCAGCCTCTCTGCCTTTACCCTACCCTTGGTCTTCTCTCCCCCAGGGCCCACAGTTGCCCTGGCCCGGGCCCACCTCTGCTCCTTGCCCTCTCGCTCTCCCGCCGTGCCCTCCCTCCCTGGCTCTCCTGCCCCTCCAGGTGCGCACCCCTCACCTCGCCATCCTCGGTGCGCTTGCGCGGTGCTCAGGAGTAGCTGGGCTGCAGAGTTGAAAAAACTTAGGCGGCTCCAGTGCGGTTCTCTGAGGACTCGGGCTAACGTCAGCGCGGCGCGTGGACAGGTGGCTACGCTCCCCGCGATGGGCTGCTCCAGCAGCACCCTCAACAAGGCCGGAGACAGCAGCAGGTTCCGCAGCGGTGAGCAGGCGACCGGGTGCCACCCCTGCCCTGGGCCGGGACTCGGGTGGGTTGTCTCCCCGGGAGGTACGAAAGGCGCGTCCCGTGCCCACCCCGCCCGGCAGGGGGCGGGCTCCTCCCCGGAGGAGGGGAGCGGAACCCAGCCAGGCGCGATTTCCCCCAAGTCCCCAGCGGTGCTGCGGGGACCCGGCGTGCGGCGTCCGCACGTCCAACGTGCGGGGCTAGCGGCCCGGCGCTGCGCCTCCCCTGAGCGCCGATCGCGGGGAACTGAAGTTAAAGCCCTAGCGTGGTTAGCCGCGGCCCTGGGGATGCCCTATCCCGACCTTCTGCCCTTTGCCCTCCCACCGGCGTTTCAGCATCAAAGGCAGAAAAGGATGCGGAGAACGCGGACGAAGGTTCACTCTGTTAGCTAGGTTCCTGCACTTTTGAAGTCACATACCTATTTTCCCCTATCGTGGGCTTAAATATTTCTCTCGTATGTGATAAAAAGTGGTCTCCACTGACACTTAACAAAGAAATCCAGCAAGGATGTTTTGAGCACTTACCATATTAATAGCACGGTGCTTGCTTGGCTAGATGCTGGAGGTAAAAAGTGACCCTCTTAGGGAGGCTTAGACAGACAAACGCGGGAAACAAATGCTTAAGGTGGCTCGGCACCTGTGGCTCAAGTGGCTAAGGCGCCAGCCACATACCACTAAGGTGGCGGGTTCGAATCTAGCCCAGGCCTGCCAAACAACAATGATAGCTGCAACCAAAAAATGGCCGGGCGTTGTGGCAGGCGCCTGTGGTCCCAGCTACTTGGGAGGCAGAGGCAGGAGACTCGCTTGAGCCCAGGAGTTGAGGTTGCTGTGAGCTGTGAGGCCAGGGCACTCTACCCAGGGGGACAGCTTGAGGCTCCGTCTCAAAAAACAAACAAACAAACAAATGCTTAAGGTAGTCTCAACGTGATAAGGACTGTACTGTGAAAAGTATGAAAGCACATACGTGAAAGCGAGAATGACTGGGTTTACAGCCGAGGTACTTAGATTTGATAAAGCTTTGGAGGTTAAGCAGATTCCTTCAAGCTGGTTCAAGGCTGACGGTGAGAGGAATTTCATACTCCAGTTAGTTCCTCTTCACAGGGCTTCTCTTAGTCCCTGTGATATTGCAGTAATAGAATGTCTTCCTCTCTGATTTTGTGGTAGAGAACACGGGATTGTCATGAATGTTATTTCAAAGCTCAGCCACCGTGTCTTAGAAATATGTTGTGTTGCTGTTATTTTCACGATATGTGGTAATTTAATTTTGTCTAGCTTCAGTAGATACCAGAGAGCAATAAAAAGTTAGGAAATAAGCCAAATATTAAAACCATATATAAAAGTGATTCCAAGCCCCTTGTCAACTGACTAGAATGTGAAAAGATAGGCAATGATTCCTGGCCGGTGGGGATCACTTGACCTCAGGAGTTCCAGACCAGCCTGAGCAAGATGGAGACCCCCCCATCTCTACTAAAAACAGAAGAACTAGGCTGGCTTTTGGCAAGTGCCTGCCTGTGGTCCCAGCTACTGGGGAGGCTGAGTAAGAAGAGCTCTTGAGCCCAAGCGTTTGAGGTTGGCTGTGAGCTGTGATGATGCCAGGACACTCTACCCAAGGTGTAGAGTGACATTCTGTCCCCACCCCACCCCCTTCAAAGAAAGAAAGGTTTCCTAAAGAGGCCAGAGCCTCGGCTCGGCGCCTATAGCTCAACTGGCTAAGGCGCCAGCCACGTACACCTAAGGTGGCGGGTTCGAATCCCCAGCCCGGACCCGCCAAACAACAATGATGGCTGCAACCAAAAAATGGCCCGGTGTTGTGGCGGGCGCCTGTGGTCCCAGCTACTTGCGAGGCGGAGGCAGGAGACTCGCTTGAGCCCAGGAGTTGGAGGTTGCTGTGAGCTGTAATGCCACGGCACTCTACCCAGGGGGACAGCTTGAGGCTCTGTCTCAAAAAAAAAAAAAAAAAAAAAAAAAAAAGAGGCCAGAGCCTCTGTCCCTACTATATGCTCTGAAGAGGCAAGAGCAAGGAGTGAATCAAATGGATTTTTATATTTTGGTCCATGATAAGTCTTTGTTGTTTTCCATATGAAAAACTGGGAAAATGGATGCTTCAGAAAGATACATTTTATTATTCTGGCTTCTATCTTCTGTACTACCATCATTACTTATTTTTAAACTGATTAAAACATTTATTTCAGTGACTGTAACTCTCGGGGAGGGCCAAAAGCATCCAGTAGATGGATGGGGTTTTTAATAGTCTTAGAAAATAATGAATAACCTTGTCTTTATTTATTTTTTTGCAGTTTTTGGCTAGGGCCTGGTTTGAACCTGCCACCTCCAGTATATGGGGCCGGCACCCTACAGAGTCTCACTTTGTTGCCCTTGGTAGAGTGATAGGGCGTCACAGCTCACAGCAACTTCAAACTCTTGGGTTTAAGTGATCCACTTGCCTCAGCCTCCCAAATAGCTGGGAATATAGGCACCCACCACAACCCCCAGCTACTTTTAGAGATGAAGTCTCGCTCTGGCTCAGGCTGGTCTTGAACTCATGAGCTCTGGCAGTCCACCCACTTTGGCTTCCCAGAGCGCTAGGATTACATGGAAAAGGCAATGTGCCCTGCCACAATAACCTTGTCTTTAAAAATATTTTGTCACCAATGTTAATGACCAGCCGCGAGTTAGTTTTTCATTTTTTATTCTTGCTTTCCTTACTGTTCTAATTTTTCATGGATGTTGTCCTGGAAGAAATTTTGGAATGACTGACCACCAGTTTTAGTGTATAGGAAATGTGCTGCATAAATTGCTCAGCACACATGCTGTATCAATCAACAGGTGTATTTTGCTTCTGATCCTCGATGAGACAATACTCTCTTGTAACTGGATACTATTATATGTTCATCAACTTTTCAACTTCTTTGGCTCAGAGGCTCAATAAATAATTCAGTCCTGTTTCTGCTGCTTTAAACTTCTTTAAATCCTATATACATCCCCAAGCCTATTGTGTAAGTGCTTTTAGATAAAAAAAAATCCAAGTTTATTAAATGTGAATGCATTTATTCACTGTTCTCCCAGTGCCGAACAATGCTTGATACTAACAGGCCCTCTGTAATTATTTGTTTAATGAATTACTTCATTTAATCCTTATAACAATGTCATGACTAAGTATTATGATTGTTCCAATTTTATAGATAGGAGTAAATAATTTACCCAACGTCACAGGGCTTCTAACACGGAGCTGGGCTTTGAACCCACATACTTAAACCAGTGTGTGCTAACTAGATTTAAATATGTTTCTGCCTCAAGCCACTCTGGACTCCCATTAGGGGTGTGATTATCCTCCATGGAAACAACAAAAGAAATATAATAAAGAGTATTTCTTCTAATCTTGAAATAAGGTACATCTTATAGTGTTACATAAATATAACACTTATAAATACTATATTAATAAATAATATATAAATATATACCAATATACAACATATTAATGTTATTTATATATTGATATAACATGCAAGTCATAATGTAATATGTAATGACATATTAAAGTATACAAGGTCAGACAGTTAAGTTCATGAATTCATCCTAGAAAAGTGCTACATACCTCACTGTTGCATATCACTGCAATCACCTTCAAGGTACTCCCCTTGGGAAGCTGTGCACTGACACTAGCACCTAGTACACCCTTCAAAACAATTTTGGAACTCTTTTTCTGATACGTCTATCAGAAGTATCATCATACGCGGTCTGGAAATTACATTTGCTTGGAATGGCCATCAGAGATATCAGCATACAAGGTCTAACAATTAAGTTCATGAACTCATCCTAGAAAAAGTACTACCTACCTCATTGCTGAATATCACTACTGTCATCAGATGGCCAAGGGAAGGACTTTAAAGGTGTTTGTAATGCTATTCAGCAGTGAGATATGTAGCACTTTTTCTGGGATGAGTTCATGAACTTAATTGTCCAACCTCATGTATTACATAAAATACTAATTTAAATTATAACATAACAGGTAAACATACAAATGTATAATTATCAAATATCACATATAATATTTCATATCATCCCTAACACATGTTTAGGGAATAGAATACTCTTTATTGTATTTCTTTTTTGAATTTTGCATAGTGGTTTTGAATTTTTTTTTTTTTTTTTTTTTTTTTGAGACAGAGCCTCAAGCTATCCCCCTGGGTAGAGTGCCGTGGCATTACAGCTCACAGCAACCTCTAACTCCTGGGCTCAAGCGAGTCTCCTGCCTCAGCCTCCCAAGTAGCTGGGACCACAGGCGCCCGCCACAACGCCCGGCTATTTTTTGGTTGCAGCCGTCATTGTTGTTTGGCGGGTCCGGGCTGGGGATTCGAACCCGCCACCTTAGGTGTACGTGGCTGGCGCCTTAGCCGGTTGAGCTATAGGCGCCGAGCCTTGAATTTTTAATAGTGGTTAACCGCATACCTAATGGGGAGCCAGCATTATTTGAGGCATATAATATATATTATAGTAAATACAATATTTATTATCATCTCCTAAGTAAGAGTAAAATCTGAAGTTTATTTTATATTCGCTTCCAAATTTAAACTAGGACTATTAGGACTATTTGGAGGTATTTAACAGTAGAGATATTTTAAGCAGAATATATAGAGGTTGTATAGAAACTTCCAGTGCCTTCCCATAGAGATAACATTCGTATCGTAAGAGGATTTTAAATTCACAAGAGCAACCTTAGCATTCCACGAGTTGAAGATAAACTACATGAACTTTCCTGTAAAGTGGATTTGTGATGACAAGTCTGCCTAACTGAATTTACTGTAAGAAAATTATGTCTGGCTTATGAATATTATACATGATGTGGTATTGGCCACGAGCAAAAAAAATCTTAAAATAATGGGTTGGGCTGGATTCTGTCTAACTGTCTACCTTGGAACTCTTATAGCTAAAATCCTATGACCCTAAAATATGAATGTGCTTATTTCCTAGATTCAAATTTAAATCATATAGCACCTACAGGTAGGTAGTCTTTAGGTTGCACAGGAACAATCTATTCTACCAATTACATGGGGAGATGGCTGTTCTGACTGCTCAGACATTCTTAATCCCACAGAGCCTCTTCCTATCATCTCCAAAGACAACTGACCAGGTGTGTGTGCTGGGGAGAACAGTGGCAGAGACTGACCTCTGGTTGTAAATAATTATCTAGCGCTGTTCAAAGTGTGGAACAGTGCCTGATACGTGGGAGTCACACACAGATTTTTACCAAGTGCTCTGAAACATGTGAAGAAAGAGACTTCTCTTTCTAAAAGGACAATTAGAGAGGTTGAGTTTGGACTTTCTTATGTTTGTGGCAGCAATTTTTAAATACAGTAGAATCTCCATGGTTGATCTTTCTATACCAGCTACCTCCTTAAGTTGACCTTATTTTCATAGACCAGACATGCACCACATGTACATATCCATACACAGGCCTCGTTCCTTCTGTTGGCCAGTTTGTTGCAGTCCCTTGGGTGATCAACTTAACAGAGGTTAGGGCAATTTCTGTTCTTTTCAGTCCCCTGAGGATTTGATGGAATCTGAACACACAGGTTTTGTTGACCTCACAGACTATAATGTACCTTTGTGTCCAAAGCCTCCTCCCAGGTTCCTGGCCCCCTGCTAACATATATTTTCACTGCTTCATTCTTTCTTAATATAGTGCTGTCTGTTTCTGGCAGACTTCTCCTTCCTGAGGTGTTACAGCTCAAGCACCAACGTGGACAAAGTAAATAGACAATAATTATTGACACATTCATTGGTAGGTTAATGTGTACATTTCCACTGACAGCTATAATCATTTGTTTGTTCTAACCTGAACTTTTTCACTAGCTGCTTGGAGTCCACACTGCCCGGGCAATCGGATGAAGCTTGAATTTCACACAGTTATATATATGTTCTTTGTACTGCATTCATATTTTTAGTCTTCAACCAGCATTTTCACACAGTGACATTGAAGTCCAAACTAGATAAATATTTTCCTTGTGAATTAAAGAACAAACTTCTTTAGCATTAAACTTCATTTTTTACAGGCTTTTCTTGCATACAGAAATTATATAAATGGGAGTTTTTTCTTTTAAATGTTAGAAGTCTCTGGACTGATTCTTGTGTGCTTTTGTGTCCTCCCTAGAACCTGGCACTCAAAGAGGGCTCAGCGTGTCTTTGTGATAGACTAGATTATTGCATACTTTAATTATTGCAAAATTGAAATGGAATATTAGAACTGCGTAAGTGGTTCAAAAATGTTAAAATACCTGGAAAAGACAAGCAATGAAAAGTACACCTAACACCCCATCTCCACTATCTGCTTAGTTCCAATACTTACTAGTTTGGGGGGGGGGGTCGGTATATTCTTCCAAAGTATCTTTATAATTTGCACATACTATTTTCCCTCTCTCATTTTTATTTGTAAAATGTGACATACTGGACAGGCATAATGGCATGTGACTGTAGTTTGTAGCATTATTTGAGGCTAGGCGTTCAAGGTTGCAGTGTGCTATGATCACACATGAGAATAGCCACTTCATCCCAGACCAGGCAACCCAGATAGACTTTGTCTTTAAAAGGGGATGTGGTGTACCGTACCTACTGTTCTTTGCTTTGCTTTGTTCACCAAACAATGTGGAGAGTTTTTTCATATTGATAGATAAAGAATTTCTTTCTCCTTTTTTACATCTGCACAATAATCTGTTACATGATTTATTTAACTAGTCTCCTACTAAAGGACATTTGATTTGTTTGCAGTCTTTTCCTGTTGCAGACAAGGCTGCAGCAGATTCCTTTGTGTACACATCATTTTGAACGTGTACAAGTGTACTGTGGGACAGTTTCCCAGAAGTCGCATTACCAGGTCAAAGAGTATATGCATGTATAATTTTGATAGATAACTGCCTCAATGCCTTCCATAAGAGTTGTACCAGTTTACACTGTCATCAACAATAAAATAAATCTTATTCTAAAATTAGAGACTTTCAGACATTTGCGTAGCCACATCAAATCACTGGGATGGAGGCCAGGCCCTGTGGCTGATGCCTGTAATCGTAGCACTCTGGGAATTGAAGACCAGCCTGAGCAAGAGTGAGACCCTGTCTCTACCAAAAATAGAAAAACAAGCTGGGCCTCATGGCAAGTACCTGGATTCCCAGCTACTCAGGAAGTTGAGACATGACGATCACTTGAGCCCAGGAGTTTGAGGTTTCTGTGAGCTATGATGCCAGGAGGGCACTCTACCCAGGGCAACAGAGTTACGACTCTGTCTCCAAAAAAAAAAAAAAAAGAAAAGGAAAAAAAAAGAAAACCCTGGCATGGAGCAGAAGTCAGAAGATGAGGTAGGGTAGGGAGCACCCACTTCTTGTGATCTCATTTAGTCCCCATAGCAGCTTTATAAAGCAAACATTAGAAGCACCCAATACGGCTCGGCGCCTATAGCTCAACTGGTTAAGGCGCCAGCCACGTACACCTAAGGTGACGGGTTTGAATCCAGCCTGGACCCGCCAAACAACAATGACGGCTGCAACCAAAAATAGCCGGGCATAGTGGCGGGCGCTTGTGGTCCCAGCTACTTGGGAGGTGGAGGCAAGAGACTCGCTTGAGCCCAGGAGTTGGAGGTTGCTGTGAGCTGTAATGCCACGGCACTCTACCCAGGGGGACAGCTTGAGGCTCTGTCTCAAAGAAAAAAAAAAAAAAAAAAAGAAGCACCCAATACAGGTAGACAACTGAAGCCTAGTAAGGATAGGTCACTTGCTCAGGATCTCAGAGCTACTAAGTGATGGAGCTGGTATTTAAGCCCAATGTGTGTGATCCCAAAGACCTTGCTTTTACACAACTTCCAACTCCATCTGGGGTCCCAGTTCTGCTAGAAACTTGTAGTGTGGCCTTACACATACGAAAAATGCAATCAATAATGGCTGAGTGAGTAGAAGGATGAATGGATGGAATGGCAGAGATGGGGATTCAGGGGGATAGAGTATTACTCAGAAAAGCAGAGGAAGAATCAGAATCCTAGGAATAGCAGAAACCGAAAGGTAACATTGGCTGAAATGGGCTTGGGAAGAGAGTGTTGGGTTGTGAAAAGTCCCCTAGTCAGGCAGGAAAAGCCAAACACAGTGAAACAAAGCTTGATTGTGTACTCTTAATCATGCTTCTGTAAGATTGCCACACATCCAGCTCATGTGTACAGTTTCACTTCTGTGTTAATGTTTTATAGCAGGTTTGAGAAAAAAACCTGAATATTTGTGGGGGTTACTGAAAGTGTCATCAAAACGGATAAAAAGCATCACACTTGGCCAGGGTTCAAATGCTGGCATGTGGACGTGGAAGTAGTACTAGGTAGTAATTTTTAAGTAAAATACCGGAGTATAGCTCTCCAAATCAGTGTTAATGTTTTGAAAATGCCTCAGTGATCTCAAAAGCTTCTTACTTATCTCAGGGGCTGTCACTATGCACATTGGTAGAACTCCTCCTCGGGAATAGCCTTCAGGCTCTAGAGGTCATTCTTTTGCATATCAGGGTGCCAAAAACATGTATACACCCTGTAAGGGATGTTATCTATGTGTTACTTTGCAAAGTTGAATTGAATTGCAATGGCGATGTGATGACATTAATCAAATAAATGCCAGTGTCACCACGTGGCAGGCAGGGCAGTCAGAGAAAATGGCAGAAGCATTGTCATTCGAAGAGTGCAATATCATTTTGAAATGGTGTTTAAAATTGGAGAACGTTGTGGAAGTACAATGAATATGGAGGTGTGAGCATGAGTGTACTACAGAACCTCCAACATGCCTAACAAGTGCATGCATTCATAAGTTTGGAAGATCTGGGAGGCCCGCACAGCAACAATCCCTGCTGCCTTTGCTATGGGGTTCAATAGTTCACATGCTCACCACAGAAGTCTACCAACAATGTGCACGTGAGACAGGAGTTAGCAGAACAAGCATACCACCCATTCTTAAAACAGCTAAAGCAAGGTTTTCATCCCAAGATTATTTATTATAGGCACCGAGACATGAGGGTTTACCTTGATGAGAATTTGCGAGGACAATGATAGGACAAAGAGGCGTGGTTGAGTTTCCCCCATGTTCTCCTGATTTAACATTCCCTGATTTCTACCTTTGGGGACCTTAAAGGATGTGGGTTACTATAGAAACCTGGCTACACTGGCGGTACTTCTGGAAGAAAGTAGAATGGTGTGCGCAGATACAAGTGGACACTCTGGTCAGCGTTGCTCAAGCAGTAGTTCACCATCATCTGAAGTGTCTGGACATTGATGGTAACCACTTTGAGCACCTCTTTTAACTACAGAAGTCAAATGGGACTTGTGTTTATCTTTCGATATCAGTATATACTATTATAATTTTAATACAGTTTTTTCCTTTCTTAAAATATAGATACATTTTTTGGCACTCTCTCTGTTTAAGGATGTTTGGGCTTCACTCTTTAAGGATGAAGATCGCAAGAAAAAAAAAACAAATAAAAACATTGTTTTTAACAGCAAAAACCACCTGGGAATTAACCTTTATGAAAGTGGGAGAACTAAGCAATGCTGGCGTGCACTGGTTAGTACCCTCTGTGTGGTGTCAGAGTTTCCCCACCTGCAGAAGGGGTTACAGCAGGCTACTGCTCCTCCCAGCCTTCAGGGCAGCCCAGGTCTTCTGGGAGCAGCTTCTTCCATTTGTTCAAGTGAGCAGCACAAACAGCATGTTCATTAACACTGTGTGCCATGACATTGAAAAGATCAGGAAGCGCGGGGCTATACATTTTAGTTAACACTGACATTTTTACTAGTTGTTTCTCTTACAAGATAGCATCTGCCTTCACCATTCCAGCAAGTACCTCTGATGAAATGTCCTCCCCAAACCATTGTCTTTGCTTATTTCCTTCCCTCACTGTCATTGGTAATGACAATGTACTTTTTTTTTTTCTTTTCTATTCTTTCCCTTTCCCATTTTCCCAAGACTCTGATATAAAGCACATAGTTTCTTTGGGGTAATTTCCTTTTCTTTTGCTTGTCCTGTAGACTACATGTTTTGAGAGGCTCTGGTTGTCTGTACACCTCAAAATAATAGGTGTGTGGGTGTGCAAATTTCAATACAGTGAAAGACAGTATAGACTGCTAGTTAAGAATGTTGGTCTGGGCTCGGCGCCTGTGGCTCAAGCGGCTAAGGCACCAGCCACATACACCTAAGGTGGCAGGTTTGAATTCCCAGCCCAGACCGCCAAACAACAATGATGGTTGCAACCAAAAAATAGCCGGGCGCTGTGGTGGGCGCCTGTAGTCCCAGCTACTTGGGAGGCTGAGGCAGGAGACTCACTTGAGCCCAGGAGTTGGAGGTTGTTGTGAGCGTGATGCCATGGCCCTCTACCCAGGGGGATAGCTTGAGGCTCTGTCTCAAAAAAAAAAAAAGAATGTTGGTCTGGAGTTAGACTGTCTGGGTTCAAATCCTGGTTCAGGACCATTTATTAGTTGTATGACTTTGAACCATCCACTCTACCTATCTCCTGACTCTGTGTCTTCATCTGTAAAATAGTGCTTCACAGAGTTGACCTGAGGAATAAATGAGTTAAGACATATAACACACCTAGAATATAGCCTAAGTATTGCCTAGAACAGGGATTGACAAACTGGCCTGCTAGTCATATGCAACCTACCACCAGTTTTGTAAATAAAGTTTTATTGGAACATAGACCTGTCCATTCATTACATGTTGTCCGTGACGTTCTCACTAGGACAACAGATTTGAGTAGTTGCAAAACAAAAAGCTGAAAATATTTACTGTCTGTCCCTTAATAGGAAAAATTTGCTGGCTCCTGGCTTAGAGTATTGCCTAGTAAGTACTTAATACAAATTATCTGTCATTAATAGCAATATTAGTGAATATCACTTAGAAAATTAGAAATTACTGCATTGCTACAAGTGGCTTTTCTAATTATTATTATTTTTTTAAGAGCAAGTTCTAGGCTAGATGCAGTGGCTCACACCTGTAATCCTAGCACTCTGGGAGGCCAAGGAGGCAGAATCACTTGAAGCCAGGAATTTGAGACCAGTCTGGGTAATATCAAGATCCTGTCTCCACAAAAAATAAAAAATTAGCCAGACATGGTCACATGTGCCTGGAGTCCCAGGTACTCTAGAGGCCGAGGCAAGAGGATTACTTGAGTCCAGTAATTTGAGGTTCCTGTGAGCTATGGTGATGCCATTGCACTCCAGCCGAGGCAACAGAGAGAGCCTGTCTCAAAAAAAAAAAAAAAAAATCAAGTTCTAGTTCTCTGAGTGTATTGATTTCCTCACTTTAAAAATAAAGAAAAGAAAAATGATGGCTTAAAAATATTAAGTCACAAGTAGTACAGGAATATTAAAAAATCATAAAAGCGGTATATGAATAGCTGAAGTTTACAGGATAGCCTTTATAACTCTACCAGAACTTACTTTGTTAGGTTACTTGCTCTTGTACTTTTGCTACTATAATACATTTTATTTTAGGATAGTTTTAGATTCACAGAAAAATTACAGAGTACAGAGTTCTCATATATTCCACACTCACTTTCCTCTCTTATTAACATCTTATATTAGTAGGATATGTTGTTACATACCAATACTGATATATTTTTGTTAAGTAAAGTCCATGCTTTGGTCACATTTCCTTAGTTTTTCTCCTTGCGTCTGTTCCAGGAGCCCATGCAGGATCTCACATTACATTTAGTCAACATGTCTCCTTAGGCTCCTTTTGGCTATGACAGTTTTTCCTGGCTTTTGATAACCTTGACCTTTGCTTTCTTTGCTTTGAGGCATGCTGGTCAGGTATTTTGTAGAATATTCCTCAATTGGACTTGGGTATTTTTCTCATGATGTGACTGAGGTTATGGGGTTTTGGGAGGAAGGGTACTGTCTACTAAATTCTTATAATACTTCCTGAAACTCTGAAGCTTGAAAAAGGGTGAGTGTAGATCTTTTCTTTTATATTCTAAGCTCATTGAAATCTTCCAGTTTAAATATTTCCATGATTTGTGGTCAAACTTACTTCTTCCTGTTTTAAAGCTTTTTCTTATGTTTTGCTTTATGAAGAAGCTCATTTAATTAATTCAGCATTCAAATGCTATGCCAGAAGGCCCAATGCTGGCCTCCAAGGTGCATAGGATTATGAGAGGAAGACTTTTGCTTTGTTACAAGTGGCTTTTCATTCTGGAAAAGAAAATTCCCTATTCTGATATGATCTATCCTGAATCTCAGGTCCCACCCCAGACTGAAGCAGAATCTATATTTTAACAAGATCCCCAGATAATTAAGTCATCAATGGGTCACCTGAAAAACGCATACAGAAGCTAGTCAGGAGACACTAAAGGCGAGGATGGACAGGGTTGGTGGCTGTGGGTGTCCTTTGTTCTCCACGGTGTTGCTGCCTCTCTTCAAGCATCTGGTGTGGTCTCCATCCTCACGTTAACATGGAGATGTGCCATGGTCAGCACAGAAGATGACATTCGTACAATGATGTGGCAATGAATCAAGGACCCGAGCAGTCTAAGTGAGAGCCACACTAGGGCAATGAGGTCCTTGGGATGTCTGATATGGCATTGCCATAGGAAATATTGGCTTCAAGTTTTTCTCTTGGTTGGGTAGAAACTTTTCATTTCTGATTAGGGTAATGAACTGAATTGAAAAGCTTCCCCCATAATGTGAATTTCAGGTATGTTAGCTCTAGTTCTAATCCCTTCTGTAATGTTGCCTAGTATTTAGTTTCTTTGTGTGCCTATCACAACGGTGCTTACAACAAGGGTTCTGTTAGTTCAGCTGTCACAACAAATTTGTGCATGGATCAATTTACAACAGAATCGAGAGATAATGAGCACCAAAGGATTAGGCCCAGAGCAGTGTATGATTTGATGAAATGTAGGGTTCAGAAAACAGACACATCTTTAAAAACCTTTGGATGTGGAAACAATGCATCTGTCCTCAGTTCATATTACATAATAGTATAGATTAGGAAGAGAATGTCTCCTGTTTGAGGACAAAAATATATCTCACTGCTTTTCAAGTTAAGAGTGCTAGAGGAAAGGAGGTAGTTCCTTCTGCCTTGAGAGGGTATGTTGGAGATTCACAAAATCATATGGGCAGTGCCTGTGGGTAAGAGGTAGTACAAAGCCAGTAAACGGTATTTAACAAAGGGAGTAGCTGTTCTTCAAATTTCCCTGAATGCAGTAAACTCTAGGATAGCAAAGACCAGATCTTCCTTGTTACCCGCTATGACTCTTATTTCCTACCCAGAGTCCACCTGTATTTTGCACTTGATAAATACATGATGAATAAAAGAAATTAAAGCCAGCAAACAGCAGATGCCGTCTTTGCTCAGGCAGGTCTCTGTCCCCTTTCATCATTAAACTTGGTCTAAACTTCAAAAAACAAACAAACAAACAAAAAAGCCAGCAAACAGAATGAAACCTTCATTGTTATAAAAATGACCAGTAACCTTTATTAACACCAGTCAAGTCTGGTTAAATCATTGCATATGTTATCAGTACAATTCCATTATCTACCAATAATCATGTTTAAGGCTTGCTGCTTATAGCTCAAGTGGCCAAGGCGCCAGCCACATATAACAGAGCTGGTGGGTTCGAATCCAACCTGGGCCTGCCCCCCCCCCCAAATATATATAAATAAATAAATAATAATCATGTTTAAAACTCACCATGATAAATACTACTTTATAGGTCAACATTGATAACTTCATGGTCTTTAGGGGACTGTGTATCCAAGCCCTTTACTATCGCACTTTAGCTTTCTGTTGCTAATTTAGCTGTCATTTATTGATAGGTCACTCAAGGTCCTCATGGGATCTTTGTAAAATTAGAAAAAGAAGCCCTCTCCACCAACAATACATTCACCTTTGCAGGTGCACTCAGGCTGGGGTTCGGCTCCCCCTCAGCCCTTCAGCAGCCCCCACTCCCACTGCACGCAGTAAGAAGCCTAAATAGCTTTGTGCTGCATTCCTGTTTACTGGCTACCTTCTCATGTCAGACCTCATGCTGGGAAAATTACATACTTTATCACCTCAGTCAATTCTCCTAACAAGCTTGAAAAACAAACAGCATCCCCATTTTACAGATAAGGAAACTGAGGTCCAGGGGGGTTAGGAACTTGTCTACATTGCACAGTTAAGTAAATGGCAGAGTCAGGATTCACACCAGCATTAGGAGTGTCCTGCCTTAGCTGACAGGATGGGAGGGAAATCCAACAAAAAAATTATGAGGCTGGGTGCAGTTTTTCATGTCTAAAATCTTTGCCCCCTGCCTGAGCTTGAATTCAGGATTTTTTTTTTTTTTGAGACAGAGCCTCAAGCTGAGCCCTTGGGTAGAGTGCTTTGGCTTCACTGCTCACAGCAACCTCCAACTCCTGGGCTCAAGCGAGTCTCCTGCCGCAGCCTCCCAAGTAGCTGGGACCACAGGCACCCGCCACAATGCCTGGCTATTTTTTGGTTGCAGCCATTATTGTTGTTTGGTGGGCCCAGGCTGGATTCGAACCCACCACCTTAGGTGTATGTGGCTGGCGCCTTAGCCACTTGAGCCACAGGCACCGAGCCTGAACTCAGGATTTTAAGACCAGCTTGAGCAAGAGCAAGGCCCTGTCTCTACTAAAATTAGAAAAACTAGCCAGGCTTTGTGGCAGATGCTGGTAGTCCCAGATACTCAAGAGGCTGAGGCAAGAGGATCTCTTGAACCCAAGAGTGTGAGGTTGCTGTGAGCTATGATGATACCACAGCACTCTATCCAGGTCGACAGAGTGAGACTCTATCTCAAAAACGAACAAACAAACAAACAAAATTGTGCTTTCAGCTCGGTGCCTGTGGCTCAACTGGTTAAGGCGCCAGCCACATACACCTGAGCTGGCAAGTTGGAATCCAGCCTGGGCCCACCAAACAACAATGATGGCTGCAACCAAAAAATAGCCAGGCGTTGTGATGGGCGCCTGTAGGTCTAGCTACTTGGGAGGTGGAGGCAGGAGACTTGCTTGAGCCCAGGAGTTGGAGGTTGCTGTGAGCTGTGATGCCACGGCACTCTACCGAGGGTGACAGCTTGAGGCCTTGTCTCAAAAAAAAAAAAAAGAAAAAATTATGCCTTCCTTAGCAGGTCAAGGGTAGAAACAATATGAGATAAATCTGGAGCCAGAAAAGTTATAGTGGTAATTGTAGACTTTATTATTAGGTTCTCTAAGAGATAGTTTGAAATAGTCATTTGTTTTTGCAACCTTTTCACTTATTTCCTCTAATCTTTCTGTTTCTGAATAGGCTCACAGAAAGGAACCAGTATTAGAATAAATGGAATCACCTTACTTTTCTGTTTGTCCATTATAATTTCATCCTTGCTTCACCACTGAAGGTGGTGTAATGAAAGTGGTGCTAAGATTGATGGGCACTTAGTGAGTGCTATATGTTGTGCTCCTTTCCAAGTATTATGTCATGTTTTCCTCACAGCATCTCCCCATTCAGGTGCTAACACTATTCCCACTTTACAGGTGATAAGACTGAGGCAGGGACTAATCTGTGCAGGAAGCTGGGTTTAACTCTGCTATGTTACAGGTGCCCTTTCTAAGGTCGTACGATCGCTAGCCCCCCTTTCAGAGCAGATCGCTCTCTTCTATCACATAGGAGAAAGAACTTGGAGCTTTTCCTTAGAAACTATTAACTCCAAAATACAGTCATTTCAAAATTTACATTTTGAATCAATTTAAATTACAAAATGTTGCGTGGCACTACACTTGTAGCATTTTATCTACTTTTTGGGTGGTCATTTTAAAGGTATTTTATCTCTTTGGGGCTACCCAAAGACAGTGACATCCTTTTGTAATGGTTTCCAGTTTGGCTGACTATTTTCTTTCTTTCTTTTTTTTTTTT
>NW_003852399.1:28367486-28375922 GCF_000181295.1 Otolemur garnettii | reverse complement strand
GAGTCTCCTGCCTCAGCCTCCCAAGTAGCTGGGACTACAGGCACCTGCCACAACGCCTGGCCATTTTTTTTGGTTTCAGCCATCGTTGTTTGGCGGGCCGGGCTGGGGATTCGAACCCGCCACCTTAGGTGTATGTGGCTGGCGCTTTCGCTGCTTGAGCCACAGGCGCCGAGCCTCATGGCATATTTTTAAAAATACAAAATTATAGCCAGGAGCAGTGGCTCACGCCTATAATCCTAGCACTCTGGGAAGCCAAGGTAGGTGGATTGATTGAACTCATGAGTTCAAGACCAGCCTGAGAGCGAGACTCCTTCTCTACTAAACAAATAGGAAAACTGAGGCAAGAGGATTGCTTGAGGCCAAGAGTTTGAGGTTGCTGTGAGCTATGACACACAGCACTCTACCTAGCATGACAGCTTGAGACTCTGTCCCCTTGCCCCCACCAAAAAACAAAAAACAAAAAAACAAAAAAAATTATATGGCTGTGTTTTATGTTTTAGGTGTGTCTACATGTTCCGCCCCCCCCTCCAGCTACTTCTGCTCTAGAAGAATGATGTGTTTAGAATGCACCCATGGCTGGCATAGGTGGTTGAAAATGGTTCACTCATTTAACTGACGGTACTAATCACTGTAATAACTATTATGCCAGAAAATATAATTTGTCAGACATCTACGATTAGTACATTAACATATTTCCTGGTTAACTCCCTAAAGCTGTTATCACCAGAACATCCTTTGTGTGGTATCTAAATAGGTTAATCTGTTATGATGAATTCCTTTGTAGACCTGAGACATTACCTTCATTAAATTGCCTTACTTGCTTTTAATTTGAAGACTTTATTCATGATCCTTGGGGATGGGGGTGGGTGAAGGACAGCCTTCTTCCCAATTCTATCGTTTGGACCCCTGAAACCTGTGCCCTTTGTCTCTTACTGTTCCTGAGCTCTGCTTCTCTACTTCTGGCTGTGATCCAGGAGGGTTCACACCCATTCCCTGAAACTGGGTGGAGAAGACAGGTGTTGAACACACACATACACCCACCCCCACCTTCTTTCTCATTTCGCTCTCCTCACGGGAGCCTCTTTGCAAAAACTCCCCCTTTCTCCCCCCTTATTAACAAATGTGTTAATAAGATAGATAGCTCAGCTCCAGCCTCTCACAGATATTTCCAGCCAATATTCATATGTCCCACTGCCTGCTGGACCTTGCCACCAGAATGTACACTCTACAACCATCTCCAACATGCCGTGCCCCTACCCAAACAATTCATGTCTCTCTCTAGCCCAAATCCATTCATCCCATTTTTCCATCTGTAGCATCCAACCTATGAAACAATATTACCCTGAACCAGTGGTTCTCAACCTTCCTAATGCTGTGACCCTTTTTCCTGTGGGTCGTGACCCACAGGTTGAGAACCACAGCCCTAGACCCTCCCTCCTCCTTCCTCACCTCCTGAATCAGTCTTTTTTTTTTTTCTGCGACAGAGTTTCACTATGTCATCCTTGGTAGAGTGCCGTGGTGTCACAGCTTACAGCAACCTCAAACTTTTGGGCTTAAATGATTCTCTTGCCTCAGCCTCTCAAGTATTTGGGATTACAGGGGTCCGCCACAATGCCTGGCTATTTTTTGTTGCAGTTGTCATTGTTGTTTAGCAGGCCAGGGCTGGTTCTGAACCCGCCAGGCTCGGTGTATGTGGCTGGCGCCATATCACCATTGTGTTACAGGCACCGCACCCTGAATCAGTCTTTATGTCCAGCCACTTTCATTTCTCAGAAGTCGCTGGTCACATTGACTTCTATGCTGCTCACCTCTAATTCATTGTACAGAGGAAGGTTTTAAAAATCCAAGTATGATTGAGTCACTACCTTGCTCACAATTCTTTTTTTTTTCATTGTATTATTATATTTAAAAATTAGTTGTTAAGAGATATAATTGACATACAATAAACTGCACATTTTTGTGGTGCACATTTTTATCAATAGTAAGTTTTGGTTTATGTGTGCTCCTAAGAAAGCATCAGCACGAAAAAGATAAGGAGCATTTCTATTGCCCCACAAAGTTTGCTTTGCATATGCCCCTTTTAAATCCCCGCTTCTGTCCTCCTCTGATTTCAGTCCCTAGACAACCACTGCTCTATTTTCTGTCATTTAGATAAGTCATCATTTTCTAGGGTTTATATAAATGAAATCCAATGGCATTTGATCTTTTATCTTCCTTCACTCAGCATAATATTTAGAAGTGCATCCATGTTGTTGGATTTATCAATTGTTCATTTCTTTTTTAGTGCTGAGTGGTCTTCCATGGAATGGATCTACCATGTTCGCTTATCATTCACCTATTCGTAGAAGCTTGGGTTGTTTCCAGTTTTAGCTATTGCACATAAAGCTGCTGTGAACATTTGTATACAAGTGTTTGTATGGACATATGTAGTCTGACAATTAAGTTTGCAAACTCATCCTAGAAAAAGTGCTACATACCTTATTGCTGAAAATCACTATGGTCACCTTCAGAGTACTCTGCTTGGGAAGCTATGCTCTATGCTAGCACCTAGTCTACCCTTCAAAGCAATTTTGGAACTCTTTTCCTAGAATGGCTATGAAACCTATTGTATTACCCTTGTAGTCCTGAATGTGATCAAAATGTCTTCTTTTCAATAATATCTTGATCTTTGGGTAAAGAAAGAAGTCTTTGGGAGTGAGATCAGGTGAATAAGGAGGGTGCTATAATACATTTATTTGTTTACTGGCTAAAAACTCCCTCACAGTGCTGTGTGGGCTGGTGCATTGTCGTGATGCAAGAGCCATGAGTTCTTGACCAAAACTTTCAGTTAAGATTTTCCCAGCTCTTACTCTATTGATGTTTACTTGGTCTGCTATGCTTCTTATAGTCAGTCCACAATTTTGATGCATAATTTGTCAAATTTTTACAATGTTTTCATCAGTTCTGCTTGTCACTGGCTTCCCTGACCTTTCTTCATCAGTGATACTTTCTTTCCCCTCAGAAAAATGTTTAATCTATTTATATACTGCCATTTTCTTCATTGCATTATCCCCATAAATGTGGACTAACATGTCCCTAATTTCACTTCCACTCTTGCCAAGTTTAACAAGAAATTTACAGATGCTTGTTTGTTGCTTTAATTCAAGCTCTGATATTCTTGCCAAGGCACACAAAAACACGCAACAACAATAATGAATGCGACTCAGCAAGACCCTGCTATATGTAGGCATAGACACAACCATGAGACACTGATATACCAAAGTTATGAAATATTACCTAGTTGTTTGTACAGTGTTGCCATTGTAAGTGCATGGTGGCAAGTTCATGAACTTAATTGTCAGAACTGCATCCTTGCTTTGCTTTTTTTCTTTTTCTTTTTTCTTTTTTTTGAGATAGAGTCTCATTATATCACCCTCGGTAGAATGCCATGGTGTCACAACTCACAGCAACCTCAAACTCTTGGGCTTAAGCAATTCTCTTGCTTCAGCCTCCCAAGTAGCTGGGACTACAGGTGCCCACCACAGTGCCTGGCTATTTTGTTGTTGCATTTGTTTAGCTGGCCCAGGCTGGGTTCAAACCCTCCACCCTCAGGGTATGTGGCTATAACCACTGTGCTGCCAGCGCTGAGCCATCTTTGCTTTCCTTTTGGGCAAATACCTAGGAGTGAAATGGTTGAGTTATATGGTGCATATGTATTTTTTTTTTTTTTGAGACAGAGTCTAACTGTGTTGCCCTGAGTAGAGAGCTATGGTATCACAGCTCACAGCAACCTACAACTCTTGGGCTTAAGTGATTCTCTTGTCTCAGCCTCCCAAGTAGCTGGGACTACAGGTGCCTGCCACAGTGCCTGGCTATTTTTTTGGTTGTAGTTGTCATTGTTTGGCAGGCCCGGGCTGGGTTCGAACCTTCCAGCGCTGAGGTGTGTGGCTGGTGCCCTAGCCTCTGAGTTACAGGCACCAAGCCAAGTGCCTGTGTATTTTTTGTTTAACTTTTAAAGAAAGCTCTGGTTGGGTGTAGTTTTTATTTAACTTTTAAAGAAAGCTCTGGTTGGGTGTAGTGGCTCACATTTACCCTACTAATCCTACCCCTTTGAGAGGCCAAGGCAGGAGGATCACTTGAGGTTAGGAATTCAAGTCCAGCCTGGGCAATAGTGAGACCCTGTTCCTACAAAAAATTAAAGAAAGATTATCTGGGAATGGGCGGACACTTGAAGTCCTAGTTATTCAAGAGGCTGAGGCAGGAGAATTTCTTGAGCTCAGGAGTTTGAGGTTGCAGCGAGCTATGATAATACCACTGTACTCTAGTTGGGGGTGACAGTGGGACAGACTTACTCCAAGGAAAAAAAAGGAGGGAAGGAAGAAGAGAAAGAAGTAAAGAAAGAGAGAAAGGAGGAAAAGAAAGAAAGGAAAATAGAAAGAGAGAGAGAAAGAAAGAAAATCCTGCTCACAATTCTTGTTCTTTATTCCTTATGCCTTTATCCCTTCAGGATAATTTCTGAACTCTTTAGCACCACCTACAGGGCTCTTCATGATCTGGCTCCTGTACCAGCCTTGAGCCAGCATTCCTTCCAAGTCCTCCAGGTTCCCCTGTGCTTTCTCCTTCTGGAACTCGAGAAACGATCCCATAGCACTCAACCCATGTGCACTCTCTTGCAGCTGTCACAGAACTTATTGTATGGGCTTTGTTTTTGTTAGTTTACCGCTTCTGATGGCTTTATAAGATTCTAGGATACCAGAGAGCCGAGTCCATGGAGTCATTTTTTAAATGTAAACCATTTTTTTTTTTTGCAGTTTTTGGCCAGGGCTGGGTTTGAACCCATCACCTCTGGCATATGGGGCTAGTGCCCTACTCCTTTGAGCCACAGGCGCCACCCAATATAAACCATTTTTATATACATGCGATGTATTCATTTGGAGATTTTTTTTTTCATTATAAATAATCATCAAAGCATTTTTGGATGTATTAGTGACAGTGGCAGATGGAAGATGTGGATCTTATTTTGTGCCTTCCTGAAATGCACTAAAATGACAGTAAAGAGATTTAAAAACAAATCTGTTGAAACCCACAGGATGGGAAGAACATTGGAAAGACAATGATAGAACAATATGGGGGTTCGGAAAGCAGACAGATGTGTGATAACTGCTTAGTATACCAAGGAAAGCTCGATTGGACATTAGCGGGAGAGAAAACTGAGAACCACCCCAGATGCCACAGGACCTTTTTCTTTTTCCTTTTAATAGTTGTGATTCTGAGGCCACAGGATCCTTAAAAAGCTCAGGGGTTGGTGGCACCAGGTATCTCCACAAGTTTCATGAAGTTTCTTCTTCATGAAAATGAAATTGATGGCTATTTGTTATGAATAAATATATTAAAAAGAGAGAAAAAAAGAGAATCAGCAGTGAATTGAATAACTGATAACACGCAAGCTAAGGAAAGGAAAACCCATGACTATTACTAACTTGGAGAAAAATAAAAAAATGTTCACACAAAGTCGTGGCTTAGTATATGGCTCACTTCTTCATAGCAGGCACAGTCATATGTGCATCTAAGTGAATATTGGTATGATCCAAATTACATTACTATTTTAAATACTTAATATGTGATTGCTGAATTGGAAGGAAATGTGAGTATGTAAGGGAGGGGGGTAGAAAAGGAGCTAAGTCTTTATCTCCCATAGTTGGGGTCAACTGGAATAGCCCAAACAGAAAAATCCTGAAGTACAATTCCTTTAGCGGACTAGAGAAAGCAGTCCTCTAAAACAGCTAAAAGAATCGAATTATTTATCCCTAGAGAAGGGGAAATGGGAGCAGATACCTGAGTGTTACTTGTCTTTAACTTACATTAGATAAGCAGATAACTGTTTAAACTACATGTGTATATAACTGGGGTAACTCAGGGAATAAAAAGAAAAAGAATCTTTGGGGAAAAAAGATACAAGAGGAAAAATGTCACCTAGAGACCATTTTAACATTTGACTTGTTTTCATCTAGTCTTTCCCCTGCCTCTTTGTTTTTCCTCTCTCCCTTCCTTTCTTTGAACATTACATCATACTGTATATAAAACTGGTAGCTAACTAATCAAGCACTTCATTGCACAGCAATGTTTGTTTTAACAGTGGTTCTCAACCTTCCTAATGCTGTGACCCTTTAATACAGTTCCTGTGAGGGTGTGACCCACAGGTGGAGAACCGCTGCTTTATAAGCATTGTTCCATTTGATCAACCCAACCATGAGCTATTTTTAAAACTTCTTACACCATAATTATTTTCTTATTTTAGCATTTGGCCTTCATAATCATCTTTTTTTTTTTTATGGTACAACCATATTCCAGCCAGTGGAATATTTATCTGTTCCCTAACTTGACTGTTTTCCAGTTTTTGCTATTATAAAGAATACTGAGGAAAGCATATCTTTCCCCAAAGCATTTTCCTAAGCTTTATGCTTTTAGGACAAATTTCCAAAAGTAGGATTACTAGGTCAAAGAGTATGTATGTGTTGCCAAGATGCTCCTCTTACACCGTACAGAGCACTTTCAAATCCACTGTTTATTGTGACAGGATGCCTCATGAAAGTCTGAGATGGGAGAAGAAGAGACAGATTTACTGCCATTGTGGGGACAAGATCATTGGGAGCTAAGTTCCAAAGGTCACACAGACAGAGCAAGAACAAGAAGTACTATGTGTGTTTCCTCTCTCTTGATTTCCGTTCTCATTGTGCTCCTAAAATGACGTGAAACTCAGGGGAAACTCTTCCTAACACTTCCCTTCCCAGATTTCTTCATCTGGTAGGGTTTCTCTGCCACAGGGCTTTTCCCTTTCCTGGGAGTCATTCTGCATGAGAAGAAAAGAAAGATCTCTCTAGCAGCCCAAATAACACAAATCGTGAAACCTTCTATTGAGGAAGAAAGGGTGAGATGGGGAAAAGAACACGAGAAACAAAGCAGAAATACCTGAATTAGACTGTGGGACAGTGGCTTGGCGCCTGTGGCTCAAGTGGCTAAGGCGCCAGCCACATACACCTAAGGTGGCGGGTTCAAATCCAGCCCGGCCGCCAAACAACAATGACAGCTGCAACCAAAAAATAGCCGGGCATTGTGGCGGGCGCCTGTGGTCCTAGCTACTTGGGAGTCTGAGGCAGGAGACTTGCTTGAGCCCAGGAGTTGGATGTTGCTGTGAGCTGTGATGTCACTGCACTCTAACCAGGGCGAGAGCTTGAGGCTCTGTCTCGAAAAAAAAAAAAAAAAAAAGAATGTGGGACAGGAACCACGAGAAGGTGCACAAAAAGCAGACAGGAGAAAACTGTGGTTTCTGAGGACCCTAGAATTTAAGATGAGCTGAAGATAGGAAAGGGATTTGACTTGGAGAGCATTAGGGTCATGATATGGCCTTTTTGTCCTCAGATGTACCTGGGACTATCTGGAACTGTTAGAGCTCCCTCTTGGTATCAGCCACTTTAAGATATAACTAGACAATAATTTGTTTTCTCTTTTCTTTTTCTTTTTCAAATGCATAATCAAAAAGTAACTTCAAATGAACATTTTTCAACCACAGAGAAAAGTGAGTCCTGCTTTGCCCAACCAAAGCCATGCACCCTGGGAAGAGAATCTGCTTTGTATGACAACACACAAAGGGAAAGCCTTCCCCCTTTAGGAAAGCTCAAGGTTTCAGCAGTGTCTACAGCGAATGGTGTTAAATCCCTCAGTGAGCAGCCCCTGGAAAAGAATGTGGCCCCTGGAAAGGACGCTGTAGACCACTCCGAATCTACGGAGGAGACACAGCCTACAGAGGGACCAGGTGGCAAAGATGATACCCCAGGAACGGAAGAAGAGAAGAAAGATGTACAAGCAGTGACAGGGGCTCGGCCTTTAAAAGGGAGTGCTGAGGCTGAACATTTAGGAACAAAAGTCGAGGGTCAGCCTTTGAGGACTGCAGGAGAGAGGGTCTCCCCTGGCACAGTGGAAGGTGATGAGAATCCACCACCTGCTGGAGAGATGAAGCTTCTAGGAACAACTGGAAATATCCTGCCTCTGGAAACAGCTATAGAGCTACAACCTCAAGAAGCAATGGGAAAGGATGAGCAGGGCCAACTTCTAGAAACAATCCCGAAAGAGGATGAATCTCCAGAAGTCTTGGAAGGAAGCCAACTTGTGGAAATAGCTCAAGAGCAGCACCTTCAGGCAACACCAGAAAAACAAGAGCAGTCCCAGCTTCTAGAAACAATCCCGAAAGAGGACGAATCTCCAGATGTCTTGGAAGGAAGCCAACTTGTGGAAATAGCTGAAGAGCAGCAACTTCAGGCAACACCAGGAAAACAGGAAGAGTCTCAGCTTCTAGAAACAATTCTGAAAAAGGATGAATCTCCAGAAGTCTTGGAAGGAAGACGGCTTGTGGAAATAGCTGAAGAGCAGCAACTTCAGGCAACACCAGGAAAACAGGAA
>NW_003852399.1:28352414-28367438 GCF_000181295.1 Otolemur garnettii | reverse complement strand
AGGATGAATCTCCAGAAGTCTTGGAAGGAAGACGGCTTGTGGAAATAGCTGAAGAGCAGCAACTTCAGGCAACACCAGGAAAACAGGAACAGTCCCAGCTTCTAGAAACAATTCCCAAAGAGGATAAATCTCCAGAAGTCTTAGAAGGAAGCCAGCTTGTGGAAACACCTGTAATGAATGACCCCCTCCATAAAACTCCTGAAGGTCCAGGAAGGGTGGACCAGATTCAACTTGAAGGAATAGTTGGAAGCTTGGAGCATTCAGCAGGAACTGCAGAGCCAGGGGCCAGGGTGGAAATGACCAGGAAAGTTCATAGTAATGAAGAAGACCAACACATCGAAGGTAAAAGTTATGCTGTCAAACATTCAGGACGTTCACGTGTGCTCCATAGAGACCAGCTCTGGGGGAGGGATGACTGACAGTCACTGATGGCTCTTTTAGCTGCTAAAGTTCATTTGAACTAAACAAAAAGTCCTCCATCCCCGAGAAACAGGTATTCCCTCAATGCTTGGTTCAACCTGCCAGTAAAACTTTCCTAAGGTGCAAATTCTTAAAATAGAATTCCATGGTTGAACAGTATTAAATATCGAAGGCAATATGCTAAAATCTCTGAATTTTTCCAGACTCATTCTTTATCACTCCCCATATATGGTATGAAGATCCATAGTAAAGGTGGATAGATAGTTAGTGGAGGACTTGACCTTCCAATGAAAAAGTATGTTAAGTAAGGGGTTCTAGGATGAGAATGTTATTTTCATCTCTGCCAGTGTCATCCTTAGAAAATGACCGTGTGCCCTGGTTCTTCTGTTGTCTTTTGATCTTTATGAGAAGACTATGGAAAATGTATTATGTCTTAGTACACGGTGTTTTTAAATTTTAGATGTCTTTTACCAGCATGGAACAAATTGTATTTATACTGTTCTTGCTGGTGTTGTAATAAAAAATAAACATTTTCTTATGGGGCATGATTTACATTTTTGTAACATTTAGCTTCATAGTACAGTACAATGAAATGAAGCATTAATGATAGCCACCTATCTGTTTTTTAATTTTTTCACTTATCAACTCAGCATTCTTTGCATGCCTGCCCATATGCGAGGTGCTAGACAAGCAGATTAACTGAACCCCTTCACCATCTATTCCGGCACATGCTTTAATAAAAATGTGCAAAAAATGCCTTGGGGACAACATGGGAGAGGCAAGTGAAAGCAGATATGTGTTAGACCAGAGTAGACAGACTCAAAAGCCTTTGGACCTTAGATGCTGCAAGTAAGTGAAGTGAGGGGAGCCCTGGGGACCTTGGTGCACTGGAGAGCACAGCCCTGTCAAAAGAGGCAGCTCTGTGAGGCTGCACTCCCGGAATGGGGCCAGTGTTGCCAAAACCAATCTCTCAGGGAAGCAGATGTGTACGTGCAATGCCCAGACTTGTAAATGTCCACAGTCTTTAAATGTTTACCAGTTGTTTTCTCTAAACACCATAATGGCCAAACCAGAAAGATTTGGAGGCATCTCTGGACCACCATTTGATTTCGATACTAATGAAACTTTTTACTATAATATGTCCTCCTGCCATTTCTTGGGTAATTTTGCATCCTGAATTTAGAGAGAAAATTTATTTTATGAGAATATAAGACTTGAGCTGCTAAGTGACTTGACGTCAGTCATTCAAAGGCTCTGAGAGAGTCAAGGTGATGGTCTTTCTGGAAACCTCCCAAGAAACCCACTGTTCAGATCAAAAGATCAAGAACTTCTCCCACTGGAAACAAACTGTGGGGTAATTTATTGTTAATGACAAATGAGTGTGTTTCTCTCTCTTTTTTTCCCCAAGTATTACTTTATTTATGTCACTATGCTTAAGTTACAATAAATGAGTGTTTCTTACTATCTCCCTTGGTTACTTTTCCAGGTGAGACAGGGGAAAAGATGGAAACAGAGATGGAGAATGAGGAAGTAAGTGAAGGGGCTGAAACAAAAGAAGAAGAAACAGGAGAAGCGGTGGACCTTTCAGCAGCCGCATAGATCGGTGTGGTGAGAGAAGGGGGGACGGAGCCAATGTGACATGATAGAGAAGGCAAAAATGGCAGTGAAGCTTGTGGTTGTGGGTCTTATCTTTCTTCATCTACGTGTTTTACACAAGGAGTTGGTTTTAGATCGTTGGAACCATGAGAATGTTATTGTCATGTTCTTGATTACATTGTTCTATAAAACTGCTAAGCCGTAAACAATTTTCTTAGCTACTTAGAATAGTTAGACTTATAAAATTACAATAGCCAGAGCCAATGAAAATTAGGGTTTATGATCATTTAAGAGTGTGAAGGTGACTTTCTTCATTGTGGCAATGTGTTCATTCAATGTTGAAAATGAGGCACTGAAAAGAAAGTATAAACCTGGCTCGGCACCCGTAGCACAGTGGTTACGGCGCCAGCCACATACACCGGAGGTGGCAGGTTCGAACCTGACTCGGGCTAGCTAAAGAACAATGACAACTGCAACAAAAAAATAGCCAGGTGTTGTGGTGGGCACCTGTAGTCCCAGCTATTTGGGAGGCTGAGGCAAGAGAATCGCTTAAGCCCAAGAGTTTGAGGTTACTGTGAGCTGTGACGCCGCAGCACTCTATCAAGGGCAACATAGTGAGACTCTATCTCAACAACAGGAAGGAAGGAAGGAAGGAAGGAAGCTTTAGGTACAGATGGCTGGGGAGTTAGCAAATTTTAGAAAATTCATAGTTATAATTGCAATGAAAGAAGAATGAACTAAAACAAAACGGGGTGAACTCTACCTAGCATTTCTGTCCTATCACAAAATTTAGACCTGATAAGACCTGTAATGTGTCACTTAATTACCTTCTCATCTTTAAGGCTCTCTACTACCACAGATTCTTTTTATCATAGTACACATTAAATATGTTAACAAAAAGAATTCAAACTCTGGTGCTGTTGCACGATTAGGCATTTTCACAATGAAAGGCTATGTATTTTCCATGTGTCATGTTGAATTAGCTGTTGATTTTTACACTTATGTGAGGGTTTTCAATTGGTGTTATCCTTTTGAATAACTAATTAAAGGTATTTCAAATTAATTGACTTTTAAATGTATTTCAGAGGCAATAAACAACAAGAATTAAAACCTAGATTTGCTGCCTATGTGAAGTCTTATCTCCGGGTCGTATTTTTTTTTTTAAGTGACTGATTTAATGTTAGACATTAAACATAGAAAGGAACGAAGATGCTAAGATTGGAAAAGCATTTATACTATTTCAGTGTCAGAATGAAGCACCGTAGAAAGTCAGTTTTTAGAAATTCCCCCAAAGTTGGCAAGGGATTTGGTAAATGGTTGAATAATAATAATAATGATAACTAACTTGCTCACCATTGAGTGCCTTTTTGTTTGTGAATATTGAAATAGAATTATGGAAATATTTGGTTTCTTTATCTTATTTGTAAATATGTATTTCTAAGACAACTGCTCAGATGAATTAACTAAGCTCTTTTACTTTAGTTTCTACATTAGAGTGACTACTAAGATGACCTATAATTAAAGATAAAAATATAGGATTCAAGGAAGGATGTATCATATTTATTCTGATTTTCATATTAGTTTAAATGCTTCTGACTTTAAAAGGGTTGTGGTAGATAAACGGAAGAGTTCCTTGAGTCGGTGACATTATCCTTTCTTCAGAGATGCTGGATTGTGATTTTATGGAGAGCAAGCACTGTGTTTTATGCATCTTTGAATTCAGGCATTAGGTCCTTCAACAGAACATGGTAGATACTTGATAAATATTTGTTGAATCAGTAAGTTGAATAACAGATGCCAAGGGTTCATGTTCACATTTAACTCACTCAACAAATAATACATTTAAAACATGAATTTGGCTCATGCCTATAATTCAACACTCTGGGAGGCCGAGGCAGGTGGACCCCTTGAGCTCAGGAATTCAAGACCAGTCTGACTAAGAGTGAGACCACTTTTTCTACTAAAAATAGAAGAACTACCCAGGCGTTGTGGTGGGCGCCTGTAGTCCTTGCTATTTGGGAGACTGAGGCAAGAGGATCGCTTGAGCCCAAGAGTTTGAGGTTGCTATGCGCTAAGATGATGCCATAGCACTCTATTACCCAGGGCTACTGAGTGAGACTCTGTCTCAAAAAAAACAAAAATTTTGAGAGTTTCACTTTGTTGCCTTTGGTAGAGTGCTGTGGCATCGCACAGCAACCTCAAACTCTTGGGCTTAAGTGATTCTCTTGCCTGAGCCTCTCTAGTAGCTGGGACTACAGGTGCCCGCTACAACACCCAGCTATTTTTTGTTGCAGTTGCCATCATTGGTTAGCTGGCCCAGGCTTGGTTCGAACCCATCAACTTTAGTGTATGTGGCTGGTGCCATAACCACTGTGCTATGGAGCCGAGCCACAAAAAAAATTTTTTTAAAAATATAAATTTGTGTAGTACCACTCCAGTCCTACCTGGGACATTGAGGAAAATCCATTTTCAAGGCAAGACTGCTCAAGCTCAATGAAAAGCTGCATGTTTGGTGTAGCTCCAAAAACAGCAATATTTGGGGGGCAAAAAATTCAATAAAACTGATATAACTTATCTTGGAAGCTACATTTTCTTATCCATAGGTTTTTATTCCTTCTTAGGAGACATTTTTATACAGATATCTCATAAGTAGAAAATGTTAGGGCTTATTGTAAAATGCGAATGTTCACCTTACTAAGTAGAATTGTCTTTTATATCAAGCACTGAAATAGAAGGATTAATTTAATTTATAGGCATATAGGTCCATTCTCTGTTGGGTGGATATGTTAAAGAGATCTATTCAGAATGTATTCTTCAAAGAACTCTTTCTCACAAAGCATTATATAGTTCCAATTAACTTTTCCAGATTGTTTATTTTTTGTTTTATAATTTTAGAGATAGGGTCCAGCTCTGTCACCCATGGTGGAGTGCAAGGGTACAATCATAGCTCACTGCAGCCTTGAACTCCTGGACTCAAGGGATCTTTTTGCTTTAGCCTCCCAAGTAGCTGGGAATACAGGCCCACATCACCACACCCAGCTGATTTTTCTGGTTTTGTAGAGACATGGTCACATTATTGATCAGGCTGATCTCAAAATCCTGGCCTCAAATCCTTCTGCCTCAGCCTTTCAAAGTGTTAGGATTATAGGCATGAGCCACCACACCTAGCCAGAAACCTTGTTTCTTGATCTTTTAATATTAAGTGCTTAAATTAAAAACCTATTAAGAACATTAAAGTATTCCATAATATTTGAATATTCTAACATTTAAATATTCCTTCTAAACAATGGGTTAATTAAAAATTAAAAGTATAGTGGTGCCTGTGGCTCAAAGGAGTAAGGCCTCGGCCCCATATGCCGGAGGTGGCAGGTTCAAACCTGGCCCCAGCCCCCCCCCCAAATAAAATAAAAAATAAAAGTAATAAATAATTGCAGTAAAAGTCAAATACAGAATGGTATAAAATAGGCAGTAAAGTTTTCCCTCTATCATTTAGTCCTTCAGTGAAAAAATAATAAAGTTTCTAGTATATACTTTTGGAAGAAAAGGTATATGTGTATGTCAGGCTGAATATGTATGCTAAAATATAAGTGTATATTTACATATCTACATTTTAGAACACAAATGACAAATTATTTACATAGCCCCTGTACTATGAAAAGTTCGTGTAAACCCACTAATTTATCATTTCCTATGTTAAAATGTTTTTCTTTTGCCTAACACTGATAATGATTTTAAATTTTAAAATATTAGGGGGGTGCCAAAATGATTTTTGTTACATGGATACATTGTGTAATGCTGAAGTCAGGTCCTGTCACCAGAATAGTGTTCATTGTACTCAATAGGTAAGTTTTTATTCCTCACCTTCCTTCCCCCCCAAACCTGATAGTCTTAAAAGAGCAAAATATATTCTGATCCTAAGTCCCCAGCCCTGAGACAATCAGTTTTGCCCCAAATTCAAAATGTGCAAGGTGAACAATAGGCTTGAGCTGTCATAATGAATTCATAGAAAAATTGCCATCAGGGCTGGAATTTTTATCACTTGGTGCTATGTAGCCACTTTGAAGCCTAGTTGATGTTCTATTAATTACAGTAATTTTATTAATTTCAATACCTAACTGGGAGGGAAATGGGGAACCAATTTCTCAACTAGCATCCCCAGAAGAGAGTGAATACTTGGCATTGGCCAGCAGGGGGTGCCAGCTGCAAATCTAGGTTATTCCCAGACTACTCCCAGAACGCTTGGCCAGAAGTACCAATGCCAGGGGGATACCACAGGATAGGAATGTGTGGTCAACCTGTTACCTTACTGCTTTTTCTTTCTTTCTTTTCTTGTTTTTTTTTTTTGAAACAGAGTATTACCTTGTTGCCCTCAGTAGAGTGCCATGGCATCATAGCTCATAGCAACCTCAAACTCTTGGGCTCAAGTGGTTCTTTTGCCTTAGCCTCCTAAGTAGCTGGGACCATGGGCACCTGCCACAATTCCTGGCTATTTTTAGAGCTGGGGTCTCGTTCTTGCTCAGACTGACCTCCAGCAATCCACCCACCTCGGCCTCCCAGAGTGTTAGGATTACAGGTGTGAGCCACCGCTTGGCCTCTGCTTTTTCATTAAGGCTTTGAAGGAAGAGCTGTTATGTTTCAAGCAGTTAAAATACCTACAAGATTCTTAACCAATGCTTTTCTCCTTGGGCTTAAATTAAAAATTTCTTTTAAGGGAAAATGTTTTTTCCACTTTTAACTAATCAAAGAATATTGGATGGTCATAGTCAAATAACCCTAGTAAGATTTACATTTGTGCTTTTTTGGCAAATATAATAGCTTGTTAGAGAGTACAGGTATCCTGTTTTTATAAAGATAGCCTGGTGATCCAGTTCTGAATTCTGAACAAGGCCAGCAGTGTGGACATTATAAAGCCATTCATTTGCCCACACATATCTGCCAGGTAAAAGGATAATGATCTTTTTCTTCCTCTCCTCACACCTGATAGCAAGGCATGGCTGTGTTTGAAAAGTTTAGTGTTAGTTTACAAGATGTTATTCAGTCTAAAACTGTTGTCAGCTTCTCGCCTTCCCAGGGTTTGTAAAAGTGTGAGTGTTTGGTTATTATCTTAAGGGTATAATTGCCAAGGCAGAATCAGTGTAATCTCACAGAGCAGCTGACAGATGTGGAATTTCTCTTTTCGGTTCTTGTTATTATAATTAAAAGTTGGGGACGCCTAGGTATGACTAATCCACATACAGTCAAATTGGAGGCTTTTGCTTTACTTTAATAATACCACTCAGCAAATTTATTGGAAAATATTTGAGATATTAAAAGCTGACAACCCCGTCATTATCCTGTGCTTGATGAAAGACATCTCAGACATCAGAGCCAGCCTTTAATAACTTGGAAAGGGGAAGAAAGGCCAATCCATATTATATTGATCTAAGTTCCCCTTCAGTTTAATAATGTTCTACTGACACTAATAAACACGCCACTCTTATTTACCACTGGGGAGGGAGAGCTACAGACCTCACCAGTTTCCAGAAAGAGTTCTGAAAAACCAATTAGGGATGTTTTGTTTGGGGATCTGCCTCAATTTTTTTTTTTTTTTCTTGTAGAATACAGATTTTTCTTTTCTTTTTTTCTTTCTTTTTTTTTTGAGACAGAGTCTCACTTTGTCACCCTTGGTAGGGTCTGCGGCATCAAAGCTCATAGCGACTTCAAACTCTTGGGCTTAAGCAGTCCTCTTGCCTCAGCCTCCTCAGTAGCTGGGACTATAGGTGCCCAGTATAGCACCCTGCTATTTTTAGAGATGGGTTTTGCTCTTGCTCAGGCTGGTCTCAAACTCCTGAGCTCAGGCAATCCACCTGCCTTGACCTCCCAGAGTGTTAGGATTACAGGTGTGAGCCACCATGCCTACAATATAGATTTTTCTCAAATTTCTCTCTTAATAAAAGTAACTGTAGCAAAATGTCATTCATACTATTACATAAATTTATGAAAAAAATATATAAGTGTTTTGATTGAATTGATTAATATAATCCCAATTTCAAACACTTAAAAAAAATTATTCATGGGCAGTGCCTGTGGCTCAAAGGAGTAGGGCACCAGCCCCATATGCCGCCTGAAATGGCAGGTTCAAACCCAGCCCCAGCCAAAAACTGCAAAAAAAAAAAAAATTATTCAGTGACAAGAGGCATTCCTTGGCAGCTGTACTTTCGGAGAGTAGCTTTGGGCAGGGGACAGGGTTGGGCCCCAGCACCTCATAAAGAAGTCACGAGGCCCAAAGGTGGCTTTTCCAACCACCACCACACCCCTGGCAGCTCAATGAAAGAAAAAACTAATAGTTGATTTCAACTGGTAGTTATTCAGTGGATCAGTAAGGATTAGCTTCAAGTTTTCTGGGTATCAGTTTATGAAAAACTTTTTTTTTTAAATAAAAATAACACTTTCTGTCTAGGTATTTACATGTAACATAGAATGATTAGGCAATAATTGCAAGGAAGGATTCCTTTATCAAATAACTGCTTTTCTTCTTGGCATAAAATAAGTACACGTTCATGGTAAAAACTTCAGAAAGTATAAACTTTAAAAGATGAAATCTAAATATTATCCTCAGTTCCATCAGTCAGAAATGATCACTGCTAGCATGTTGGTGTATATGAGGGATTATTTTTTAGTCCCCAAACTTGATGCAATAACAACTTAGCCAAAGCACAACTATCAGTAGAACTAAGTCTATTGAGTGAATGAGCACAGCACTTCTGAATTTTCCTTACTGGAATCGATTGGACATAATAAGCTATAGAGAATGTTCCAGTAATACTTGCTGTATTAGTAAATAATTGATTAGTGCTGTAGACAAAGCAACTGTACCTAAGTATGTTAGTATTTAGCAGATCATGATTTATGATTTCTGGTAGATAATTCACTAAAATCGAATATTTTGTTTGGAATTGTTTTGAATACTTTCCAATTGCTGAACAAATGGTAGAAGTGAGAATGATTATAAGTTCTTTTCAGGGCAGGAAAGCTAACTCATCCTTCTCCATTTTCCCTACAGGACATAGTGCAAATTGGTTATTCTGTAAATATTTGGAAAAAAGTGCTGTTTATTCTTATGTAATCATGCCAACATCCTTATAACTAAATACAATTGGCTATTGGGGAAGTTATGGTCACAATTTTTATAAAATGGTTTTGTATCCCTGGTGCAACATTTATAATTTTGGTTGAATAAATACGCTCTTAGAAACAATAAAGTGTTAGAAAGCCTGTCTTGGTGTATTTCTTTTTTATCTGACTTGTTTTGCAAAAACATAAAATTTCTTTTGATTGTGTCCTTCTGAAAAACAGCAGATGTTAAACTACATACTCTGTCAAAGGTAAGGAATTTGACAACAGCAAGAAAATATGGTGACTTTTTAGCTATTTCGCACTTCGAAGAAATTGCTGGTATCTTTAAACATGTTTTAAAGGCCAACTTGTAATGTTTCTTTTTTTCCACATTTAACAGAATCTCGTGATTCTTCTTCAATGTGGAGAGAAGACTGTTAAGTTCAGATCCAGCCACCAATGCGTCTGTTAATTTGGGTTCCTGCTCTTTAATTCTAGGGAGGGAGGGAGGGATGGATGGATTTATTTACTTATTTATTGAGATAGGGTCTCATTGTGTCACCTGAGCTAGAGTAGTAATGCCTGCATGGATTTATTAATTTATATTGAAATGGGGATGGGTTTATTGATTGATTGAGACAGGGTCTCACTTTGTCACTCCAGGCAAGAGGGTAGAAGTGTCATTATAGCTCACTGCAATCTCAAACTCCTGGGCTCCAGGGATTCTCCTAACTCAGGCTCCCAAGTAGCTGGGATGACAGGTGTGTGCCACCAGCCCTGGCTAATTTTTCAGTTTTTTGCAGACATGAGGTCTGACTCCTGGTCTCAAAAAATTATCCGCCTCAACCTCCCAAAGTGCTAAGATTATAGGCATGAGCCACCCCGTCCAGCCTAGTGTTTTGAAGTCACAATCTATATATACAATACCTCTTAGGCCCAGGCTGGCCAGAGTATTTAACTTTCTGGCTTTTGTTTAGGTATGGGCCCTTAACCTGAGGTGGAGCAATCTGAGGCTTCTCTGAGATTAGAGATTTAATTTCACACCCTCTCACACCTTCTCTGCCAGATACCAGATGTCTTCCTGCTGGGGTTAGTACCTCGGTGGCCTGCTATGTCTGCTCCCCTAATATCTCTCCCAAAGACAGATGGAGCTGTAAGGATGTAGGACCACGTGTGCCTACAGTCTGTACCTCAGAGTTCTATGTGACCTTTTATTCCACATAATACTAGTTTGAGTTGGGGTTTTGTCAGAAATAAAAGTCTCTTAATATTAAAAATAGAGAGAGGTGTCTTATAAATAAACTGAAGGCCAGATACCATGGCTCATGCCTATAATCCTAGTGCTTTGGGAGGCTGAGATAGTAGGATTGCTGTAGGCCAGGATCTGAGACTAACCTGAGCAACAGAGATCTCTCTACAAAAAATTGAAAAATTTGGTTTGGCACCTGTCATATAGTGGTTATGGTGTCAGCCACATACACTGAGGGTGGGGGGTTTGAACTCAGCCGGCCAGCTAAACAACTGCAAACAAAAAATAGCCAGGCATTGTGGTGGGCGCCTGTAGACCCAGCTACTTGGGAGGCTGAGGCAAGAGAATCACTTAAGCCTAAGAGTTGGAGGTTGCTGTGAGCTGTGACGCCATGGCACTCTACCAAGGGCCACATACTAAAATTCTGTCTCAAAAAAGAAAAAAAAAAACCAGCAGGCATTGTGGTGTACACCTATAGTCCCAGCTACTTGGGAGGCTTAGATTGCTTGAGCCCAGGAATTTGAGGTGAGCTATGATCACATCATTGCACTCCAGCCAAAAAACAATTAAAAAAAAAAAAAAGCTGGGGAAAATAATAAATATAAAAGCAGAAATTAATGATAAAATAAATATAAAAACGATCAACAAAGTCAAAATGTTGTTCTTCAGTAAGATCCATAAAATCAATAAACTTCTGGGAAAAAGATAAAGAAAAAAAAAGAAACCCAAATAAGCCATATTAGAGATGAAAAGTGGGCATTTAAATAAATACTCATACAGTAGAGATTAAAGATGTGTATAAATGTGAAAATTTAGATAAATTCTATAATTCTGTAAATGATCAAAACTAAAGGAAAAAACTGGGAAATCTGAATTTTCCTATAACCATGAAACAATCCTTGAAAAATTTTCCCCAAAGAAAATAACCCAGTTTGGCATTATAGGCTATGTTTTATGTATCTATTGAACATTCAAGGATATTTACAACAATAAATCCCTTTGTAGAAGAAAATGCCAGTTTCCTAAACATACATAAATGTAAATATCCTAAGCAAAATATCAGTGTGAATTGAAGAATATAAATTATATAACTAGTATACATGTATATATACACATATGGTTGGCCCTTGAAAAACATGAGTTTGAATTACATGGGTCCACTTACATGAGGATTTTTTTTCAATCAGATGTGGAAAGAAAATACAGTATATTTGTAGGATGTGAAACCCATGGAGATGGAGGTCTGACATTTTGTGTATGTGGGTTCCACAGGGCCACCACCATGGGACCTGAGCATGCCTGGATTTAGATGTAAGTTGGTGGTTCTGGAACCAATCCCCCACATATGCCAAGGGAGGACTGTACTGAACAAAATGAATTTATTCTAGGAATGCAAAATTGGCTGTACATTATACAATTAATTAGTTGTGCTTTACCATATTAGCATGAATTAAATGAAAAAATCATATGAGCTCATACAGAAATAAAGTCAATAAATTTCAACAACCATTTTTAACTCCTGTATCACCTAGGTGAGGCCTTCTCTTTTCAGAGCTTAAAATTAACCCCCCCAAATACTCTTCCGCTCCTTTGCTTTGCTTTTCCCTATGGCTCTCAATAATCTAATGTGTAATTTTTTTTGTGTTATATGTAAAGGGTGTTATGGCAGCACTGCTTTGATAATGACAATTTTGAAAACAAATGGCTTGGAGGGATGGTTAAATCACAGAAGGTATATCCACACGAAAGAACACCCTGCAGCAGTTTTAAAAACGTGGTCGATCTGTATGTCTTTATATGGAAAGATCTTCAACAAAACATATGAAGTTACACTGATGTAAACACACAAACCCAAACCAGGTAATGGAGTATGTAAGGAATAGAGAGCCATCTGCCAGTTACACATAAAACTCTTCACCGAGGTGTGTTCTCTTGGGCAGGTAAGCAGAATGGAGAATAAGTGAAGGGAACTTTTTCCTTTTAATCTATATATTAACAATTCTTTGCTGGAGTGTTTCCTACAAAAAGGAACTTTTCATTATGTAGTTGTCTAAACATGTTAAAAGACTGTAAAAAACGTACGTCAGAGGTAAGCTTTAAGAAACGAAACAGTTGGAGATTTAACTTCACACCCTCTCATCTCACCTTTAGTAGATAGTATGTTTTAATCTATAAATTAAATGGCTAAAAAATAAGTGAACACAATCATACCAATGGAAATCTGCATGTCTATTTTATTTCATTAGAAAAATATGATCTATATAAAATTTTGGTCCACTTTTTTCTCCTAGACCTCTACCATTCAAATTTTAATACTTTAATTTTACTCAAGTAAATCACAAATCTGACATGAGAACTAATTATTTCACATCATTATTTTGATTCTGTATGCTTCTGGTTATTTCTCAGGGACGTATCTCATTTTTCCTGTTATTTCCCTTTACTTTTACTTATTTGAGTAACTATGTAGTTAGAGTATCCCTTTCCTACTTTCAGTAATATGGGTGTGTGTAAGTGTAATTTACATCAATAACTGGATTCATTATCCAATCTTCAATTCATATTCAACTGCCCCTATTATATGGTATTTCCATAATCACTTCAGATATTTTAGTCAAGCTTAGACTTTCCTCAATTGTAAAAATCAAGATGTTAATTACGATGTTACATCAGTTGTAACAATTGAGATGTTAAAAATTCTGGACTACACACTGGGCCCACTTATAGTCATGCTGTTGTGAGAGGTCCTTGGACAGCTACTGCTTCAATTTCAATTCTGGCTCCCTGTAAAGAAAATAATGAAACAAGGTTTCGATAATTTGGCACAAATTAAGAGTGCCATAATACCTACTAAAAACATGCAACTAACAGCAATACAATATATTTTTTTTTTTTTGAGACAGAGCCTCAAGCTGTCCCCCTGGGTAGAGTGCTGTGGCATTACAGCTCACAGCAACCTCCAACTCCTGTGCTTAAGCGAGTCTCTTGCCTCCGCCTCCCAAGTAGCTGGGACCACAGGCGCCCGCCACAACGCCCGGCTATTTTCTGGTTGCAGCCGTCATTGTTGTTTGGCGGGTCCGGGCTGGGGATTCGAACCCGCCACCTTAGGTGTACGTGGCTGGCGCCTTAGCCAGTTGAGCTATAGGCGCTGAGCCAGCAATACAATATTTTTCAAAGAGCAATAGGAGAAAGGAATATTCACTAAGAATATAGAATAGGCCAGGTTACCAGGCCATGCAAGTTCATGTACCATATTAGCTCGTATGATTCTCATAGTAGCCCTAGTTATATAGATGGTCTTTTCCTCAATTCATAAAATATACTGAAGCTTAGAAAGGTAAATTAACTCAACCTAACTCATAAAACTAGATAGCAGAGGTTCAAACTCTTACATTGTGATTCCATGTGCAGAGCTCTTTCTCCAATACCTTAAAAAGTTGATGTTCATTCTAAGTAATAACTAATTAAAGTAATACAAATGCCACTTTTAGGAGATAAATTTTCTTTGGTAGAAAATTATAAATGGAAGTCAGTAAGAGCTGCTTCTTTATTAGCAGGACTATTGTGCTGCTAAAAGGCACAGATTCTAGTTAGATTAGAATATCAAAATCAGAATGGCAAGAAACGCAGGTACCCCTGGTATAGAGATTGCTTTTCTGTGTAAGGTCTACTTTTTTTATATAATAAGCAAGTGAAACTTTTTTTTTTTTTTTTGAGACAGAGTCTCAAGTTGTCGCCCTGGGTAGAGTGCCCTGGCGTCACAGCTCACAGCAACCTCAACCTCTTGGGCTCAAGTGATTCACTTGCCTCAGCCTCCCAGGTAGCTGGGACTTTATTGTGGTGCCCGCCACAATGCCTGGCTATTTTGTTGTTGTTGTTGTTGCAGTTGTTGTTGTTTTAGCTGGCCCAGGCTGGGTTTGAACCGGCCAGCCTCGGTGTATGTGGCTGGTGCCCTACCCACTGAGCTACAGGCGCTGCCTCAAGTGAAACTTTTACTACAGAAGTCAGAAACCAACCTGGCACAAACTTAAGTACTATCACTACAACATATCTGCTGCTTTACTTTCTTCTCATGATTTAAGTACCCTAATTCTATTATGTTCACCATGTTATATGTTGTCTTATGAGCCCACTTGCTCAAGTTTTCTTGGGTGAAGCTCCTGGTCAAAATTTTTTTTAAAAAAGTAAACACAAAATATGTTGTCTTATACACTTTCTTAATTTCTTTTCCATGCCTGTAATATGGGGTGTACCTTTTGAGCTTTAAGTTCTTGGGGCACAGGGACTATACTTTTCTTTTTTAGCTTCCTCTCACAGTGCTTAGTTTGTTATTTTAAGAAAACAATGTGGAAATTTAGAATTGTGTACATTAGCCCTTTGAAAGTATACTTACTTTGGGTAAAGCAGCAACCTGGTAAGCAGCTCTAGCAGGAAAATTACTCTTGAAATCTGAATTTAAAATAATTTCATTTTAGTTTTTAGAAATGGATTGCTATTCAACACTGTATAATCAAGAATCCAGAAGTCCTTTACAGACTAGTCAGTTCATATGTATAAGCAACATTTTTAAAAAGCTCTAAAAAGCTTGCATTTAGATATCTTTGATAAAATTTTTTATCATATAATTTCTATATCACATATTAATTTTTTTTTTTTTTTTTTTT
>NW_003852399.1:28349273-28351833 GCF_000181295.1 Otolemur garnettii | reverse complement strand
AATTCTTTTTTTTTTTTTTTGAGACAGAGCCTCAAGCTGTTCCCCTGGGTAGAGTGCCGTGGCATCACAGCTCACAGCAACCTCCAACTCCTGGGTTTAAGCAAGTCTCCTGCTTCAGCCTCCCAAGTAGCTGGGACTACAGGCGCCCACCACAACACCTGGCTATTTTTTTCAGTTGCAGCCATCATTATTGTTTGGCGGGCCCAGGCAGGATTTGAACCCGCCACCTTAGGTGTATGCGGCTGGCACCTTAGCCACTTGAGCCACAGGCACTGAGCCAGACTACTAATTCTTTTAGAACAGGATCTATGACCTTTAAAAAAATTTTTTTTGAGATGGTGGTTTTGCTCTGTTGTCCAGGCTAGTGTGCAGTGGCACGATCATAGCTCATGGCAACCTTGAACTCCTAGGCTCAAGTGATCTTCCCACCCTAGCCTCCTGGGTAGCTGGGACTACAGGCTATCATCATTTCTTTAGCATCTCCCATTACTCTTAATTCATAGTGAAAATTCATTTATGTTAAGAGATTAATTCCTCTTTAAAAATGGAAAACAGAAATAAAGCCAAATTACTTACACTGTTTGTAGATTTCATTGACAGTATTGAAGTCATTCATGTCAGCCAACAAAACAGTTGTTTTTACCACTAGAAGATATATACATTGTCATTACGTTTAGCTATTTGGTCTGATCTAAAATATTACTTAGAAAAACAGTATATGATTTTGTGACTGTCTTGATTAAAGTAAGACTGGAGAACAATGTTGTTTCCCAGACCATTCAAACAACTTTAAAAAGCAACGAAGGTGCTATCATGACATGTTCATGGAGGCCATGTTTTTCATACACACCAAAGAAACACACATATCACACAGAAATGTGAAATAATACCAAGTTGCTCACCATTAGTGAAGTCACAGCCTGCAGCTTTCAGAATTTCACCCATGTTTTTTAGAGCCTGTGAACCAAGCCAGGAAAAGTCTAAGACACTGATGTTATATTTAAGGTTTCGATTAAATCCAATTAATCGTCTTTATTAATACCTCCTTAAATAGCTTCTGTTGCAGAAAAATTCTCCCTCCCCGTTTTAGGACTCTTCTATACAAGTGAATTATTTTAGTTTTCCTTTAACAAAACGAATGGATCCAAAATGCAATGAAAATTTTGTTTCCTTTTGTGAGTAAAAAGATTGGGTTGAAGTCCTCTCTTCAGTGCTAAAACACATCAAGTTCTCAGTTATTGTCCATTAAGCTGAAACAGAAATAATTTCTGGGATTTCTTACTTTGTATCATTTTGAGGATGAGTATGGGCTAGTAAGCATTAAAACAGGTTTTTCTTTTCAAGCAATGTTTGATTTTAAAGGCTTTTTTTCCTTTTTGTTAAAAAATGGTATTAGTAAATTATGTAAATGTTTGACCCTCTGGCCATTGAAAAAATATTTTTCACTATCCATTTTTTTCCAATTCATTCTTCCTCCCCACCTTACTGGTTACAACATAACATTTGGTATATTTTTGTGTTTTTGAATAATAATCTTCTAAATACGTAATGCATAGATATGGCCAAAAAAGCATATACAGTGACCACTGTTTCTAGTTTCTTGTATATCCTTCTAGAGACCATCAATACTTACACTAGCATAATTCTACATTTTTTTTTTAAGACATGGGGTCCTGCTCTGTCACCTAGGTTGGAAAGCAGGTGTGCAATCATAGCTCACTTACCTCAAACTGTTGGACTCAAGCCATCCTCTCACCTCATTCTCTCTAGTAGGTGGGTACCCATCTCTTAAAAAGAAAAAAAAAATGGCTGGAAATGGTAGTCCCAGCTACTAGGGAGGCTGAGGTGGGAGGAAGGCTTGAGCTATGTTGCCCAGGCTGGTCTCAAACTTAGACTCAAGTAATCTTCCTGTCTTGGCTTCCCAAAGTGCTAGGATTACCGGTGCAAACCACCATGCCTGATCAATAAAGCTACACATTCTTAACCACACAGATGGTAGCATACTATGCATGCTGTTCTGCATCCTGGTTTCATTTTATTATATAACAGTTATCTTGGAGCTCTTTCCACATCAATTTAGTTGTATGGAGTTAACATGATTTATTCAATCAGTGCCTCATGGATAGACATTTACATTGTTTTCGGTATTATAAATGACTCAGTGAATGCATTAAATTATAGTTTAATTCTATTGGATTGTCAATAGAATTATATTCCCCTTCCTTATTGGAAAAAAATATTTGCTTTTTAACTTCTGAGATAGTGGGTTTTTGGGGTTTGTTTTTTAGGGGACAGGACAGGTCAATGGTCCTGAAAAGAAAATTTCTCCATCTAGGGGATGTGGCAAGATGTTATTTGATTTCCACAAATTAGTTTTAAAGTCACTTTAGATGAAGAGGTAGAATCTTTTTGGCTGTTAAACGATTCATCAAATTTCCAACTCTTGGCTTGGTGCCTATGGCTCAAGAGGCTAAGGGGCCAGTGGCATACACCTGAGCTGGCAGGTTCGAATCCAGCCCAGTCCTGCCAAACAACAATGACGACTGCAACCAAAAAAAAA
>NW_003852399.1:28346678-28349121 GCF_000181295.1 Otolemur garnettii | reverse complement strand
AAAAAAAAAAAAAAAAATTTCCAACTCTTAAATCAAAAACTATCTTAAGTCAAGCTGTAAGTAATTTAAAAAGCATTTATCTTTTAATTTCTATAAAACAAATCAGACAAGTGAATTGTTAATACTCTTCAAGATTAAAAAGTAGTGAAAAAGGAGACTCCAATGTAGCAAATGACTTACCTGTTTAGCTTCTTCTGTTACCCCTCCTGGCACAACCTGTCCACTTGCGTCCATGCCTATCTGTCCGGAAATGTAAACAGTCCTGTCCACTAACACAGCTTGACTGCAATAAAAAGAAAGCCAGTGTATATGTAAGCATAACATATAAAATGCTAAAAGAGTCCTTCAATAGGACACAAAAAGTACAAACTAGAAAACTAAAAAAAAAAAAGACAACTGGACTTTATTAAAATTAAAAATTTATTTATCAAGATATATGAAGAACTCTTATAATTCAATAATATGAAGACAACCCAATAAAAACTAGGCAAATAATTTAACCAGATACTTCACAAAAGAAAATATACAAAGATGGGCCAGACACAGTGCCTGTAATCCCAGCACTTGGGGAGGTGGAGGTAGGAGGATTGCTTGAGCTCAGGAGTTTGAAACCAGCCTGAGCAACATAGCAAGATCATGTCTCTATAAAAAATAGAAAAACTGACTGGCATGCTCCCATAGTCCTAGCTACTCAGGAGGCTGAGGCAGAAGGATAACCTGAGCCCAGGCATTTGAGTTTGCAATGAGCTATCATGATGCCACTGAACACTACCCTAGACAAAAGAGTGAGATCCTGTCTCAAAAACAAAACAAACAAACAAAACAAAACAAAAGAAAAAACCAAACCCCACAAAGAGTTAAAGAGTATATGAAAGTTGTGCAACATTATTGGTTATTAGAGAAATGCAAAGCAAAACCACAAGAAGACACATTACCCACAGTAAGACATTACTGATAATAAGAAGCACTGGTGACCATGCAGAGCCAACTGGAATACGCTGTTGGTAGGAACGCAAAACAGTACCGACACTTTAGAAAATACTTTGGCAGTTTAATTTGATTGTAACGGATGCAGGATTCTATACATTTACCCAAACTCATGAACTCTACATTTAAAATGGTTGATTTTTACAAGTGCTTACACCTTAATAAAGGTGTAAGAGACAAAAAATGCAATGCCAAGAGCACTCTAAAATCTAAGTAGTCATTCTCAGATAAGATCAGTCACTGCTTCTTGAAGGGTCATTAAGGATAAACTTTTTTTTTTTTTTTTGAGACAGGGTCTTGCTGTTACTTGGGCTAGAGTACAGTGGTATCATCATAGCTTACTGCAGCCTTGAATTCCTAGGCTCAAGCAAACCTCCTTACCCAGCCTCCAGAGTAGCTGAGACTATAGAAGGATGCCACCATGCCCAGCTAATTTTTTTACTTCTTATAGAGATGGAGTTTTGCCCATGTTGCTTAGGCCAGTCTTGAACTTGTGGCCTCAAAGCAATTCTTTTGCCTTGGCTTCCCAAAGTGCTAGGATTACAGGAGTGAGCCATTGAGTGCACCCAAAGATGTACTTTTGAGGCTAGACTTCATTTCTGCCAAGTGCTAACTTTTGTAACTGACTAGTTCTGAATTAAGATGAAATCACAGGAAAAGGAACATACTACATTAATACCTGAAAAAAGGCAAACAAACTTTTTACAGTTTTGGGATAGACAGCCTGTTTTTTAAGATGTTGAAGAGGGAAATGTTAATATAATTTTAATTTAGAAGTGAAATTTGTTTTACCATTTCCATGTTTATCTAGAAATTTAAGATGTTTTCATTTCATTCTTCTCCTAGTTTCCTATTCTTCTGTATTCCAATGTGGTCCAGACTTTCCTGATGTTTTCCCTGGTCTTCTTGATCACATTTTTTCCTTTATAATCTAATTTTTGTTTTTTTTTTTGAGACAGAGTCTCAAGCTGTTGCCCTGGGTAGAGTGCTGTGCCATCACCGCTCACAGCAACCTCAAACTCTTGGGCTTAAGTGATCCTCTTGCCTCTGCCTCCCAAGTAGGTGGGACTACAGGCACCTGCCACAATGCCTGGCTATGTTTGGTTGTAGTTGTCATTGTTGTTTGACAGGCCCAGGCTGGATTTGAACCCACCAGCTCCAGTGTATGTGGCTGGTGCCTTAGTCACTTGAGCTACAGGCACCGAGCCTATAATCTAACTTTTTGAGTAGGAGAGCATTCATGTAGTGCAAAAATCCAGAAAATATACAATGAATCACAGTGAAAAGCCTCCCTTCCATCCTGTTCCCCATTTGTTCAGTCACCAGCCAAGAACCACTGCTCTTTAAGTATTCTTCCAAAGTTTCTTTATATACATATGAACAAAACCAAATATACATATATACATATTTGCTCCCTCCTTCTACATAAAATATGGTATATATTTTTTTTTTTTTT
>NW_003852399.1:28324304-28345318 GCF_000181295.1 Otolemur garnettii | reverse complement strand
GTAGAGCGTCGTGGCATCACAGCTCACAGCAACCTCCAACTCCTGGGGTCAAGCGAGTCTCCTGCCTCAGCCTCCCAAGTAGCTGGGACCACAGGCGCCCGCCACAGCGCCCAGCTATTTTTTGGTTGCAGCCGTCATTGTTGTTTGGTGGGCCCAGGCTGGATTTGAACCCACCACCTTAGGTATATATGGCTGGCACCTTAGCCACTTGAGCCACAGGCACAGAGCCAATGATCTGGCTTTCACATTGGCCCACAAATAGATAACTATGGAGCTTGTTAATTTGTAATCTTTTCTCAGGTTAAATAGTATCATTGCCATTAACTGCCCTCTGTAGAATTAGGCTGCCTGCCCTAGGCCCTTTGCAAAGTACCTTCAACTCTCAAAAACTTCAAGATTGTAAAAGAAACACTTCCTCCCGAATATTAAAAGTCAGTGCTAGAACTCTTGACACCATCTGAGCTCTATGAGTTACCTCTTAGAGATGCAAAGAGTTTTGTTCACAAATTAATTGGATAGTTGACAGTTGATAGCTGATAATTGGATATGCTGATAAGGACTCTACAGACTACATGTTAGGCTCCAGAAAATTTAAAAGTATATTGTTCTACTTCCAGGTCAAAGGGTAATCACAGTTTCAAAAGCATTCAAATAATAATTCTCATGTCATAACCTACGCCACTTGGGCTGTCATTTCAAAAATTTATAACTATCCAATTTATTTGGATAGTGTGATAGCAAAATAGAAGGCAATGAGACACAAGGTGATGTTGAAATCTTTCAGAGTTCTGTCCTAAAGTGTTCCTGAAATGTGCTGAGCTGACTGGCTAATTAGTGACAATACCCCATCCACCCCAAGGCCAGGGACTGAAAGTTCAACACGCTTCAATTCTTCCTGGAAAGGAGCCAGAAATTTCAAAAAATGTACTCACTGTCAACACCTTGCACGAAAACTCTCGTCCAGTTAACTTTATCAGGATATAACTAGTTAGTTGGTGTAGTATTTTCTTACAACATAAAGTGCCGAAAATAAGCACCATTTCTAGTCACCTAGTACATAAGAGGCACAATGTCCTGGGAAGTCTTTGCCCATGAAGCTGGTTGATGGCTTTTCTCTTCTCATGCTGGCATATTCAGATCTGTTTTGTTTGCAGCATTATAAACAGCTGACCCCATCTCTGGGTCAACCAGGAATATTACTGCTATGCTTTCTTTTTTGAACAAAGTACACAGTCTAGTAAATAGGTCAAGGAAGCTGTATCCTCTTTAGCAGGCTCCAAGACAAAGTGCTTCTTGTAATTATTTTAATTTTTCTAAAGTGTCACTTTTGTTCTGAAGTGTTTTTCTAAATGTTACTATAGCGAGATTGAAAGAGAGATATCAGAGCAGAGAAAGGAAGATTAGTGATTTTTGCTAATATTGTAATACCCTGTAACTATTCTATCTTCTCCAAATTTCTTTCTTTCTTTTTTTTTTTTTTGAGATCTAGTCTCACATTGTCACCCTCGGTAGAGTGCTGTGGTGTCATAGTTCACAGTAACCTCAAACTCTTGGGCTCAAATAATTTTCTTGCCTCAGCCTCCCTAGTAGGTGGGACTACATGCACCCACCACTACACCCGGCTATTTTGCTTTGGTTTTAGTAGGCCAGGGCCAGGTTCAAACCCACCAGCCCTGGTGCATGTGACTGGAGCCCTAACCACTGAACTACAGGTGTCCAGCCCTCCTCCAAATTTCTATCAGAATTCTCTTCTTAAAATAGATCTGATCATGTTCCTTCCTTCTCAAAAACATTTGATGGCTCCTCATTATATATAAAGTAAAGTTCATACTTTTAATTTAATATTGGAAACTATCATAGCCTGGACCCTGCTAAAATTTAATTTTATTGGTCTCTATTTTACTTAATTCCCACAATCTTATGAGGAAGTATTATTGTTATGCCCATTTAGAGGATAAAGAAGCATACTAAGAAAGGTTAAGTCACTCTGCAAGGCCATACAATTAAAAAGAGGCCAAACAAAAAAGTTAAAAGTCTAACTCTTACTTAGTATTTCCCTATGGTGTCTGTTATACACAGTGAATCACAGTAAGGAAAAACTCTCTTTCAATTCCCTTTCAGTTCTATGCAGGGGACAGAAAACTAAATAAATGATTAAGACTGGGCTATGCAACCCATTGCCAAATTCAAATTTTGTTATACTACTTCTCAGTAGTGTGACCTTGGCCAAGCTATTTAACCTTGCATACTGTTCCTTTATCTGGAAAATGGAGACTATACTAGTGCACATAAAGCACTTTGAACAGTGCCTAGCGCTGAAAAAGCCTCAATAAATGTTAGTAATTATTACTTCAACCCTTCTGATTACATTATAAAGAAAACTATTTTTAGAAAACAAGTCTAAAGACACATCACCTTTAACAAAGAGAGCAGGCCTCAGGTTTTGAGCCAACTACAATATTGAGATAGAAATAATACTTTTTTTTTTTTTTTTTTGAGACAGAGCCTCAAGCTATTCCTCTGGGTGGAGTGCAGTGGCATCACAGCTCACAGCAACCTCCAACTCCTGGGCTCAAGCGAGCCTCCTGCCTCAGCCTCCCAAGTAGCTGGGACCACAGGCGCCCACCACAATGCCCGGCTATTTTTTTGGTTGCAGCCGTCATTGTTGTTTTGGTAGGCTGGGCTGGATTCGAACCCACCACCTTAGGTGTATGTGGCTGGCGCCTTAGCCACTTGAGCCACAGGCGCTGAGCCAAGAAATAATACTTTTTTTTTTTACTGTTGCTTTGCATTGGGTAGTTTTCTGTTTAGCATTCTGTTGTAGAGTTTCCTTTTTTGTTTTAAAGACAAGAGTCTACAAGAGTCTGTCTTCTAGTTTGGAGTGCCCTGGCATCAGCTTAGTTCATAGCAACCTCAAACTTCTGGGTCCAAGCAATCCTCTCGCCTCAGCCTACCAAGTCCCTGGGATTATAGGTGTTTATCACAATGCCAGGCTAATTTTTCTATTTTAGTAGAAGCAGAGTTTCACTCTTGTTCAGGCTGGTCTTGAATTCCTGAGCTCAAGTGATCCTTCTGCCTCAGCCTTGCAGAGTGCCGGGATTATAGGTGTGAACCACTTTATCTGGCCTGCAAAGCTTCCTTTTTAAATTAATTTGTTAAATAAAGTGAGCCATCTCAAAGAAATATGTTAAGTAAATTATAATACAAACTATAATACAAGTTATACACAGATTTGGCAAAAAAAAAAAAAAAAAGTGCTTGAATTACTAAAACTACCTCCCAGAAACCTTTACACCATGCATTCTTCCACCTCTAGGCCCTCACTCAAGCCCTTCTTCCCTCCATCTGGGATGCCCTTCACTCAGTGACTTCCTGTTGAAATCCGTAACGAAGTAATTTAAAGATCAAACTTTATACAACAAAATAAATGGCAAATGCAACATAAAAACCCAAGGCCTACCTCTCACAAGGGGCCTTACTAAGATTCTTTTTCTTCCTCCACCCCAAGTTCGAATCAATTTCTCTTTTTCTATTTCATTCACTCCCCCACCTGTCACTTTATTCCCATTGCATTTTATTTCTAACTTTACTATAGTAATTACTATTCCGCCACATCTAAGTGCTATTTCTCATTGCAGTGTAGTATAGAGTAGGCAGCTAGGGCTTGAGTTTAAATCAAGCTGTTGCTCATGGACCATTTGATCTTGGAAAAGTTTACTGTGAGCTTCAGTTTTCTTTTTGTAAAAGGGGGATGGCACTTAGGAAGGTGGTTGGCATATTGGTTGGCATATAGCATGCACAAAATTAAAACGTTTCTTTTTCTTTCCCCATGTTGATGAAGAATGTCCTTTATACGTTTTTTTTTTTATGCAGTTTTGTTTATCTGAATTATCGGGCATATTATTGTTCAACAGATGTCCATCCTAGTTCTACAGTTGTAGAAGTTTTTCTGTCTTGGATCTTTTAACAGTGAGCAAACAAGATAAACTGTATTTTAAAAAGGAAAAATGGAGAAAAGGTTACAAGATTACAAATAAATGACAATTCTAATTCAAGCAGCTGAGAAAAAAATAAACACAAATTACAGAAATAAATTTCTAAGGATACAAAGGACAGGATCTAATAGTTGGAGTATTTTTTTTATTTCTTTTTTTTTTTTTTTTTTTTTGAGACAGAGCCTCAAGCTGTCCCCCTGGGTAGGGTGCCGTGGCATTACAGCTCACAGCAACCTCCAACTCCTGGGCTCAAGCGAATCTCTTGCCTCTGCCTCCCAAGTAGCTGGGGCCACAGGCGCCCGCCACAACGCCCGTCTATTTTTTGGTTGCAGCCGTCATTGTCTGGCGGGTCCGGGCTGGGGATTCGAACCCGCCACCTTAGGTGTACGTGGCTGGCGCCCCAGCCGGTTGAGCTACAGGCGCCGAGCCAATAGTTGGAGTTTTTGTTTGTTTTTTGAAACAGGGTCTTGTTTTATCACCCAGGCTGGACTGCAATGGTGCAATCATAACTTATTGCAACCTCAAATGCCTGGGCTCAAGGGATCCTCTTACTTTGGCCTCCCAAAGTGCTGGGATCACACCTGGCAGGACCCAGTAGTTTTATAGATGAAGATTTAAAAAAAGGAATTAACCTTTCTATTTAAAGGCACTTATGACCAGTGGAAACACATACACACAGGGTGGACTTTCTGGCCAGTATACACATATTTAGCTGCTAGAGTATGTTGGGCAATCTTAGAAAATAAGCTTCCGCAGTGATTTGTACATGTATTTGATATTATTAATGGGAAATAAGAATGGGCAATCAACTTATAAACATGGTGATGCCATTTCTATGTGTGTTTTGAAAACTAGTGGCTTGGGCAGATGTGTAGGGATTTGCTAAGCATTTCTGTGAAAAGAACTCAACTCCCCCCAGAAGAGAGGTACATCTCCTGATGGGGTTTTCTCTTTTCAATGAAGAGAGGGTTAAACCAAATAGTATGCTAAGAAGCTAGTCACAAAAGAGAGCATATTTTAGGATTCTATGAATGGAATCCATAGATATGGAAAGTAGGTTAGTAGTTGTCTGGCTGGGGGAAGAGAATGGTAAGTGAACGCTAACGCGTATGGGATTTCTTTTTGGAGTGAAGAAAGTGTCTTTAGATTAGGAAGTGGTGATAGCTGCACAGTTTTGTGAGGATGGTAAAAACTAAATTCTGGATGTTAAAGGGGAGAATTTTAACAAAGCTGTTACAAAACAAAACCGCCCCAATCAAAACAAAGGTCAGAACACAGACTTCTAAGCAGAAAAGAGTCCTGTAGGCTTCGCAGTCAGAGGCAGAGTTCCCCGGAGCGCAGGCTCCGGGTTCCACTGGAGTTCCCAACTCGCGGTGGGTCTCCGGGTGCGCTGCCCGCTTTCCAGGATCAGTTTCCTCGCGTGTTCCACGGGGCTGGTCGGGGGGGGGGGTCTCTAACCTGGAGTGGCCCCAGCCTCGAACTCCCGTTCAAACACGCCCCAGCTCTGACGATGCTCTCACAAACCACGTTACCTGTAGGGGCCAATGGCCCCTGGGGCTTTTGCGGTGCTGATCACTCTTCTGATCAAGGACGACATGGCCAGTCCTCCACTCTTGCGGCCCCTAAGGTACAAACCCAGACTGCTGCTCAGCTCGCTTACCAGCCGACTGGCCACCCCGCAGCTCCTCCGCCCTCAGGTGCCCCGGGGCAGTTCGCACGGCATTCTGGGAACTGTAGTCTCGGCGCCGCTCCGGGCCACGTGGAGGAAGCCCGGGCTGGCGCATGCGCCATTCAGCGCGCTCGCTGTCCGTTTCGCTTTGGTGGGCTCTTTGGTCGCCGAGGCTTGTCATTCTGACCCCAGGATCCCTCAGAGCGTTCGGCAGGTAGGTCCCGAGAGGTTGGTGCCTTCTAGGGCTCTAGAGTTTGGGAGAGTGTGTGTGGCGGCCCCCGCCTGGCGCCTGCGCCCTGGCTCGCCTCACATCGCATCTTCTCTGCCTCGGACTCCGCGGACCTTCCCTCTGTCCTTGCTGTCTGTGCCCGGGGCGTCGCTTGCCTTTGCTGCATCTCTTGTCTCAGCGCTCAATCTCCTAGGTCTGTACATTTCTCTTCATTGCCCTGCCAGGCGGAGGCCGTGCCGGGAAAGGGCTTGCACCCCCACTTCTGCCACCCTAAAGGAGTGAGATGGGTCATTCAGGGACCACGCTGAGATCTGGGCGTTGTCCACCTTCTCGCTCCTCCCGTGTGCCCTTCTTTTGAGTGCCTGGAATCGGGTTTCAAAGGGAAAGATAGTGATCTAGCTGATGGCCTAGATCCCTTGTGAAATTCTGCTGTGTCAGAAGGGGTAGTATTTGGCTAATATTTTTCACCCTGATAATATATGCATTATAGGCACGATTCACGTCTTCATTTCTGCGTGCGTGCAAACATTCACAAGTAGATACTGGGCCACTACTTTGTGCGGGGCACTCTGCGAGGTGCTGGGTGCAGCAGTGAAGAAAGGTAAGATGACCTCCCTGTTTTCAAAATGTAATATAAGAAAATTTCCTTTATTCCCTGCCATTTTGCCTTACATGGTGCTAAGGTTTTGACCTTCCTACTTCCGGCGCAAGAACGTTCACATCTTTTTCATCGGTTTAGGGCCTCAGCTTGGAATAAAAGACCTTCCAGTCTGGCCTCCCCTTGCCTATTCAATTTCATTCTCTTCTACTCTCTCTTCCCATTTTAGTAGTCTAGCTTCCTCACTTCTGTATTTACACAATAAATTGCTTTCTTCCCTAGCTATCCAAATTCTAGCTAACTGAAATCCTGTTTTTTGATTGACTTTTCCTGCCAATTCATATTTTTTTCTTTCTCTCCTCCAGTTTCCTGTTGTGTTATTCTACAAAATTTAATATTTTATTATATATGGTCTTATTCTCTATTTGTTATGAGTTTTAAGAACAGTGATTAGAGTCAGAATTCCTGGTTTGAATTCCAGCACATTCACAAGTGTAGTGACCTTGGGCAGGTTATATCACCTCTCTGTGCTTCAGTTTTTTTCATTCATAAAGCGAAGATAATACTAGTACCTCCCTGATAGAGTTGTGAGAATTAAATGAATAAGGCATGTAGAATAGTGCCTGACACATAAAGTTCTCAGTTAATATTAGCTACCTAAGATGACCCAGTTCTTTTAAAGATCACATCCTTAGACTACTTTGGTATTATACACAGCCTGAAACTATTAGGCACATAATAAGTACCCCAAAGTTTGTTAAATTTGGTTAAACTGGATAATTAGGAGATGCTTTTTTATTTACAAAGTCATTCACCATATGATTCTTTAAATAAGGAGCTTTCTTGCAGCATTACAAATAATTCAACTTGTATAAAATATTCCATGTGAAATAAGTTACCTTTATTCTTTTTTTTTTTTTTTTTTTTTGAGACAGAGCCTCAAGCTGTCCCCCTGGGCAGAGTGCCGTGGCATTACAGCTCACAGCAACCTCCAATTCCTGGGCTGAAGCGAGTCTCCTGCCTCTGCCTCCCAAGTAGCTGGGACCACAGGCACCCGCCACAACGCCTGGCTATTTTTTGGTTGCAGCCATCGTTGTTTGGTGGGTCCGGGCTGGGGATTCGAACCTGCCACCTTAGGTGTACGTGGCTGGCGCCTTAGCCAGTTGAGCCATAGGTACAGAGCCTACCTTTATTCTTAAGACAGATTTTATATCAAGTCTGAATCACCAACTTTTTTAGTTGTGGAAGAAGACCGAAATCATTTACAGTAAAACCTCCATAGTTAACCACCTCCCTACATTGATCACCTTCTTAATTTTCATAGATCATAGTATTATTTGTAATGCTCCAGGAATGCCTTATGTAGACCATCTCTGGATGTTGATCAGTTTGTTATATAGTCCTTTGGGTGGTCAACTTACAGGGGTTCTCAGACTGAAGTCCAGTATACTGTGGAGTATTTCTGGTCACCCAGAGGAAACTAAGCTGGATGAGAAAACATGACATTCATTTTATTTGAAGATGAGGGGGAACATTTTTATAAAGCCTGGTACATCTTTAGTTCTCATTAAAGTTTGACCAAAGGAATGAATCTGAAAACAACCACGAACTATACTATTAGGAGTAGATATAAAATTGACTTAAATGTTAAGGTAAGAGTTTAGATTCCTTCTGGAAGCTCTTTTAAGGTAAATTCTCAGACTTCATAAGGGTGCATTCTGTATTTTTCTCTTCTGCTGTTAGATTGTTTGGAGACCACTGCTGGTTCAATCTCCTGATTTTTTAGCCTAGAATCAAAGCTCAGAGATGTTCCCAAGTTTGCCCTAATCCTCTAGCACCAGTCTGCTCTTGGTTCATTCTTATCCTGAGTAGAGTTAGGGTTCCCATGGTCATGCTTTGTCTTGCTGGGTAAATTCTGATTCAAGGAGGTAACAGTAGAAGGACTCATTGTTTTGTAAAATATTTTGAGTGGTTCTTAATGCAACCTTATCTGAATCATGCACTTCACTAGCTAACCGTTTTACAGAAATCTGTTTACTTCTGATTTATTGTTTAATTTGAAAAATGTTTTTGGGTGTATATATAGTTGTCTTTCATTTAGGTGAAAGCAGAGTGGAGTGAGGCACTGAAGTCATATAAATCCCTGTCTATTTCATTTATTATTTAAGAATAATATCTATCATCCCTTTCGGCCAGAGATGCCATCTTCCTGTAATTCACCAAAATGACAAACACAAAGGGAAAGAGGAGAGGCACCTGATACATGTTCTCTAGGCCTTTTAGAAAACATGGACTTGTTCCTTTGGCTGCACATATGTGAATCTACAGGAAAGGTGATATTGTAAATATTAAGGGAATGGGGAATGTTAAAAAAGACATGCCATACAAATGTTATCATGGCAAAACTGGAAGAGTCTACATTGTTATCATATGCTATTGGCATTGTTGTAAACAGACAAGTTAAGGGCAAGATTCTTGCCAAGAGGATTAATGTTCATATCGAGCATATTAAACACTCTAAAGAGCTGAGATAGCTTCCTAAAATGCTAAGGGAACGTGATCAGAAAAAGAAGGAAGCCAAAGAGAAAGGTACCCGGGTTCACCTGAAGCACCAGCCTACTCTACCCAGAGAAGCCCACTTTGTGAGAACCAATGGAAAGGAGCCTGAGCTCCTGGAACTCATTCCCTACGAATTCATGGCATAATTAGGTGTACAGCATACCACACAGGAGAACCAAGAGAACCAATGGAACAGGAATATAAGGTGCTGGAACCTATTCCCCATGAATTCATGGCATAATAGGCATAGCAGGCTTTGTCACATTCAATGGAAAGGCGCCTCCCTGAGCTGCTGGAACCTTTTCCCTATGAATTCATGGCATAATAGGTATTAAAAATAAAAGGCTACTGTTTAAAAAAAAGAATAATAGCTATCATGAACTGAGTAGTTTGTGTAGAGCTCCATGCTAAATGACATGTGTACATGTGTTTGATAAATCCAGAACCTCATATAGTATGTGTATATAGTATCTAATGTTTATTTAATTCTCATAGCAGCCACAGAGGAAGAGACTGAAGCTCAGAGAAGGAAAATAATTTTTCTGAGATTATATGACTAAAAAGAGAAAGGAAGGAATTTTAATTCAGGTCTTTCTAACTCCAGAGTGAAGGGTTTTTTGTTTGTTTGTTTGTTTTGTGTGAGACAGAGTCTCAAGCTGTTGTCACTGTGGGTAGAGTGCTATGGCATCATAGCTCACAGCAACTTCCAACTCGTGGGCTCAAGCGATCCTCTTGCCTCAGGTTTTCTGTTTTTAGTAGAGATGGGGGTCTAGCTTTTTGCTCAGGCTGGTCTTGAACTCATGAGTTCAAGCAGTCTACCCGGTTCGGCCTCCCAGAGTGCAAGGATTACAGGCATGAACCACCATGCCTGGCCAGAGTAAAGGCTTTTAAACACTACATCACACAGGCTCTTAACTTTGTATGAGGTCTTGGAAAAGGAGCTAAGTGAATGGGTGATTATTAATTTAATGGCTCTCAGTGACAGCTAGCAAATCCTGATGTGGCATTTTGGAAGTTTGTATAGATGTTCTGGTTGGCATGATGATTGGTCTAATATTGCTAGCATTTATTGGGCAGGGCTCAGGGATGTTATACAGCCTGCCAAGTGCAGGAAAGTCCAATAGTAGCCCAGTTCCTAACTTTTTCCATAAAAGGGTTGGCTGTGGGGTGGGCACTGTGGCTCATGTCATCCCAGGGAGGTTGAGGTGGGAGGATCAGTTCAAGACCAGCTTGAGCAATATAGCCAGACTCTCTCTCTACAAAAGATAAAAAATAAAAATAAAAAAATTATCCAGGCATAGTGGCACAGGCCAAATACTCCTAACTACTTGGGAGGGTGAGCCCAGGAATTTGAGACCGCAGTGTGCTCTGATCATGTCACTCCATTCTACCCTGGGCAACAGAGTGTGTGACTTTATCTCTTAAAAAAAAAAAAAAAAGTATTGGTTGTAGTTTTAATATATACTGAATTTTTCAGGAATGCAATAAATCAGAATAGGTTTGTACTTTTTTTCTTAGTGTGGGCAGGGTGTACCTTATCAAGGAGTGTTCACCAGTGTGGAAATGACATCACCAGCAGCATTGTTATTTTCTCTTTGAGGCACTAGTACAAGACACCTGTATTTGCTTTGCCTTTTGAGCTATTGCATTTGTGGTAATTCTATCTAGGTAGAAGTAAAGAGTAGTGTTAAAATGCTGAAATACTTTGAGAACAGCTTGGTAATGCCTGTTACTCTGGGCTTCCATACTTTATGTGTCTCCATTCAGGACCCTCAGACCTCCCTATAGTTAGCAATGAAAGAGCTAATGACCGTTGGACAGGGCAGGAGTGGGGGATCCTTCCCTTCTCCAGCTTTATGGATTGTGCCAGTGAGTGTGCTGGTGCCTGTGTTGGTGAGATTATCTCCTGCGTTCCAAATCTCTTTTTCATCATGTCATCTAGTATAGTTGTGGCAAAATAGTTATATACAGAAATACATTGATATGTTATTTTATTAAAATTACTTTTTAGTTCTCCTTTATGTTACAGATAGGACATACATTATAAGGTGTATATTGGTAAAAGTTATGTGTCTTAATAGGCTGTATTAATCTCATTTAAAAATAGAAAACATGCTTAGGCTGGTCTTGAACTCCTGGTTTCAACTGAGCCTCCCACCTCAGCCTCCCCAAATGCTGGGATTTCAGGTATGAGCCACTATGCCCACCCCATAACCAATACTTTTGTGTAAAAGAGTTAGGAATCAGGCTACTTCTGGATTTTCCTGGGCTTAACTGATTTTGAATCAGTCAAAAAAAGGAGTGTTGCATTTGAGAGTTGCTAACTACTGAGTGAATCAGCGAGGCTCCAGTAGAGTTTTTGTTTTTTTTTTTTTTCTTCTTCAAATAGGAATCATTGTCTTGCTATTATACTACACTGACTAAGCCACAGAGCTGGCTTGTCTTGCTATTATAAATTAAAGATATAGGTCATTGAACTCTGACTATGTAAAAACAAAAACAAGATATAACTCGCCTAATGGCTGAGTTTGGTGGATCACACCTATAATCCTACTCGAGAGGCTGGGGCAGGAGGATCACTTGAGCTTAGGAGTTTGAGACCTGGATAACTTTTCTAAAAATAGCTTGCAGTGTTGAGAGCGTGGAGGCTGAGGCAGGAGGATCACTTAAAGCCGAGGAGTTTGAGGTTGCTGTGAGCTATGATGATGCCATTGCACTCTAGCCAGGGCGACAGAGTGAGACTCGGGAAAAAAAAGGTGTAACTGGTCTCATCTTGGGAGTAGAAACGAAATCATCATTAATTTATGTTCAGTTTTTATAGAGGTTATCCTTTGGGAGTAGGGTGTTTTGTGTTTTGTTAATCAAGGTAGCTCTTATTTCACCTAAGAATCAAGATAAAATATAAATTTTGTTTAATTTTTTTAATTAAAAATTTGTTTTACCCTCATTAACGGTCTTTTTATTGTAGTTACTGTTTTGGCGGGCCAGGTCTGTGTTTGAACCCGCCAGCTTTGGTGTATGTGGCTGGCGCCCCAGCTGCTGAGCTACAGGCGCTGAGCCTCTTCATAACAATCTTATCTCACCTTATTTTTCATTCTTCTAATAGACTTTATATAGTGACAACATTTGAACTGATTTATTTGCCAGTGCAAACTGGAATGTACTAATAGGATCTAATGTTGAGTCACATGAAAACTTATTTATTAAATTTATTTTTATTTTTGAATGGAAGTTTCTTTTCCCTGTGTTACATTTATGACTTCTTTTCCAGAAATGTCTAATGCAAAAGAAAGAAAACATGCTAAGAAAATGAGAAACCAGCCTACCAATGTGACTTTATCCTCTGGCTTTGTGACTGATAGAGGTGGAAAGCACCATAATGAAGGTCAGAAACCTCAGAAGCAAGGTAAGTGAACACAGTGCTTGCTCCACTGCTGTGTTGATCCTCTTGCTTTTGTCAACTTCTCTTGACAGTCATTGTCTAGTAGTAAATGAACTGAATTAAAAACAGATACAGTACTGAATTTCCTATTTGCAAATTTGCCTACTTGCTAAAGTTTATTTGTAACCCCAAAGTCAGTACCCATGAGATTTGGTGGTTATTTGTGGACATGCACAGAGCAAGAAGAATGCACAGTCACCCTGTGGAGGGCAGGGCTGCTCACAGCCCTCGCGGAGGTTCCCTGCTGCCTTCCTGTTCTAGCACCACAGTGGAAATAAGCAGGAACACTATAGAATTCTCTGCTGGACTCTACCTTTGTTCATAGATAGAGATTTGATGTTGTCTTTGAGTCAGAATGGTTTGAATGCCCAGATGTTTGTGTAGAGACTGTTTTTAATTCCTTCTTTAATTTAGCATAGTGGCTTCAACTATGAGTATATCAGGAATTAGACTGAATTAGAATTAGACTGAATGTACAAAACCATGTGGATTATAGTATTTAAAGGAGTGTCATTTGGACGGCTGTAAAAAGTGTGGGCTGAGCATCCATCCCTAATGCCAAAGTCCTTCATGTGATAGATCACAGTCAAAACAAAGGTGTGTACAGTTTATTCAGCATTCTCAAGGGAAAAGAAAAGCTGCCAATCCTCTTCTGCTGTGGTTTATCCAGTGAGCACACTCACAAAAGATAATAAAAGGCATTGTGCATGCTGGAGGCCTCAATGGTAGGTATTTTTTATTAGGTACTTATGTGTGAATAAGTGTAAGAAAATGATGGCTGATCAGGAGCATATAAATTCAGAATCAGGAATGATGATGATGTTATGCCTAGGAGTTCCATAAAGACCACACTCCCAAACAAGCCGAATTCATAGCAGAGCTGGCTGACAACTGCCTCACACCCAACACAGAGGTTCAGAGAGCAGCCCTGAGTGCTTAAGGGGTAGGTTTTTAAGGCTTGGTCTGCATCCTGGTTGGCATGCAAGCTGCCCAGCTGCATCCCAGTAGGTTAGTAAGCATTGCACAGAAGCAGAATTTAGCGGTTAATTAGTCATACATCTTTGTTTCAGTACTTTTCCACCTGGGATTTCTTTTTTTTTGAGACGGAATCTCAGGATGTTGCCCTGGGTAGAGTGCTACCTAGTTATTTTTTGGTTATGGTTGTCATTGTTGTTTGGCATGCCCAGGATGGATTCGAACCTACCAGCTCTGGTGTATGTGGCTGGCCCCTTAGCCACTTGAGCTACAAGTGCTGAGCCCCTCCTGGTATTTCTTAAGGGTCAGTCCGGGGACAGTTGGTACCTCCTGGTCCATTTCTCAGGGAGTTAGTCAAGCAAGAAGTCAGTGAGTACTTTCCCATCTATCTTGAGAGTGAACCAGACTTATTCCATTTTGTCAAGGGCTTGCAGCCCAGAGATTTGCCAGGAGTTAACTGGTATTTTTCCACCTTAGTCTAGGCCTCATAATGATGCCAAAGATGATCCACATGGGTGGTTAAGATAGGGACACCTTTGCTTTCTAGTGGTTCAGTGTACACAAATTTTGTTTCAAGCACAAAATTATTTAAGAGATTGTATAAAATTACCTTCAGGTTATGAAGGTATATATGAAAGTATATACTTATAGCTATGAAAGTGTATATATATATATACACACACACACCCCTAAGGAGTGTATAAAACATAGCTGAATTTCATGTTTAGAATTGGGTGTCATCTCTAAGGTATCTCATTATGTATCTGTAAATAGTCTAAAATTCAGAAAAATCTGGAATCTGAAACACTTCTGGTACCAAGCATTTAAGGGATACCACGTTAAGGGATACTCAACCTATATCATAAACTGGGTAGACTATAAATAACAGAAAATTATTTCTTTTAGGCGGTGCCTTTAGCTCAGTGGGTAGGGCACCAGCCACATACACCCAGGCTGGTGGGTTTGAACCTGGCTCTGGCCTGCTAAACAATAGCGACAACTGGAACAAAAAAATAACCAGGCATTGTGGTGGGCGCCTGCAGTCCCAGCTACTTGGGAGGCTGAGGCAAGAGAATCTCTTGGGCCCAAGAGTTTGAGGTTGCTGTGAGCTGTGATGCCACAGCATTCTGCCCAGGGTGACATAGTGAGACTCTGTCTCAAAAAGAAAGAAAGAAAGAAAGAAAATTGTTTCTCATGTTTCTGGTTTCTGAAAAGTCCCAAGATCAAGGAGCTGGCAGGATTGGGGTCTTTTGAGGGCCTGCGTTATGGTTCATAGCACACTCTTGCTGGGTCTGCACATAGTGGGAAGGAGTGAGGGTCTCTATGGGGCCTCTTTTATAAGGGCACTAACCTCATTCATGAGGGCTCTCTGCCCTTGTGACTTAATCATCTCTCAAAGGCCCCACCTCCTAATACCATCACCTCAGGGGTTAGGATTTCAACATAGGAATTTGGTGGGGACACAAACCTTTAGACTAGTGGTTCTCAACCTGTGGGTCGTGACCCACAGGAACTGTATTAAAGGGCCATGGCATTAGGAAGGTTGAGAACCACAGCTTTAGACCATAGCAGGGAGCTTAGATTTAAAATTCATGTTATAATATTTATACAGAGAAAATTTCACCTATATCTGTTATATTCAAAGTTCTTTATATGTCGTACTGAAATGATTACTTAGCATGCTATCTGCTAGCTTTATGACCTTTGGCAAGTTAATGTACTTCCCTGCCTGAGTCTATGGCCTTACCACTCTGAATGTGCCTGATCTTGTCTGATATCAGAAGCTAAGCAGGATCAGGCCTGGTTAGTACTTGGATGGGGGAACTTCCCTACCTGTTGATAGTTATGTTAATGGGTGGTTATAGGACTAAAAACATGATCAGTTGCCATCCAACAAATGTTAGTTCTCCACTATGATTTTTATCTCTGATAAGAGTGACATATTTCTTTTTGTTTTCCTTTTGAAAATACACTAGAGCCTCATTCTGGAACTTCAGGACAGCGGCAAACCAGAATTCCTACCCATTCATTGCCTGAGCCAAATGTGAGTGAGCAGTCTTCCTCCAAAGTAATGTTTAAGAAAAAAGGAGGCTGGAAAGCAGGTCCCGATGGCACTTCTCAGGAGATTCCCAAGTATATAACTGGTAGGTATTGGTAAAGAAGTGACGCTGGATTACATTAGGGGCCCTTTGTTTCTAGTACAGCCAGATATGCCAAGAAATTGCCTGCTTCTGCGTTTTGGCTCTGCCTCCCCGCCTCTCTCCTCTAATCCTTCCACCGGGGGCCCTTCTCACCTCTAGCCTGGACTTTGGCCATAGCTTTTTTGGGCCTGATGGCTCTCCCTTCTTCAATATCCCTTTCTCTTAGCCATCTTCTTGTAAGTCTTTGTGAATTGTTCCTCTTCCCAACCTCCTCCCTCCACCCTTTAAATGTGGTGTCCACACTCAGCATGGCATTCTCCAAAAATGGACTAAAATTCAGTACACTTTAACAGCAACCAACACCTTTATTTAGCTTGTCTCCAGGCCCTTTCCAGCTTCATCTCCTATTTTCCCCCAACACCTCCACCTCTGCTAGCACATTAAACCCCATATTCATTGTAGACACCTTAGACATGTCTTCTGGTCTATATGCCTTCTTGGAGGAATTTACTTAAATTTCCTCAGCACCCTGTTTACTCTTCAAGAAAAGTCTAGTTTTCAATAAAGAATAATAATACGGTCACATATTTGGAAAAAGCAGAAAACATTAAGAAAAAAACCTCTTAGAACCACTGTTAAAATTTTGTCTCTTCTTTGTTTTTCTGTGTGATTATTACCTACAAATCGCTGTGATTATATTGCATGTATATATATTGCAGGTACTGTACTCCATGTAGACCTGTGTTTTTAAAATCTCTGTAAAACTTGTTTTTAAACATTTCTTCTGATTAGAAAAGTGAAACTGAATCCTTGTAGAAAATTTGAGAAATATAAAAGTTGAAGAAAAATAATCTCAAAATGGTATAACAGAAATAACCACTAGCAGTGTTCAGCTAACAGAGGGTTAATGGTAGATGAATTGTAAGCTCACTTATTTCAAGTCTGTCTTCCTTCTGTAATCCCAGAAAAGCAAGTCTTGTTGATGTCAGATTAGTTTTCCATGACATTGTCCTTTCCTTCAACAGCTTCTACTTTTGCTCAAGCACGAGCTGCCGAGATCAGTGCTATGTTAAAAGCTGTAACCCAGAAGTCTTCTAATTCACTGGTTTTCCAGACTCTGCCACGGCACATGCGACGGAGAGCCATGAGCCACAATGTCAAACGCCTTCCTAGACGATTACAGGAGATCGCCCAGAAAGAGGTAGAAGTTTCATGTAGTATAAATGTTTGCTAGAAAAAAATTGAGAAGTATTGACTTAATAGAATTTATTAAAACGAAAACCAGAAAACAACATTGCTTATTGTGGCATGCTTTTTTTTTTTTTTGCATCTTTTTTTAATCATTATCCAACCCTCCATTTCTCCCCAGGCCAAGTTAGCAGGACTTTGGACATTACAGCTGCTTTGAAATTTAGCATTTGGAAACCCTGTATTTTAAGGGTGTTGAATAGTTGATATTCCTCTCACACATTAAAAAAATTCTGAGCCTCTCACCAGATTAAATAGTTTTAGATCTGTGTTTTGGGGTGTGGCCTACTTAGGTAAGCATCAGTGCTTAGCATTTGTTTTTTGACTATTTCCAAGTTGAAAACCTGGACTTGGCTTGGTGCCCATAGCTCAGTGAATAGGGTGCCAGCCACACACACTGAGGCTGGTGGGTTTTAGCCCGTCCTAGGCCAGCTAAACAACAACAACTGCAACAAAAAATAGCCGGGCATTGTGGTGGGGGCTTGTAGTCCTAACTACTTGGGGGGCTGAGGGAAGAGAATCACTTAAGCGCAAGAGTTTGAGGTTGCTGTGAACTGTGAAGCCACAGCACTCTACTGAGGATGACATAGACTCTGTCTCAAAAAAAAGAAAACTTGGACTTGGTTTTGATCTTTGTACACATTTAATTGTACTTTACCAAAATTCTGGACTCGATTGTTCTAAGATTTTTTAAGCCACCCATGTCTTTACTAATTGATTTAAAATCTATTGAGTGGCTTTCTGTGTACCAGTACTACACTGGTGGTGGGGTTGGAGTTCAGCAAGGAAAATCCTTGTCCTTAAGGGCTTCACAAACCAATGAAGAATAATTTTTTTTTCATAAAAGTTGAGCTAGGTTGTGGAAGAGATTAAGAGTGAAAACTCACTAGGAATATAATACTTTGTAGAATTAATGTAAGGTCTGTTTCTCAGCGACAGCATTTAGCCTTTGTAGCTTAACTGAAATGAAAGTTTAGGTTTTCCCCACTTTTGTGTTTTTGGTCGTACGTTTTTTGTTTCATTACAGTCTCAACATCTTAGTACATCAGCTAGAAGCTAACATTTGATTTATTCTCTCTTGCTCCTTAATATTAATAGTTACATGAAACTTGTGTTGGACATTTCATGGGTGTCCTAATCTTCATAGTCTCTACGACTTGTCTGTGTACTGAGTGATAGACAGGTCTGCCTGTCTCTAACACTTCAGCTCTTTGTATTGTCTCCCTTCTCTACTTACATTAGAGGAACCACCAAGTTAGAAAATTAAGCAAACTGATAACGTATTTCTCTAAATCTTGTTTACATTCCTAAGGTCACTTTGTTTTGTGATTCTCACAAACTGGAATCTCTCTCTCTCTTCTTGAAACTATAGGCAGAAAAAACTGTCCATCAGAAGAAAGAACATTCAAAAACTAAGTGCCATAAAGCTCGAAGATGTCACATGAATCGGATTCTAGAATTTAACCGGAGACAAAGGAAGAACAAATGGTTAGAAACTCACATCTGGCACGCCAAGCGGTTTCACATGGTCAAGAAGTGGGGCTACTGCCTTGGGGAGCGGCCCACAGTGAAGAGCCACAGAGCCTGCTATCGAGCCATGACAAACTCCTGCCTCCTTCAGGTGTGCTTTCAGAATGGGCTTTCTTTCTATTTTTGTTTAGATTCTTTCTGATACAGACTTTTGGAGTCATTCTTGGAAAGCCGAAGAACTGTTTATGAGGTTACTCATTTTAAAAATGATTTCCTAAGGGCTTGGTGCCCATAGTTCAGTGGTTAGGGCGCCGGCCACATACACTGTGGTTGGTGGGTTCGAACCCGGCCTGGGCCTGCTAAACAACAACTGCAACAACAACAATAACAAAAATAGTTGGGAGGCGGAGGCAAGAGAATTGCTTAAGCCCAAGAGTTAGAGGTTGCTGTGAACTGTGACACCATAATGCTCTACTGAGGGCGACATAGTGAGACTCTGCCTCGAAAAGAAAAAAAAATGATTCCTAAGCATGAGGCCCTTTGTTAGATGCCGGAGATGAAGCAACCTGAAATTCATGGGGAAGACTGATATTATTCGTATAATTAGCCATATATGTAGAATCGTAAGGGAAAGCATACAGTATGATGAGTGTTTCCTTTTTTTTTTTTTTAATTTCAGGTTAATGTAGGGGTACAAACAACTAGCTTACAATGTTTGCATTGTTAGGTAGAGTCCTTACTGTAGTTGTGTCCTGCACCCAAAGGTGTGCCATATACCCTTACGCTGTGCCCATTAAGTGGGAGCACACCCATCCCCCTCCCTACGCCCCTTGATGAGTATTTCTGACTGAGACTGGAAGGCTCCCTGGAAGTGATATTAGAGCTGAGCTCTCAGGGATGAGAAGATGGGAGAGTGGGGGAGGCAGAAGGAAGCCAGAGGAGAGTGAAGAACTGAAGTAAATTCTGGGTGACACAGATGAAGAGAAGGAGAGCCGAGAGCAAGGCTAGCATCAGGGTGAGTGAGGTGAGATGGGAGAAATAAGCAGGAGCCAGACCACGAAGGTCTTGTTGGTTGGTAATGTTCAAGGTGTGTTTGGTTTAATCTAGTAATCGTTCATCATCAGTAGATATTGGAGAACCTACCGCGTACTCTGAGCAGTTTCATAGTGAGAGGACACTTTGTTTGAAAGCCCCTTTATGGTATTTATCTGACTGTCACCACTCCCCAGTAGCCGATTCAGTTGCTTTCTCTTCTAAAATGTTTTTAGAAATTTGCTCTTTCAAGGAAAGGGCGTATCTTTTGATGGCAATATGGCCTTGGCCACATTTTTTTTTTTTTTTTTTAAGAGATAGAGTCTCACTTTGTCACCCTCAGTAAAGTGCTGTGGCATCACAGCTCACAGCAACCTCCCACTCTTGGGCTTTAGGCAATTCTCTTGCCTCAGCCTCCCGAGTAGCTGGTTCTGCAGGTGCCTGCCACAACGCCCGGCTTCTTGGTCACGTTTTGAAAGCCACTGTTATTAGTGTCCTCTGATAACTCTCGAGAGCAGTATAGTAGGATAATCAATACAAGAACCTTTTTAAAAAATTGTGCTAAAGTATACATAACATAAAATTTATCATTTAAGTATTTTTAAGTGGACAGTTCTGTGGCATTAAGTATATTCATGTTGTGCAACCATCACACCCTCCACCTCCAGATCTTTTTCATCTTCCCAAACTGAAACTAATATTAAACATCAGTAATGCCCCATCCCTTCTGCCTGCCAGCCCTAGCAACCACCTGTCCTGTCTTTTTACTTGACTCCTATAGGTACCCCGTATGTGTGGACTCGCATATATTTGTTCTTTTGTGACTGGGTTGTTTCATTTAGCATAAAGCCTGAAAAGTTCAAAAGTTCATCCATGTTGTAGCATGGGTCAGAATTCCCTTCCCTATATTTCCTGGTAGGTATATACCACATCTTATTTACCCATACATCTGTTGATGAATCCTCGGGTTACTTCTGCCTTTTGGCTGCTGTGAATATAGTTGTACAAATATCAGTAGACTTACTACCTTGAGTCCTTTTGGATATGTACCCAGCAGTCGAATTGCTGGATCATATGGTAATTCTGTGTTTAATTCTTTGAGATATGACCTTACCATTTTTTGTAGCAGCTGAGCCATTTTACATTCTCACCTGGTTTTCAATACTTGTTATTTTCTGTTTGTTTTTTTTTAATTAATAGCCATTCTTATGGGTGTGAAGTGAATACAAGAACCTTTTAAGAGCCTTTGGTTGGAGAACTCAGTGGTAGAAATTATAAATTACTGTTAATTCCTCATTTGCATTTAGGAGGCTATGTATTATAGAGAAAAAGTGACTTGCCTAGTCAAGGTCACACAGCTTGTTGGTGGTCTAGATAGCACTTGGGCACTGATTTCCTGGCCCGGGCTTTCCCCAGTAGACTCTGCCAATGAGTCACTTCTCATTTTGGGCAGCATTTTTGCTGAAATTATCAGTTGTTTTCTTAAATTTGATCAGTCCTAAGTTATTAAAATAATAGCTAATAATAACAGATAATTTGTGAGTGCTTAATACATGCCCTCAGAAGTTTTGAGTTTTTTTTTTTTTTTTTTACATTTCAATTTTTTTCTTTAAAAGGAGTGAGTTGTGTACAGGGGGGTTAAATGCTTTATAGACA